>NC_047171.1:24078281-24678281 GCF_009819705.1 Hippoglossus hippoglossus
TTATGCCTTTAATATTCACGACCTATAAACCTATGGTTGATAGGTGATAGGTTAATCACCTATCAAGGTCCTATCAAGGATAGGTCCTTGGAGCTTCCCCTATGACCATTATGCCTTTAATATTCACGACCTATAAACATATGGTTGATAGGTGATTAACCTATCACCTATCAACCATAGGTTGATAGGTCATGAATAAACCTATGGTTGATAGGTGATAGGTTAATCACCTATCAAGGTCCTATCAAGGATAGGTCCTTGGAGCTTCCCCTATGACCATTATCCCTTTAATATTCACGACCTATAAACTTATGGTTGATAGGTGATAGGTTAATCACCTATCAAGGTCCTATCAAGGATAGGTCCTTGGAGCTTCCCCTATGACCATTATGCCTTTAATATTCATGACCTATAAACTTATGGTTGATAGGTGATAGGTTAATCACCTATCAAGGTCCTATCAAGGATAGGTCCTTGGAGCTTCCCCTATGGACCATTATGCCTTTAATATTCACGACCTATAAACATATGGTTAACAGGTCACGTATCAACCTATGGTTGATAGGTGATAGGTTAATCACCTATCAAGGTCCTATCAAGGGATAGGTCCTTGGAGCTTTCCCCTATGACCATTATGCCTTTAATTATTCACGACCTATAAACCTATGGTTGACAGGTCACTTATAAACCTATGGTTTATAGGTGATAGGTTAATCACCTATCAAGGTCCTATCAAGGATAGGTCCTTGGAAGCTTCCCCTATGACCTTTATGCCTTTAATATTCACGACCTATAAACCTATGGTTGATAGGTGATAGGTCAATCACCTATCAAGGTCCTATCAAGGATAGGTCCTTGGAGCTTCCCCTATGACCATTATGCCTTTAATATTCACGACCTATAAACCTATGGTTGATAGGTCATGAATCAACCTATGGTTGATAGGTCATCAATCAACCTATGGTTGATAGGTCAGCTATCAACCTATGGTTGATAGGTGATAGGTTAATCACCTATCAAGGTCCTATCAAGGATAGGTCCTTGTGAGCTTCCCCTATGGACCATTATGCCTTTAATATTCACGACCTATACACCTATGGTTGATAGGTTAATCACCTATCAAGGTCCTATCAAGGATAGGTCCTTGGAGCTTCCCCTATGACCATTATGCCTTTAATATTCACGACCTATAAACCTATGGTTGATAGGTCATCAATCAACCTATTGTTGATAGGTCAGCTATCAACCTATGGTTGATAGGTCAGCTATCAACCTATGGTTGATAGGTTAATCACCTATCAAGGTCCTATCAAGGATAGTCCTTGGAGCTTCCCCTATGACCATTATGCCTTAATATTCACGACCTATAAACCTATGGTTGAAAGGTCACCTATCAACCTATGGTTCATAGGTTATAGGTTAATCACCTACCAAGGTCCTATCAAGGATAGGTCCTTGGAGGTTCCCTATGACCATTATGCCTTTAATATTCAAGACTTATAAACCTATGGTTGATAGGTGATAGGTTAATCACCTATCAAGATAGGTCCTTGGAGCTTCCCTATGACCATTATGCCTTTAATATTCAAGACCTATAAACCTATGGTTGATAGGTCATGAATCAACCTATGGTTGATAGGTCATGAATCAACCTATGGTTGATAGGTGATAGGTTTAATCACCTATCAAGGTCCTATCAAGGATAGGTTCCTTGGAGCTTCCCCTATGACCATTATGCCTTTAATATTCACGACCTATAAACCTATGTTGATAGGTGATAGGTTAATCACCTATCAAGGTCCTATCAAGGGATAGGTCCTTGGAGCTTCCCCTATGACCATTATGCTTTAATATTCACGACCTATAAACATATGGTTGACAGGTCACGTATCAACCTATGGTTGATAGGTGACTAGGTTAATCACCTATCAAGGTCCTATCAAGGATAGGTCCTTGGAGCTTCCCCTATGACCATTATGCCTTTAATATTCACGACCTATAAACCTATTGTTGACAGGTCACTTATAAACCTATGGTTGATAGGTGATAGGTTAATCACCTATCAAGGTCCTATCAAGGATAGGTCCTTGGAGCTTCCCCTATGACCATTATGCCTTTAATATTCACGACCTATAAACCTATGGTTGAAAGGTCACCTA
Organism: Hippoglossus hippoglossus; assembly: GCF_009819705.1. Taxonomy (NCBI): domain Eukaryota; kingdom Metazoa; phylum Chordata; class Actinopteri; order Pleuronectiformes; family Pleuronectidae; genus Hippoglossus; species Hippoglossus hippoglossus. Next base: position 24,080,441 of record NC_047171.1, read on the forward strand.
TCAACCTATGGTTCATAGGTTATAGGTTAATCACCTACCAAGGTCCTATCAAGGATAGGTCCTTGGAGGTTCCCCTATGACCATTATGCCTTTAATATTCAAGACCTATAAACGTATGGTTGATAGGTCATGAATCAACCTATGGTTGATAGGTCAGCTATCAACCTATGGTTGATAGGTGATAGGTTAATCACCTATCAAGGTCCTATCAAGGATAGGTCCTTGGAGCTTCCCCTATGACCATTATGCCTTTAATATTCACGACCTATAAACCTATGGTTGATAGGTGATTAGGTTAATCACCTATCAAGGTCCTATCAAGGATAGGTCCTTGGAGCTTCCCCTATGACCATTATGCCTTTAATATTCAGGACCTATAAACCTTTGGTTGATAGGTCAGGAATCAACCTATGATTGATAGGTCATGAATCAACCTATGGTTGATAGGTGATAGGTTAATCACCTATCAAGGTCCTATCAAGGATAGGTCCTTGGAGCTTCCCCTATGACCATTATGCCTTTAATATCAACCTATGGTTGATATGTGATAGGTTAATCACCTATCAAGGTCCTATCAAGGATAGGTCCTTTGAGCTTCCCCTATGACCATTATGCCTTTAATATTCATGACCTATAAACCTATTGTTGATAGGTCATGAATCAACCTATGGTTGATAGGTCATCAATCAACCTATGATTGATAGGTCATGAATCAACCTATGGTTGATAGGTGATAGGTTAATCCACCTATCAAGGTCCTATCAAGGATAGGTCCTTGGAGCTTCCCCTATGACCATTATGCCTTTAATATTCACGACCTATAACCATATGGTTAAACAGGTCACGTATCAACCTATGGTTGATAGGTGATAGGTTAATCACCTATCAAGGTCCTATCAAGGATAGGTCCTTGGAGCTTCCCCTATGACCATTATGCCTTTAATATTCACGACCTATAAACATATGGTTAACAGGTCACGTATCAACCTATGGTTGATAGGTGATAGGTTAATCACCTATCAAGGTCCTATCAAGGATAGGTCCTTGGAGCTTCCCCTATGACCATTATGCCTTTAATATTCACGACCTATAAACCTATGGTTGATAGGTGATAGGTCAATCACCTATCAAGGTCCTATCAAGGATAGGTTCTTGGAGCTTCCCCTATGACCATTATGCCTTTAATATTCACGACCTATAAACCTATGGTTGATAGGTCATGAATCAACCATAGGTTGATAGGTCATGATCAACCTATGGTTGATAGGTGATAGGTTAATCACCTATCAAGGTCCTATCAAGGATAGGTCCTTGGAGCTTCCCCTATGACCATTATGCCTTTAATATTCACGACCTATAAACTTATGGTTGATAGGTGATAGGTTAATCACCTATCAAGGTCCTATCAAGGATAGGTCCTTGGAGCTTCCCCTATGACCATTATGCTTTTAATATTCAAGACCTATAAACCTATTGTTGATAGGTCATGAATCAACCTATGGTTGATAGGTCATCAATCAACCTATGATTGATATGATAGGTTAATCACCTATCAAGGTCCTATCAAGGATAGGTCCTTGGAGCTTCCCCTATGACCATTATGCCTTATATTCATGACCTATAAACTTATGGTTATAGGTGATAGGTTAATCACCTATCAAGGTCCTATAAGGATAGGTCCTTGGAGCTTCCCCTATGACCATATGCCTTTAATATTCACGACCTATAAACATATGGTTAACAGGTCAGTATCAACCTATGGTTGATAGGTGATAGGTTAATCACCTATCAAGGTCCTATCAAGGATAGGTCCTTGAGCTTCCCCTATGACATTATGCCTTTAATATTCACGACCTATAACCTATGGTTGACAGGTCACTTATAAACCTATGTTGATATAGTGATAGGTTAATCACCTATCAAGGTCCTATCAAGGATAGGTCCTTGGAGCTTCCCCTATGACCATTATGCCTTTAATATTCACGAACCTATAAACCTATGGTTGATAGGTGATAGGTCAATCACCTATCAAGGTCCTATCAAGGATAGGTTTCTTGGAGCTTCCCCTATGACCATTATGCCTTTAATATTCACGACCTATAAACCTATGGTTGATAGGTCATGAATCAACCTATGGTTGATAGGTCAGCTATCACCTATGGTTGATAGGTGATAGGTTAATCACCTATCAAGGTCCTATCAAGGAGTAGGTCCTTGGAGCTTCCCCTATGACCATTATGCCTTTAAAATTCAAGACCTATAAACTATGGTTGATAGGTCAGCTATCAACCTATGGTTGATAGGTGATAGGTTAATCACCTATCAAGGTCCTATCAAGGATAGGTCCCTTGGAGCTTCCCCTATGACCATTATGCCTTAATATTCACGACCTATACACCTATGGTTGATAGGTTAATCACCTATCAAGGTCCTATCACAGGATAGGTCCTTGGAGCTTCCCCTATGACCATTATGCCTTTAATATTCACGACCTATAAACCCTATGGTTTGATAGGTCATGAATTCAACCTATGGTTGATGAGGTCATCAATCAACCTATTGGTTGATGAGGTCAGCTATCAACCTATGGTTGATAGGTCCGCTATCAACCTATGGTTGATAGGTGATAGGTTAATCACCTATCAGGTCCTATCAAGGATAGGTCCTTGGAGCTTCCCCTATGACCATTATGCCTTTAATATTCACGACCTATAAACTTATGGTTGATAGGTGATAGGTTAATCACCTATCAAGGTCCTATCAAGGATAGGTCCTTGGAGCTTCCCCTATGACCATTATGCTTTTAATATTCAAGACCTATAAACCTATTGTTGATAGGTCATGAATCAACCTATGGTTGATAGGTCATCAATCAACCTATGATTGATAGGTGATAGGTTAATCACCTATCAAGGTCCTATCAAGGATAGGTCCTTGGAGCTTCCCCTATGACCATTATGCCTTTAATATTCATGACCTATAAACTTATGGTTGATAGGTGATAGGTTAATCACCTATCAAGGGTCCTATCAAGGATAGGTCCTTGGAGCTTCCCCTATGACCATTATGCCTTTAATATTCACGACCTATAAACCTATGGTTGACAGGTCACTTATAAACCTATGGTTGATAGGTGATAGGTTAATCACCTATCAAGGTCCTATCAAGGATAGGGTCCTTGGAGCTTCCCCTATGACCATTATGCCTTTAATATTCACGACCTATAAAACCTATGGTTGATAGGTGATAGGTCAATCACCTATCAAGGTCCTATCAAGGATAGGTTCTTGGAGCTTCCCCTATGACCATTATGCCTTTAATATTCACGACCTATAAACCTATGGTTGATAGGTCATGAATCAACCTATGGTTGATAGGTCTCAATCAACCTATGGTTGATAGGTCAGCTATCAACCTATGGTTGATAGGTGATAGGTTAATCACCTATCAAGGTCCTATCAAGGATAGGTCCTTGAGCTTCCCCCTATGACCATTATGCCTTTAAAATTCAAGACCTATAAACCTATGGTTGATAGGTCAGCTATCAACCTATGGTTGATAGGTGATAGGTTAATCACCTATCAAGGTCCTATCAAGGATAGGTCCTGGAGCTTCCCTATGACCATTATGCCTTTAATATTCACGACCTATAAACCTATGGTTGATAGGTCATGAATCAACCTATGGTTGATAGGTCATCAATCAACCTATTGTTGATAGGTCAGCTATCAACCTATGGTTGATAGGTTAATCACCTATCAAGGTCCTATCAAGGATAGGTCCTTGGAGCTTCCCCTATGACCATTATGCCTTTAATATTCACGACCTATAAACCTATGGTTGAAAGGTCACCTATCAACCTATGGTTCATAGTTATAGGTTAATACACCTACCAAGGTCCTATCAAGGATAGGTCCTTGGAGGTTCCCCTATGACCATTATGCCTTTAATATTCAAGACTTATAAACCTATGGTTGATAGGTGATAGGTTAATCACCTATCAAGGATAGGTCCTTGGAGCTTCCCCTATGACCATTATGCCTTTAATATTCAAGACCTATAAACCTATTGTTGATAGGTCATGAATCAACCTATGGTTGATAGGTCATGAATCAACCTATGGTTGATAGGTGATAGGTTAATCACCTATCAAGGTCCTATCAAGGATAGGTCCTTGGAGCTTCCCCTATGACCAGTATGCCTTTAATATTCACGCCTATAAACATATGGTTGATAGGTGATAGGTTAATCACCTATCAAGGTCCTATCAAGGATAGGTCCTTGGAGCTTCCCCTATGACCATTATGCCTTTAATATTCACGACCTATAAACTATGGTTGAAAGGTCACCATATCAACCTATGGTTCATAGGTGATAGGTTAATCACCTACCAAGGTCCTATCAAGGATAGGTCCTTGGAGGTTCCCCTATGACCATTATGCCTTTAATATTCAAGACCTATAAACCTATGGTTGATAGGTCATGAATCAACCTATGGTTGATAGGTCAGCTATCAACCTATGGTTGATAGGTGATAGGTTAATCACCTATCAAGGTCCTATCAAGGATAGGTCCCTTGGAGCTTCCCTATGACCATTATGCCTTTAATATTCACGACCTATAAACCTATGGTTGATAGGTGATAGGTTAATCACCTATCAAGGTCCTATCAAGGATAGGTCCTTGGAGCTTCCCCTATGACCATTATGCCTTTAATATTCAGGACCTATAAACCTATGGTTGACGGGTCACCTATAAACCTATGGTTGAATAGGTGATAGGTTAATCACCTATCAAGGTCCTATCAAGGATAGGTCCTTGGAGCTTCCCCTATGACCATTATGCCTTTAATATTCACGACCTATAAACCTATGGTTGATAGGTGATAGGTTAATCACCTATCAAGGTCCTATCAAGGATAGGTCCTTGGAGCTTCCCCTATGACCATTATGCCTTTAATATTCACGACCTATAAACCTATGGTTGATAGGTCATCAATCAACCTATTGTTGATAGGTCAGCTATCAACCTATGGTTGATAGGTGATAGGTTAATCACCTATCAAGGTCCTATCAAGGATAGGTCCTTGGAGGTTCCCCTATGACCATTATGCCTTTAATATTCACGATCTATAAACCTATGGTTGACAGGTAACCTATCAACCTATGGTTCATAGGTTATAGGTTAATCACCTATCAAGGTCCTATCAAGGATAGGTTCTTGGAGCTTCCCCTATGACCATTATGCCTTTAATATTCACGATCTATAAACCTATGGTTGACAGGTAACCTATCAACCTATGGTTCATAGGTTATAGGTTAATCACCTATCAAGGTCCTATCAAGGATAGGTCCTTGGAGGTTCCCCTATGACCATTATGCCTTTAATATTCAAGACCTATGAACCTATGGTGATAGGTCACCTATAAACCTATGGTTGATAGGTGATAGGTTAATCACCTATCAAGGTCCTATCAAGGATAGGTCCTTGGAGGTTCCCCTATGACCATTATGCCTTTAATATTCAAGACCTATAAACCTATGGTTGATAGGTGATAGGTTAATCACCTATCAAGGTCCTATCAAGATAGGTCTTGGAGCTTCCCTATGCCATTATCTTTTAATATTCACGACCTATAAACCTATGGTTGATAGGTGATAGGTTAATCACCTATCAAGGTCCTATCAAGGATAGGTCCTTGGAGGTTCCCCTATGACCATTATGCCTTTAATATTCAAGACCTTATAAACCTATGGTTGATAGTTCTGAATCAACCTATGTTGATAGGTCACATCAACCTATGGTTGATAGGTGATAGGTTAATCACCTATCAAGGTCCTATCAAGGATAGGTCCTTGGAGCTTCCCCTATGACCATTATCTCTTTAATATTCAAGACCTATAAACCTATGGTTGACAGGTCACGTATCAACCTATGGTTTATAGGTGATAGGTTAATCACCTATCAAGGTCCTATCAAGATAGGTCCTTGGAGCTTCCCCTATGACCATTATGCCTTTAATATTCAAGACCTATAAACCTATGTTGATAGGTCATCAATCAACCTATGGTTGATAGGTGATAGGTTAATCACCTCCAAGGACCTATCCTTGATAGGTCCTTGGAGCTTCCCCTATGACCATTATGCCTTTAATATTCACGACCTATAAACCTATGGTTGACAGGTTATAGGTTAATCACCTATCAAGGTCCTATCAAGGATAGGTCCTTGGAGCTTCCCCTATGACCATTATGCCTTTAATATTCACAACCTATAAACCTATGGTTGATAGGTTATGGTTAATCACCTATCAAGGTCCTATCAAGGATAGGTCTTGGAGGTTCCCCTATGACCATTATGCCTTTAATATTCACGACCTATAACCTATGGTTGATAGGTCAGGAATCAACCTATGATTGATAGGTCATGAATCAACCTATGGTTATAGTCATGAATCAACCTATGGTTGATAGGTGATAGGTTAATCACCTATCAAGGTCCTATCAAGGATAGGTCCTTGGAGCTTCCCCTATGACCATTATGCCTTTAATATTCACGACCTATAAACCTATGGTTGACAGGTCACCTATAAACCTATGGTTGATAGGTGATAGGTTAATCACCTATCAAGGTCCTATCAAGGATAGGTCCTTGGAGCTTCCCTATGACCATTATGCCTTTAATATTCACGACCTATAAACCTATGGTTGACAGGTCACCTATAAACCTATGGTTGATAGGTGATAGGTTAATCACCTATCAAGGTCCTATCAAGGATAGGTCCTTGGAGCTTCCCCTATGACCATTATGCCTTTAATATTCACGACCTATAAACCTATGGTTGATAGGTGATAGGTTAATCACCTATAAAGGTCCTATCAAGGATAGGTCCTTGGAGGTTCCCCTATGACCATTATGCCTTTATATTCAAGACCTATGAACCTATGGTTGATAGGTAATGAATCAACCTATGGTTGTTAGGTCATCATTCAACCTATGGTTGATAGGTCAGCTATCAACCTATGGTTGATAGGTGATAGGTTAATCACCTATCAAGGTCCTATCAAGGATAGGTCCTTGGAGCTTCCCCTATGACCATTATGCTTTTAATATTCACGACCTATAAACCTATGGTTGATAGGTGATAGGTTAATCACCTATCAAGGTCCTATCAAGGATAGGTCCTTGGAGGTTCCCCTATGACCATTATGCCTTTAATATTCAAGACCTATAAACCTATGGTTGATAGGTCATGAATCAACCTATGGTTGATAGGTGATAGGTTAATCACCTATCAAGGTCCTATCAAGGATAGGTCCTTGGAGCTTCCCCTATGACCATTATGCCTTTAATATTCAGGACCTATAAACCTATGGTTGACAGGTCACCTATAAACCTATGGTTGATAGGTGATAGGTTAATCACCTATCAAGGTCCTATCAAGGATAGGTCCTTGGAGCTTCCCCTATGACCATTATGCCTTTAATATTCACGACCTATAAACCTATGGTTGATAGGTTAATCACCTATCATGGTCCTATCAAGGATAGGTCCTTGGAGCTTCCCCTTTGACCATTATGCCTTTAATATTCACACCTATGAACCTATGGTTGATAGGTTATAGGTTAATCACCTATCAAGGTCCTATCAAGGATAGGTCCTTGGAGCTTCCCCTATGACCATTATGCCTTTAATATTCACGACCTATAAACTTATGGTTGATAGGTGATAGGTTAATCACCTATCAAGGTCCTATCAAGGATAGGTCCTTGGAGCTTCCCCTATGACCATTATGCCTTTAATATTCACGACCTATAAACATATGGTTGACAGGTCACGTATCAACCTATGGTTGATAGGTGATAGGTTAATCACCTATCAAGGTCCTATCAAGGATAGGTCCTTGGAGCTTCCCCTATGACCATTATGCCTTTAATATTCACGACCTATAAACATATGGTTGACAGGTCACGTATCAACCTATGGTTGATAGGTGATAGGTTAATCACCTATCAAGGTCCTATCAAGGATAGGTCCTTGGAGCTTCCCCTATGACCATTATGCCTTTAATATTCACGACCTATAAACCTATGGTTGACAGGTCACTTATAAACCTATGGTTGATAGGTGATAGGTTAATCACCTATCAAGGTCCTATCAAGGATAGGTCCTTGGAGCTTCCCCTATGACCATTATGCCTTTAATATTCACGACCTATAAACCTATGGTTGAAAGGTCACCTATAAACCTATGGTTCATAGGTTATAGGTTAATCACCTATCAAGGTCCTATCAAGGATAGGTCCTTGGAGCTTCCCCTATGACCATTATGCCTTTAATATTCACGACCTATAAACCTATGGTTGATAGGTGATAGGTTAATCACCTATCAAGGTCATATCAAGGATAGGTCCTTGGAGCTTCCCCTATGACCATTATGCCTTTAATATTCACGACCTATAAACCTATGGTTGACAGGTCAACTATAAACCTATGGTTGATAGGTGATAGGTTAATCACCTATCAAGGTCCTATCAAGGATAGGTCCTTGGAGCTTCCCCTATGACCATTATGCCTTTAATATTCACGACCTATAAACCTATGGTTGAAAGGTCACCTATCAACCTATGGTTCATAGGTTATAGGTTAATCACCTATCAAGGTCCTATCAAGGATAGGTCCTTGGAGCTTCCCCTATGACCATTATGCCTTTAATATTCACGACCTATAAACCTATGGTTGATAGGTGATAGGTTAATCACCTATCAAGGTCCTATCAAGGATAGGTCCTTGGAGCTTCCCCTATGACCATTATGCCTTTAATATTCACGACCTATAAACCTATGGTTGACAGGTAACCTATCAACCTATGGTTCATAGGTTATAGGTTAATCACCTATCAAGGTCCTATCAAGGATAGGTCCTTGGAGGTTCCCCTATGACCATTATGCCTTTAATATTCAGGACCTATAAACCTATGGTTGCAGGTCACCTATAAACCTATGGTTGATAGGTGATAGGTTAATCACCTATCAAGGTCCTATCAAGGATAGGTCCTTGGAGCTTCCCCTATGACCATTATGCCTTTAATATTCACGACCTATAAACCTATGGTTGATAGGTGATAGGTTAATCACCTATCAAGGTCCTATCAAGGATAGATCCTTGGAGCTTCCCCTATGACCATTATGCCTTTAATATTCACGACCTATAAACCTATGGTTGACAGGTAACCTATCAACCTATGGTTCATAGGTTATAGGTTAATCACCTATCAAGGTCCTATCAAGGATAGGTCCTTGGAGGTTCCCCTATGACCATTATGCCTTTAATATTCAGGACCTATAAACCTATGGTTGCAGGTCACCTATAAACCTATGGTTGATAGGTGATAGGTTAATCACCTATCAAGGTCCTATCAAGGATAGGTCCTTGGAGCTTCCCCTATGACCATTATGCCTTTAATATTCACGACCTATAAACCTATGGTTGATAGGTGATAGGTTAATCACCTATCAAGGTCCTATCAAGGATAGGTCCTTGGAGCTTCCCCTATGACCATTATGCCTTTAATATTCAGACCTATAAACTATGGTTGACAGGTCACTATAAACCTATGGTTGATAGGTGATAGGTTAATCACCTATCAAGGTCCTATCAAGGATAGGTCCTTGGAGCTTCCCTATGACCATTATGCCTTTAATATTCACGACCTATAAACCTATGGTTGATAGGTTAATCACCTATCATGGTCCTATCAAGGATAGGTCCTTGGAGCTTCCCCTATGACCATTATGCCTTTAATATTCACGACCTATAAACCTATGGTTGATAGGTTATAGGTTAATCACCTATCAAGGTCCTATCAAGGATAGGTCCTTGGAGCTTCCCCTATGACCATTATGCCTTTAATATTCATGACCTATCAACCATAGGTTGATAGGTGATAGGTTAATCACCTATCAAGGTCCTATCAAGGATAGGTCCTTGGAGCTTCCCCTATGACCATTATGCCTTTAATATTCACGACCTATAAACCTATGGTTGACAGGTCACGTATCAACCTATGGTTGATAGGTGATAGGTTAATCACCTATCAAGGTCCTATCAAGGATAGGTCCTTGGAGCTTCCCCTATGACCATTATGCCTTTAATATTCACGACCTATAAACCTATGGTTGAAAGGTCACCTATCAACCTATGGTTATAGGTTAGGTTAATCACCTATCAAGGTCCTATCAAGGATAGGTCCTTGGAGCTTCCCCTATGACCATTATGCCTTTAATATTCACGACCTATAAACCTATGGTTGATAGGTGATAGGTTAATCACCTATCAAGGTCCTATCAAGGATAGGTCCTTGGAGCTTCCCCTATGACCATTATGCCTTTAATATTCAGGACCTATAAACCTATGGTTGACGGTCACCTATAACCTATGGTTGATAGGTGATAGGTTAATCACCTATCAAGGTCCTATCAAGGATAGGTCCTTGGAGCTTCCCCTATGACCATTATGCCTTTATATTCACGACCTATAAACCTATGGTTGATAGGTGATAGGTTAATCACCTATCAAGGTCCTATCAAGGATAGTCCTTGGAGCTTCCCCTATGACCATTATGCCTTTAATATTCACGACCTATAAACCTATGGTTGACAGGTACCTATCAACCTATGGTTCATAGGTTATAGGTTAATCACCTATCAAGGTCCTATCAAGGATAGGTCCTTGGAGCTTCCCCTATGACCATTATGCCTTTAATATTCAGGACCTATAAACCTATGGTTGCAGGTCACCTATAAACCTATGGTTGATAGGTGATAGGTTAATCACCTATCAAGGTCCTATCAAGGATAGGTCCTTGGAGCTTCCCCTATGACCATTATTCCTTTAATATTCACGACCTATAAACCTATGGTTGATAGGTGATAGGTTAATCACCTATCAAGGTCCTATCAAGGATAGGTCCTTGGAGCTTCCCCTATGACCATTATGCCTTTAATATTCAGGACCTATAAACCTATGGTTGACAGGTCACCTATAAACCTATGGTTGATAGGTGATAGGTTAATCACCTATCAAGGTCCTATCAAGGATAGGTCCTTGGAGCTTCCCCTATGACCATTATGCCTTTAATATTCACGACCTATAAACCTATGGTTGATAGGTTAATCACCTATCATGGTCCTATCAAGGATAGGTCCTTGGAGCTTCCCCTATGACCATTATGCCTTTAATATTCACAACCTATAAACCTATGGTTGAGGTTTATAGGTTAATCACCTATCAAGGTCCTATCAAGGATAGGTCCTTGGAGCTTCCCCTATGACCATTATGCCTTTAATATTCACGACCTATAAACTTATGGTTGATAGGTGATAGGTTAATCACCTATCAAGGTCCTATCAAGGATAGGTCCTTGGAGCTTCCCCTATGACCATTATGCCTTTAATATTCACGACCTATAAACATATGGTTGACAGGTCACGTATCAACCTATGGTTGATAGGTGATAGGTTAATCACCTATCAAGGTCCTATCAAGGATAGGTCCTTGGAGCTTCCCCTATGACCATTATGCCATTAATAATTCACGACCTATAAACATATGGTTGACAGGTCACGTATCAACCTATGGTTGATAGGTGATAGGTTAATCACCTATCAAGGTCCTATCAAGGATAGGTCCTTGGAGCTTCCCCTATGACCATTATGCCTTTAATATTCACGACCTATAAACCTATGGTTGAAGGTCACCTATCAACCTATGGTTCATAGGTTATAGGTTAATCACCTATCAAGGTCCTATCAAGGATAGGTCCTTGGAGCTTCCCCTATGACCATTATGCCTTTAATATTCACGACCTATAAACCTATGGTTGACGGGTCACCTATAAACCTATGGTTGATAGGTGATAGGTTAATCACCTATCAAGGTCCTATCAAGGATAGGTCCTTGGAGCTTCCCCTATGACCATTATGCCTTTAATATTCACGACCTATAAACCTATGGTTGATAGGTGATAGGTTAATCACCTATCAAGGTCCTATCAAGGATAGGTCCTTGGAGCTTCCCCTATGACCATTTTGCCTTTAATATTCACGACCTATAAACCTATGGTTGACAGGTAACCTATCAACCTATGGTTCATAGGTTAGGTTAATCACCTATCAAGGTCCTATCAAGGATAGGTCCTTGGAGGTTCCCCTATGACCATTATGCCTTTAATATTCAGACCTATAAACCTATGGTTGCAGGTCACCTATAAACCTATGGTTGATAGGTGATAGGTTAATCACCTATCAAGGTCCTATCAAGGATAGGTCCTTGGAGCTTCCCCTATGACCATTATGCCTTTAATATTCACGACCTATACACCTATGGTTGATAGGTGATAGGTTAATCACCTATCAAGGTCCTATCAAGGATAGGTCCTTGGAGCTTCACCTATGACCATTATGCCTTTATATTCAACCTTTAAACCTATGGTTGACAGGTCACCTATCAACCTATGGTTCATAGGTGATAGGTTAATCACCTATCAAGGTCCTATCAAGGATAGGTCCTTGGAGCTTCCCTATGACCATTATGCCTTTAAATTCACGACCTATAAACCTATGGTTGATAGGTGATAGGAATCACCTATCAGGTCCTATCAAGGATAGGTCCTTGGAGCTTCCCCTATGACCATTATGCCTTTAATATTCAAGACCTATAAACCTATGGTTGATAGGTCAGCTATCAACCTATGGTTGACAGGTCACGTATCAACCTATGGTTGACAGGTCACGTATCAACCTATGGTTGACAGGTCACGTATCAACCTATGGTTGACAGGTGATAGGTTAATCACCTATCAAGGTCCTATCAAGGATAGGTCCTTGGAGCTTCCCCTATGACCATTATGCCTTTAATATTCACGACCTATAAACCTATGGTTGATAGGTGATAGGTTAATCACCTATCAAGGTCCTATCAAGGATAGGTCCTTGGAGCTTCCCCTATGACCATTATGCCTTTAATATTCAGGACCTATAAACCTATGGTTGACAGGTGATAGGTTAGTCACCTATCAAGGTCCTATCAAGGATAGGTCCTTGGAGGTTCCCCTATGACCATTATGCCTTTAATATTCAAGACCTATAAACCTATGGTTGATAGGTCATGAATCAACCTATGGTTGATAGGTCAGCTATCACCTATGGTTGATAGGTGATAGGTTAATCACCTATCAAGGATAGGTCCTTGGAGCTTCCCCTATGACCATTATGCCTTTAATATTCACGACCTATAAACCTATGGTTGACAGGTGATATGTTAATCACCTATCAAGGTCCTATCAAGGATAGGTACTTGGAGGTTCCCCTATGACCATTATGCCTTTAATATTCAAGACTTATAAACCTATGGTTGATAGGTCATGAATCAACCTATGGTTGATAGGTCATGAATCAACCTATGGTTGATAGGTCATGAATCAACCTATGGTTGATAGGTGATAGGTTAATCACCTATCAAGGTCCTATCAAGGATAGGTCCTTGGAGCTTCCCTATGACCATTATGCTTTTAATATTCACGACCTATAAACCTATGGTTGATAGGTGATAGGTTAATCACCTATCAAGGTCCTATCAAGGATAGGTCCTTGGAGGTTCCCCTATGACCATTATGCCTTTAATATTCAAGACCTATAAACCTATGGTTGATAGGTCATGAATCAACCTATGGTTGATAGGTCATGATCAACCTATGGTTGATAGGTGATAGGTTAATCACCTATCAAGGTCCTATCAAGGATAGGTCCTTGGAGCTTCCCCTATGACCATTATGCCTTTAATATTCAGGACCTATAAACCTATGGTTGACAGGTCACCTATAAACCTATGGTTGATAGGTGATAGGTTAATCACCTATCAAGGTCCTATCAAGGATAGGTCCTTGGAGCTTCCCCTATGACCATTATGCCTTTAATATTCACGACCTATAAACCTATGGTTTGATAGGTTAATCACCTATCATGGTCCTATCAAGGATAGGTCCTTGGAGCTTCCCCTATGACCATTATGCCTTTAATATTCACAACCTATAAACCTATGGTTGATAGGTTATAGGTTAATCACCTATCAAGGTCCTATCAAGGATAGGTCCTTGGAGCTTCCCCTATGACCATTATGCCTTTAATATTCAAGACCTATAAACCTATGGTTGATAGGTCAGCTATCAACCTATGGTTGACAGGTCACGTATCAACCTATGGTTGACAGGTCACGTATCAACCTATGGTTGACAGGTCACGTATCAACCTATGGTTGACAGGTCACGTATCAACCTATGGTTGACAGGTGATAGGTTAATCACCTATCAAGGTCCTATCAAGGATAGGTCCTTGGAGCTTCCCCTATGACCATTATGCCTTTAATATTCACGACCTATAAACCTATGGTTGATAGGTGATAGGTTAATCACCTATCAAGGTCCTATCAAGGATAGGTCCTTGGAGCTTCCCCTATGACCATTATGCCTTTAATATTCAGGACCTATAAACCTATGGTTGACAGGTGATAGGTTAGTCACCTATCAAGGTCCTATCAAGGATAGGTCCTTGGAGGTTCCCCTATGACCATTATGCCTTTAATATTCAAGACCTATAAACCTATGGTTGATAGGTCATGAATCAACCTATGGTTGATAGGTCAGCTATCAACCTATGGTTGATAGGTGATAGGTTAATCACCTATCAAGGAAAGGTCCTTGGAGCTTCCCCTATGACCATTATGCCTTTAATATTCACGACCTATAAACCTATGGTTGACAGGTGATATGTTAATCACCTATCAAGGTCCTATCAAGGATAGGTACTTGGAGGTTCCCCTATGACCATTATGCCTTTAATATTCAAGACTTATAAACCTATGGTTGATAGGTCATGAATCAACCTATGGTTGATAGGTCATGAATCAACCTATGGTTGATAGGTCATGAATCAACCTATGGTTGATAGGTGATAGGTTAATCACCTATCAAGGTCCTATCAAGGATAGGTCCTTGGAGCTTCCCCTATGACCATTATGCTTTTAATATTCACGACCTATAAACCTATGGTTGATAGGTGATGGTTAATCACCTATCAAGGTCCTATCAAGGATAGGTCCTTGGAGGTTCCCCTATGACCATTATGCCTTTAATATTCAAGACCTATAAACCTATGGTTGATAGGTCATGAATCAACCTATGGTTGATAGGTCATGAATCAACCTATGGTTG
Organism: Hippoglossus hippoglossus; assembly: GCF_009819705.1. Classification (NCBI taxonomy): domain Eukaryota; kingdom Metazoa; phylum Chordata; class Actinopteri; order Pleuronectiformes; family Pleuronectidae; genus Hippoglossus; species Hippoglossus hippoglossus. Next base: position 24,095,708 of record NC_047171.1, read on the forward strand.
ATAGGTGATAGGTTAATCACCTATCAAGGTCCTATCAAGGATAGGTCCTTGGAGCTTCCCCTATGACCATTATCCTTTAATATTCAGGACCTATAAACCTATGGTTGACAGGTCACCTATAAACCTATGGTTGATAGGTGATAGGTTAATCACCTATCAAGGTCCTATCAAGGATAGGTCCTTGGAGCTTCCCCTATGACCATTATGCCTTTAATATTCACGACCTATAAACCTATGGTTGATAGGTTAATCACCTATCATGGTCCTATCAAGGATAGGTCCTTGGAGCTTCCCCTATGACCATTATGCCTTTAATATTCACAACCTATAAACCTATGGTTGATAGGTTATAGGTTAATCACCTATCAAGGTCCTATCAAGGATAGGTTCTTGGAGCTTCCCCTATGACCATTATGCCTTTAATATTCACGACCTATAAACCTATGGTTGACAGGTAACCTATCAACCTATGGTTCATAGGTTATAGGTTAATCACCTATCAAGGTCCTATCAAGGATAGGTCCTTGGAGGTTCCCCTATGACCATTATGCCTTTAATATTCAAGACCTATGAACCTATGGTTGATAGGTCATGAATCAACCTATGGTTGATAGGTCATCAATCAACCTATGGTTGATAGGTCAGCTATCAACCTATGGTTGATAGGTGATAGGTTAATCACCTATCAAGGTCCTATCAAGGATAGGTCCTTGGAGCTTCCCCTATGACCATTATGCCTTTAATATTCACGACCTATAAACCTATGGTTGCAGGTCACCTATAAACCTATGGTTGATAGGTGATAGGTTAATCACCTATCAAGGTCCTATCAAGGATAGGTACTTGGAGGTTCCCCTATGACCATTATGCCTTTAATATTCAAGACTTATAAACCTATGGTTGATAGGTCATGAATCAACCTATGGTTGATAGGTGATAGGTTAATCACCTATCAAGGTCCTATCAAGGATAGGTCCTTGGAGCTTCCCCTATGACCATTATGCCTTTAATATTCACGACCTATAAACCTATGGTTGATAGGTGATAGGTTAATCACCTATCAAGGTCCTATCAAGGATAGGTCCTTGGAGCTTCCCCTATGACCATTATGCCTTTAATATTCAGGACCTATAAACCTATGGTTGACAGGTCACCTATAAACCTATGGTTGATAGGTATAGGTTAATCACCTATCAAGGTCCTATCAAGGATAGGTCCTTGGAGCTTCCCCTATGACCATTATGCCTTTAATATTCACGACCTATAAACCTATGGTTGATAGGTTAATCACCTATCATGGTCCTATCAAGGATAGGTCCTTGGAGCTTCCCCTTTGACCATTATGCCTTTAATATTCAAGACCTATAAACCTATGGTTGATAGGTCATCAATCAACCTATGGTTGATAGGTGATAGGTTAATCACCTATCAAGGTCCTATCAAGGATAGGTCCTTGGAGCTTCCCCTATGACCATTATGCCTTTAATATTCACGACCTATACACCTATGGTTGATAGGTGATAGGTTAATCACCTATCAAGGTCCTATCAAGGATAGGTCCTTGGAGCTTCACCTATGACCATTATGCCTTTTATATTCATGACCTTTAAACCTATGGTTGACAGGTCACCTATCAACCTATGGTTCATAGGTGATAGGTTAATCACCTATCAAGGTCCTATCAAGGATAGGTCCTTGGAGCTTCCCCTATGACCATTATGCCTTTAAAATTCACGACCTATAAACCTATGGTTGATAGGTGATAGGTTAATCACCTATCAAGGTCCTATCAAGGATAGGTCCTTGGAGCTTCCCCTATGACCATTATGCCTTTAATATTCAAGACCTATAAACCTATGGTTGATAGGTCAGCTATCAACCTATGGTTGACAGGTCACGTATCAACCTATGGTTGACAGGTCACGTATCAACCTATGGTTGACAGGTCACGTATCAACCTATGGTTGACAGGTCACGTATCAACCTATGGTTGACAGGTCACGTATCAACCTATGGTTGACAGGTCATGAATCAACCTATGGTTGACAGGTCATGAATCAACCTATGGTTGATAGGTGATAGGTTAATCACCTATCAAGGATAGGTCCTTGGAGCTTCCCCTATGACCATTATGCCTTTAATATTCACGACCTATAAACCTATGGTTGACAGGTCACCTATAAACCTATGGTTGATAGGTGATAGGTTAATCACCTATCAAGGTCATATCAAGGATAGGTCCTTGGAGCTTCCCCTATGACCATTATGCCTTTAATATTCACGACCTATAAACCTATGGTTGATAGGTCAGGAATCAACCTATGATTGATAGGTCATGAATCAACCTATGGTTGATAGGTCATGAATCAACCTATGGTTGATAGGTGATAGGTTAATCACCTATCAAGGTCCTATCAAGGATAGGTCCTTGGAGCTTCCCCTATGACCATTATGCCTTTAATATTCACGACCTATAAACCTATGGTTGACAGGTGATAGGTTAATCACCTATCAAGGTCCTATCAAGGATAGGTACTTGGAGGTTCCCCTATGACCATTATGCCTTTAATATTCAAGACTTATAAACCTATGGTTGATAGGTCATGAATCAACCTATGGTTGATAGGTGATAGGTTAATCACCTATCAAGGTCATATCAAGGATAGGTCCTTGGAGCTTCCCCTATGACCATTATGCCTTTAATATTCAGGACCTATAAACCTATGGTTGACGGGTCACCTATAAACCTATGGTTGATAGGTGATAGGTTAATCACCTATCAAGGTCCTATCAAGGATAGGTCCTTGGAGCTTCCCCTATGACCATTATGCCTTTAATATTCACGACCTATAAACCTATGGTTGATAGGTGATAGGTTAATCACCTATCAAGGTCCTATCAAGGATACGTCCTTGGAGCTTCCCCTATGACCATTATGCCTTTAATATTCACGACCTATAAACCTATGGTTGACAGGTAACCTATCAACCTATGGTTCATAGGTTATAGGTTAATCACCTATCAAGGTCCTATCAAGGATAGGTCCTTGGAGGTTCCCCTATGACCATTATGCCTTTAATATTCAGGACCTATAAACCTATGGTTGCAGGTCACCTATAAACCTATGGTTGATAGGTGATAGGTTAATCACCTATCAAGGTCCTATCAAGGATAGGTCCTTGGAGCTTCCCCTATGACCATTATTCCTTTAATATTCACGACCTATAAACCTATGGTTGATAGGTGATAGGTTAATCACCTATCAAGGTCCTATCAAGGATAGGTCCTTGGAGCTTCCCCTATGACCATTATGCCTTTAATATTCAGGACCTATAAACCTATGGTTGACAGGTCACCTATAAACCTATGGTTGATAGGTGATAGGTTAATCACCTATCAAGGTCCTATCAAGGATAGGTCCTTGGAGCTTCCCCTATGACCATTATGCCTTTAATATTCACGACCTATAAACCTATGGTTGATAGGTTAATCACCTATCATGGTCCTATCAAGGATAGGTCCTTGGAGCTTCCCCTATGACCATTATGCCTTTAATATTCACAACCTATAAACCTATGGTTGATAGGTTATAGGTTAATCACCTATCAAGGTCCTATCAAGGATAGGTCCTTGGAGCTTCCCCTATGACCATTATGCCTTTAATATTCACGACCTATAAACTTATGGTTGATAGGTGATAGGTTAATCACCTATCAAGGTCCTATCAAGGATAGGTCCTTGGAGCTTCCCCTATGACCATTATGCCTTTAATATTCACGACCTATAAACATATGGTTGACAGGTCACGTATCAACCTATGGTTGATAGGTGATAGGTTAATCACCTATCAAGGTCCTATCAAGGATAGGTCCTTGGAGCTTCCCCTATGACCATTATGCCATTAATATTCACGACCTATAAACATATGGTTGACAGGTCACGTATCAACCTATGGTTGATAGGTGATAGGTTAATCACCTATCAAGGTCCTATCAAGGATAGGTCCTTGGAGCTTCCCCTATGACCATTATGCCTTTAATATTCACGACCTATAAACCTATGGTTGAAAGGTCACCTATCAACCTATGGTTCATAGGTTATAGGTTAATCACCTATCAAGGTCCTATCAAGGATAGGTCCTTGGAGCTTCCCCTATGACCATTATGCCTTTAATATTCACGACCTATAAACCTATGGTTGACGGGTCACCTATAAACCTATGGTTGATAGGTGATAGGTTAATCACCTATCAAGGTCCTATCAAGGATAGGTCCTTGGAGCTTCCCCTATGACCATTATGCCTTTAATATTCACGACCTATAAACCTATGGTTGATAGGTGATAGGTTAATCACCTATCAAGGTCCTATCAAGGATAGGTCCTTGGAGCTTCCCCTATGACCATTTGCCTTTAATATTCACGACCTATAAACCTATGGTTGACAGGTAACCTATCAACCTATGGTTCATAGGTTATAGGTTAATCACCTATCAAGGTCCTATCAAGGATAGGTCCTTGGAGGTTCCCCTATGACCATTATGCCTTTAATATTCAGACCTATAAACCTATGGTTGCAGGTCACCTATAAACCTATGTTGATAGGTGATAGTTAATCACCTATCAAGGTCCTATCAAGGATAGGTCCTTGAGCTTCCCTATGACCATTATGCCTTTAATATTCACGACCTATACACCTATGGTTGATAGGTGATAGGTTAATCACCTATCAAGGTCCTATCAAGGATAGGTCCTTGGAGCTTCCCTATGACCATTATGCCTTTTATATTCATGACCTTTAACCTATGGTTGACAGGTCACCTATCAACCTATGGTTCATAGGTGATAGGTTAATCACCTATCAAGGTCCTATCAAGGATAGGTCCTTGGAGCTTCCCCTATGACCATTATGCCTTTAAATTCACGACCTATAAACCTATGGTTGATAGGTGATAGGTTAATCACCTATCAAGGTCCTATCAAGGATAGGTCCTTGGAGCTTCCCCTATGACCATTATGCCTTTAATATTCAAGACCTATAAACCTATGGTTGATAGGTCAGCTATCACCTATGGTTTACAGGTCACGTATCAACCTTATGGTTGACAGGTCACGTATCAACCTATGGTTGACAGGTCACGTATCAACCTATGGTTGACAGGTCACGTATCAACCTATGGTTGATAGGTGATAGGTTAATCACCTATCAAGGTCCTATCAAGGATAGGTCCTTGGAGCTTCCCCTATGACCATTATGCCTTTAATATTCACGACCTATAAACCTATGGTTGATAGGTGATAGGTTAATCACCTATCAAGGTCCTATCAAGGATAGGTCCTTGGAGCTTCCCCTATGACCATTATGCCTTTAATATTCAGGACCTATAAACCTATGGTTGACAGGTGATAGGTTAGTCACCTATCAAGGTCCTATCAAGGATAGGTCCTTGGAGCTTCCCCTATGACCATTATGCCTTTAATATTCAAGACCTATAAACCTATGGTTGATAGGTCATGAATCAACCTATGGTTGATAGGTCAGCTATCAACCTATGGTTGATAGGTGATAGGTTAATCACCTATCAAGGATAGGTCCTTGGAGCTTCCCCTATGACCATTATGCCTTTAATATTCACGACCTATAAACCTATGGTTGACAGGTGATATGTTAATCACCTATCAAGGTCCTATCAAGGATAGTACTTGGAGGTTCCCCTATGACCATTATGTCTTTAATATTCAAGACCTATAAACCTATGGTTGATAGGTCATGAATCAACCTATGGTTGATAGGTCATGAATCAACCTATGGTTGATAGGTCATGAATCAACCTATGGTTGATAGGTGATAGGTTAATCACCTATCAAGGTCCTATCAAGGATAGGTCCTTGGAGCTTCCCCTATGACCATTATGCTTTTAATATTCACGACCTATAAACCTATGGTTGATAGGTGATAGGTTAATCACCTATCAAGGTCCTATCAAGGATAGGTCCTTGGAGGTTCCCCTATGACCATTATGCCTTTAATATTCAAGACCTATAAACCTATGGTTGATAGGTCATGAATCAACCTATGGTTGATAGGTCATGAATCAACCTATGGTTGATAGGTGATAGGTTAATCACCTATCAAGGTCCTATCAAGGATAGGTCCTTGGAGCTTCCCCTATGACCATTATGCCTTTAATATTCAGGACCTATAAACCTATGGTTGACAGGTCACCTATAAACCTATGGTTGATAGGTGATAGGTTAATCACCTATCAAGGTCCTATCAAGGATAGGTCCTTGGAGCTTCCCTATGACCATTATGCCTTTAATATTCACGACCTATAAACCTATGGTTGATAGGTTAATCACCTATCATGGTCCTATCAAGGATAGGTCCTTGGAGCTTCCCTATGACCATTATGCCTTTAATATTCACAACCTATAAACCTATGGTTGATAGGTTATAGGTTAATCACCTATCAAGGTCCTATCAAGGATAGGTCCTATCACCTATCAACCTATGGTTGATAGGTGATAGGTTAATCACCTATCAAGGTCCTATCAAGGATAGGTCCTTGGAGCTTCCCCTATGACCATTATGCCTTTAATATTCACGACCTATAAACCTATGGTTGACAGGTCACCTATCAACCTATGGTTCATAGGTTATAGGTTAACCACCTATCAAGGTCCTATCAAGGATAGGTCCTTGGAGGTTCCCCTATGACCATTATGCCTTTAATATTCAAGACCTATGAACCTATGGTTGATAGGTCATGAATCAACCTATGGTTGATAGGTCATCAATCAACCTATGGTTGATAGGTCAGCTATCAACCTATGGTTGATAGGTGATAGGTTAATCACCTATCAAGGTCCTATCAAGGATAGGTCCTTGGAGCTTCCCCTATGACCATTATGCCTTTAATATTCACGACCTATAAACCTATGGTTGCAGGTCACCTATAAACCTATGGTTGATAGGTGATAGGTTAATCACCTATCAAGGTCCTATCAAGGATAGGTACTTGGAGGTTCCCCTATGACCATTATGCCTTTAATATCAAGACTTATAAACCTATGGTTGATAGGTCATGAATCAACCTATGGTTGATAGGTATAGGTTAATCACCTATCAAGGTCCTATCAAGGATAGGTCCTTGGAGCTTCCCCTATGACCATTATGCCTTTAATATTCACGACCTATAAACCTATGGTTGATAGGTGATAGGTTAATCACCTATCAAGGTCCTATCAAGGATAGGTCCTTGGAGCTTCCCCTATGACCATTATGCCTTTAATATTCAGGACCTATAAACCTATGGTTGACAGGTCACCTATAAACCTATGGTTGATAGGTGATAGGTTAATCACCTATCAAGGTCCTATCAAGGATAGGTCCTTGGAGCTTCCCCTATGACCATTATGCCTTTAATATTCACGACCTATAAACCTATGGTTGATAGGTTAATCACCTATCATGGTCCTATCAAGGATAGGTCCTTGGAGCTTCCCCTATGACCATTATGCCTTTAATATTCAAGACCTATAAACCTATGGTTGATAGGTCATCAATCAACCTATGGTTGATAGGTGATAGGTTAATCACCTATCAAGGTCCTATCAAGGATAGGTCCTTGGAGCTTCCCCTATGACCATTATGCCTTTAATATTCACGACCTATACACCTATGGTTGATAGGTGATAGGTTAATCACCTATCAAGGTCCTATCAAGGATAGGTCCTTGGAGCTTCACCTATGACCATTATGCCTTTTATATTCATGACCTTTAACCTATGGTTGACAGGTCACCTATAAACCTATGGTTCATAGGTGATAGGTTAATCACCTATCAAGGTCCTATCAAGGATAGGTCCTTGGAGCTTCCCCTATGACCATTATGCCTTTAAAATTCACGACCTATAAACCTATGGTTGATAGGTGATAGGTTAATCACCTATCAAGGTCCTATAAGGGATAGGTCCTTGGAGGTTCCCCTATGACCATTATGCCTTTAATATTCACGACCTATAAAGCTATGGTTGATAGGTCAGCTATCAACCTATGGTTGATAGGTGATAGGTTAATCACCTATCAAGGTCCTATCAAGGATAGGTCCTTGGAGCTTCCCCTATGACCATTATGCCTTTAATATTCACGACCTATAAACCTATGGTTGATAGGTCAGCTATCAACCTATGGTTGACAGGTCACGTATCAACCTATGGTTGACAGGTCACGTATCAACCTATGGTTGACAGGTCACGTATCAACCTATGGTTGACAGGTCACGTATCAACCTATGGTTGACAGGTCACGTATCAACCTATGGTTGACAGGTCATGAATCAACCTATGGTTGATAGGTCAGCTATCAACCTATGGTTGATAGGTGATAGGTTAATCACCTATCAAGGATAGGTCCTTGGAGCTTCCCCTATGACCATTATGCCTTTAATATTCACGACCTATAAACCTATGGTTGACAGGTCACCTATAAACCTATGGTTGATAGGTGATAGGTTAATCACCTATCAAGGTCATATCAAGGATAGGTCCTTGGAGCTTCCCCTATGACCATTATGCCTTTAATATTCACGACCTATAAACCTATGGTTGATAGGTCAGGAATCAACCTAATGATTGATAGGTCATGAATCAACCTATGGTTGATAGGTCATGAATCAACCTATGGTTGATAGGTGATAGGTTAATCACCTATCAAGGTCCTATCAAGGATAGGTCCTTGGAGCTTCCCCTATGACCATTATGCCTTTAAAATTCACGACCTATAAACCTATGGTTGATAGGTGATAGGTTAATCACCTATCAAGGTCCTATCAAGGATAGGTACTTGGAGGTTCCCCTATGACCATTATGCCTTTAATATTCAAGACCTATAAACCTATGGTTGATAGTCAGGAATCAACCTATGGTTGACAGGTCATGAATCAACCTATGGTTGATAGGTCATGAATCAACCTATGGTTGATAGGATAGGTTAATCACCTATCAAGGTCCTATCAAGGATAGGTCCTTGGAGCTTCCCCTATGACCATTATGCCTTTAATATTCAAGACTTATAGTGATAGGTTAATCACCTATCAAGGTCCTATCAAGGATAGGTCCTTGGAGCTTCCCCTATGACCATTATGCCTTTAATATTCACGACCTATAAACCTATGGTTGATAGGTCATGAATCAACCTATGGTTGATAGGTGATAGGTTAATCACCTATCAAGGTCCTATCAAGGATAGGTCCTTGGAGCTTCCCCTATGACCATTATGCCTTTAATATTCAGACCTATAAACCTATGGTTGACAGGTCATATAACCTATGGTTGATAGGTGCTATCAACCTATGGTTAGGTGATAGGTTAATCACCTATCAAGGATAGGTCCTTGGAGCTTCCCCTATGACCATTATGCCTTAATATTCATATACCTAACCTATAAACCTATGGTTGATAGGTGATAGGTTAATCACCTATCAAGGTCCTATCAAGGATAGGTCCTTGGAGGTTCCCCTATGACCATTATGCCTTTAATATTCACGACCTATAAACCTATGGTTGATAGGTAGGTAATCAGGTCCTATCAGGGATTATGACAGCCTAATCACGTATACCTATGTTGATAGGTCAGACAACCTATGGTTCACGTATCAACCTATGGTTGATAGGTGATACGTTAATCACCTATCAAGGTCCTATCAAGGATAGGTCCTTGGAGCGGAGACGTGCGCTTGGTCATTGATCGCTCTCTCCACTAACCGCAACAGGCTTCAAAATGCCTGTGCCCGGGCCCGTTAGTGCTACAACGTAGCCCTAGTTATTATTATTATTATAATAATAATCATTTTGTATTATTATTATTTTTTTCAGGCAAATTAATTGGCTTTTTGAGGGCTTTAATTAGTTATTATTATAATTTGAATTGGCTTTTTTTGTCATTGCTGCTCCATTCATCTTTATCGGACATTTTCTAATGTTTAAATACTTTAAACATTTACACACTTTTCCAATATGTTACAAATTGTTTCTTCTAATTAATGTTTTAAATAATGTAATTTAGCTTTTTAGTTGAAACTAGAATGAAGGTTTAGTCAGAGACGGTGAAGAATCAGAGCAACTGGTGTCTTCTGCTGCAGTGGATCTCAACCGTGTGCTACTGAGAATTCATGGGATTTCAGTCCCACTAAAAAAACACCTGATGAGGTGTAAGGGTTGAGAAAAAAGTGCGGTGTGAGTGTGGAGAAGCTGACGGCTCCGGTGGCATGTAGCCTTGACATCTCAGGTTCAGCTCAGTCTCAGAGCTGTGCCCACGTGTCCTCACCTGCTCATTTACAACGCTGCTGCTGCTCTCTGCTCCCGTGTGATGCAGAAATACTCCCAAAAAGATTTCTCCTTTTTCTCTGTTGACTTTTGAATTGGAACAGAGGAGGAGAAGAAAAGAAACTGAAGATATATGTTTTTTACGTTGATTGCGATCAGTTATTACCTTTGCCCACAAAACTTGGTGACAGGATGCGATATAGGTCAGGAATCAACACATAAATATGTTTATGTCATATGTCATAGCTATTAGATTACATTGCTCAAATACAAGTTATATAGATCTTTGGGATTATTTCAGTTTAGAAAGGCATCAGTCGCATCAGGGTTTTATTGCAGGTGAAGCTTTCATCAATAAAAACCTTTAAACAGCTCAAACTAAACAAAAAAACGTGTAAGTAGGATTTGAGCCTCACAGACATATCAGTTGCAGTAACATTTCTGTGGAGTTCCCTCTGTAGAGTGACAGTGTTACTGCACAGTGATTTAGTGAATAATCATGGGAGTAGTGTGCATGATTTCCCATGTGCAGCGGGGCTCCTCCTCCTCCTGCTTCCCCACTATTAAACCTCCACTGCTAAAGACCTGGATACATAGCGTCTGTAAATCCACCGCGCGGGGGAGGAATAGATATGAGCCGGTTCAGCGATGGACTTCCTCCGATACATTAAATCATAAATTGGGGAATACAATCTTTTAAAACCTATGTTCAATATGAGCGGACCATACATTTTTATTGAGAAATCTTAACAACGGCACCTGAAGGTCAAAAGCTGTTCTGTGTCTGAGCCCAAAGACATCGAAGGCCTTTGTGTTTCATGAGACAGAAAACTTCCTGCCACATTTCAATCACCAGTTCTTTTTCAATCTCCGCCTCGTCCAAGGTCAGACACAAGTAAGTTTGATTCACTTTCAAGGCAAGTTCAGATTAAACCGAAGCTCAAACCTCCGAAGTCGAACACACACCACTCGGTTTACCAGTGATAAAAAATTGTTTAAAATTGTTCTCATCGTCAACAAACCTGATGAAAAAACCACGTTCGACAACAGTAAAGCAAGTGCACTTTTCTACCTTAATGGACAAAAGACTTCATAGTTTGTCTCTCATTCACGAACACACTGATAACAGTGCAGCTTGTGTAAACAGCAGGAGAGACATGGCGTTGGGTCTTGCTCAACACATGGACAAAAAGAGCTGGGGATTGAACCACCAAAACTGTGTGGACAGAGCGCTCTGCCTCCCGAGCCACAGCTGCCTCGACCAACGAAATTACTTTAATAACAAGTCTGATATAGCTTGGTTCTCTTCGCCACAGTCCTCCATTGTTGTCCGAAACCTATTTAAGGGGAATAACCGAAGAACAGAACAATAACATGAGCCATTTATTGGTGAAAAAAAAACACTTTTAGCGGACAATTTGTGAACTGTTGCAGTTGCCCCATAGGATTACATTGTAGCCACTTACGCCCTGTAGCGGCTAGCCAATCAAATCACGTTAATGCAAATACAGATCCTGTCTGACGTCAAAATGAGTCTGGAGAGAGGAAGCAGCTGGTGAACCTGGAGTGTTCATCTGGTTGTGGATTTTATTTACCACTTCTCCTGAGCATCGAATTGGCAGCTAGCATGGCATGTTGATGTTGTTATGACGATTGCGCCGGCAATTATCGGGCACACACGCTGTCACATTCGTAAAGCCACCAATTAGTGTAAAAGCCCAGTGAAGCTTCCCTCTTTCACCTTGTGAATGTACCATTTCACCGCAGATATAATGGTGTTGAAAGGCAGCCAGCGGCTTCTGAAATCCATCAGAGGCCAGATGGACCAAATGAATCTACAGCAGATAATGACTCAGTCCTCTCAGGTACTCTCTGCGTATGAATTCCAAAGCTCATGATAACAAACCCTAAAATTAAAAAAGGTTTGGGCAGTAAAAGAAGGAAACACTCCCTCCTCTGCCATTAATGAAGGAGACTTAAAGTTTGAAAGAAACAGAGATAAATTTAAAAGGAGAAACAACTTTGGATTTGCACAGTTTGTTCTCCATCATTAATCTACAGTGTTTTTGTGCATTATGTGGTGTTAAAATTTACTCCTCAGCCTCGCTTGTCTTTGTGTTTTCCAGGTAGTGATTTCCTTTAGTCCCTAGAGGTTCTTTTTGACACCCACCAATGAGGATGTCAACGTGTTGCCTTCAGCTCTGTGTTACAGTTTTTATCTCCGGGGATGAGGTGAGATTTTCCACTTCAAAGTCACAGTTTTCACTCACAAACGCCCCACGTCTTCTGGCTGTGTCGCACTAAGCTGTGTTGATTCTACCGTCACAATGAGATATTGATTTTTTCTTGTGCCCCCTGATTCACTGACAACAATACCCGACCTTAACCGTTTGTTATTTTACACAGCTGAGATCATTTCTGCTTTTAAAGTCGATCTGTGTTTGTGATGGAAACATTTTGATTTGATCTTGTCCATGTTTGGTCAGTTAGTTAAGGGAATGGAAATACTACTGAAGTAGTACTGAAATGAAATAAATGAAAGTACTGAAATGAAATAAATCTGATATTTCGAGAATTATAACGAGAATTCCATTTTACAAGAATAAAGTTAAAATTTTTAATAAAGCAATATTTAACTAATAAAGTTGTAATTTTAAGCCATGGGTTTTTTAGATGGGGAATATCAGAAGGAATTGTTTTCTCCCTGAGTTCTGTGTTTCCTGTTTTATTTTGTAGTTTTTGTTCCTTGTGTGTTTCCAACTTGATTTCCTCTCTTTGTCCTGTTTCCGGCCCTTGTGATTGTCTGCACCTGTTCCTCATGTGTTTTACCTGTGTCCAATTACCAATTATTTTGTTCTGGGCTCTTATGCTGCTTGTTGTGGACAATTACAGATAATTTGGCAGCAAATTGGATTCTCTCTGCTGTGTGAACTGACCAAAACAAGACTGATTCATCCCCCAGACAGTTTCATCCCCCAGGCCATAAGACTTTTAAACTCCTCCAATCTGTCATAACTCTGCACCTTAGCATATTTGCACTATTGCATATTTGCACTATTGCACACACTTGCACTATTGTTTTTCTTTTTTTCTTTAGGTGTATATATATATTTTAGATATGTATATTTTATTTTAAATTTTAAATTTTGATTGAGAATTCTTATCGTTGTGCATATGACAATAAACTCTTGAATCTTGAATCTTGAATCTTGATCAACAGCAGCAGGATTAACTCTATAATTTTTCATCAGTATTCCTCTCACACCATCATTTCTTGTAGATCTAACAACCACCTTAAAGGCATGTGTGTGTTTCCACTGCTTCTCAGGGTTATTCAATTGTCTGCAGGGAAAATGACTGAACCATATGTGCAGCTCCTTAACTGAGCGCTGTGTGTAACGCGTGTGCTGTTTGTAAACGGTAAATAAACCTCTTAGCAGTAATTGTATGGGAGGTGTTTCCAATGTGGGGGAGTAACATAGGTTACTTATTGTGAGTGTGCGCCAAGAAGCACAGCTCAAGGTAAATGCACCAAACTGTGTCGTTTGTTGTGTTACAGGAAATCAATGCTGTGGCTGAAGCTGCCAGCTGATGTTTGGCACCTAAGTCAATTGTCGCTGCAATAACAACCTGAGGGAGCATTATTTTTAGTTTTTTTCTTCCTGGTCTTAAGGACATCACCACAAGGATCTGAACCAAATAAGATATGACAGAGTTTTCCATGTGCCATATTTAGGGGTTTTACGCTCTCTGACTTTTTGGTCACAGGAGGGCAGTGCACAAACTCCTGTGGGGACATCCTTACCATGAATCTGTGTGGACTGTCCACAACATGTCTCATCCTTGGTCAGATGCTTTTTAAGAGGTTGCAAATGTGTCTTCACCCAAAAACACGACTTTTTCTGTCTGGTAGGAGGTTAACATGACATTTTCTAACGTGCATCTTTGGAACACAAACCGTCAACTGTAGTATGAACAGAAGCACACCTGTTTGAGGTCAAGTGGAAACCATGAACTAGTCAATAGTTGTTGGTTGTGCCTGTTTCCAGCAGAGCAACATTCATTTTGGTCTCAACAGAATCCTGTGGGAACTATAAAATGATCCAGCTGCTGATTACTCAACTCTCTTCATTGGCTGGTTGCTAAAATAAAATGGTTAACTTCTTTGCATTCAGGGAAAACTGTAGAGACTGGTGATTTTCTGCTGGTTTTTCGCCGTGAGTGATGCCGTTCACATTCCATATGGCTTAAATGTTTTTCATCCATTGTCGATATAACTATTGATTAGTGCAGCTTAAAGTTAAATAAATCAGCTAATGATGGTAAACATTGGAAAAGATAAAGCAATTTTACACAAACTCCCAAAATAAGACACTTTATTTGTTTTGCCTTATAACAATGTCATCGTACTTCTGCCTTTGCTTTTAATAGGAAATTGTCGATAATAGGAAGTCACTTATCAGTTGTGTTGTAAGTTGTAAACCTTTGAACACAAGAGATTTAGCCTTTTCTTCTGGTGAGAAAGTGGTTAGCGTCCATCTCTTAACATTTTCCCCTATTTTACACTCAGGTAGTGGTATTATCCCTTTAAGATAGTTTTCCCTCTGGGGTACTGAAGTTAAAAGTGATAACAATACTGATGGCAAACGTGATCACCATTTACATCTTGTACACAGAAGAGTCAGCAGCATATACAGACAACCTGTATATGCAGTAAGTGCACATCTTCTCGTGTGACCACATTTGAAATGACAGGTCGCTGAAGCAAATGTGCAGCCCTGAGGTTCAGCTGTGGGGGTTTTAAACTGATGATGATGGTGAAGAGCAGCAGGTTAATTCAGCATCAAACTGAAAACTTGTGTTCATGCATTTGATTTCAGATTCTGTTAAGTATCTCCACGTTCTTTGTGAACACACAACTTTGGTTGTGAAAAGAAGCTGGTTGGAAATTGTCAGTGTGGAAATTCAAAGTCTTCAATGTGCTGAGTGAAGGTGTGCTGCACTTTTATTTGAGCTGTGCTGATAATTGGCAATTTCACACAGAGCTGGAATCAAAGGCTGCGGAGGTTGATACACTGTCCGTCTCTGTGAGCTCCGACAGGGACTGTGATGTGACAGTATGAAGTAAACCAAGGACGCAGGAGACGACACGATATTGTAAATATTCATGTCCGCAAAATGAATTTTCAGGTGAATTTATTTACATGGAACCATAAATCGGCATTGATTTTCTCCACGGAGTCGCTGTGATGGTGGAGCGACATCTCTGGCGTGGTTTATTAAATTCAGATGCTGTGAAGAAGAGATTCAGAGCAGATGGACACTTCTGAATTTCATTTGGATTAATGTGGCTTGCAGAGAGATTTGAAAAGTTGAACGTCTGTTGAAAGAAGAACAACAGAGGATTTCTTAATAGCGTTGGTAAAATGTTCATGTGACGATAATGAATAAAGAGGGTGCACAGTGTTTGTCTGAAAGGCCCAGAAGGATGTTGAAATATTTAAGCAGTGCGCTGGGTTCCGCGTCCATTCTCCGCCATCAAAACAATATTGATCTATGATGTAATCAGGCTAATCTGATTGGTGTGAAGACGAAAGGGCGATGACAACAGGGAGATCACTGGGGCTGCAAAGCGTCGCACAATGTTGTGTTTTTGTTAAAAGGCTGGTCTCAAAGCAGCTTTGTTGAAACACGCTAATATAACTGGTTGTTTTCTTTAAATTTACATGTTGTTTTTCTTTAGAAGCTCTGAACTGCTGCAAAAAGCAGATAAATGTCAAAACCTGTCAGCAACACCAGAGAATTGATTTTCTCAGCTGGAGTGAAGAAGATGAGGTGAGTCTTGCTGCTTTCAGGCAGCGCAGGTCTAATCTAGACAAGAGTTTATTTGGTGGATGAGTTGAACCCTTTAATTAAGTGACCATGCTGTTAAGGCCTCAGCCACTCACCAGCCTCACAGACTAGAAATTCAATACACCGGACTAACATGAACAAGGTGAAATATTGAAACTCATTTGAAATTTAGATGCTTGTTGTGATTTGTCGACTTTTGCTTGAATATACTCAGTTTTCAGGCAGAAATGCCAAATGTTCACTGATGCCAGCTTCTCAAACATGAAGATTTGCTGTTTTTCTCGGACAAAACATGATATCATGACATTACCTTGAACCCATGGGGGCATTTTAAGATTACTCTACATATTTATAATAAACTTCCTCTAATTTGTATAAATATTTTAATAGGATGTTTCTTTTTTCCATAGCTCCTCAGGTTTTTGCACTGGCTCTTGATGTTCCAGATGAGATCAATCTTGTAAGTTCAGAGAATTTGACCCAGTTGACTGCTAAAGAGATTGCAGAGTGTTTCAACTCTGTCCTTTCCATGAGCGTGGACAGTGTGAAGGCAACTACTCCTCGTGTCACACCTCCAAAAAGACTACAAGGTATGATTCAACAGGCCGGCAAAAATTATCAAAGGACTCATGAGGAATCTGAAACGTATGTGTGCACCTTCTAAGAGCAAAAAGAAGGTCTACCAACAACTGGTCAATGAAGATGACAGTCAGTCATCATCCTCATCCCAGAAGACAATCTCAGAAGACAGGGAAAGTATTCTGTCTGCAACATCCAAAACTGTCCAGGAGATCATTAAGGAGGAGGTCTCTCAATACACAGAATCTACTTACGATGAAATATCCGACTATGATTATGATCAGTTGGAATCTGGCTCCACTCTGGAGATTAAGAATGTTGCAGATGACGTTGCTGAGGTGATTGTTGATGAAATCATGTCGCAAAAGAAAGATGATCTAGAAACAGCCCAGAGCACACCCTCTCTGAAGAAAGTGTCTGAAAGGATTAAGACATGCGCTGCAAAGCAGTTTGCCCAAGCGTCCATTTGTCATATTGTGGGCAGACTGAATAACAAGTACTTTGACAGCCTTTACAACCCAGCCTTTGACAAGGTTTTAAGTAGGCAGTCAATGCAATCTGTCATGAGTGATATTGACACTCTGCTTCCAACAGCAGTTGGTGAGATACAGCAGGGGCAGAATGGGTCTCAATGGATGGATGATATTTTCAGTGGTGAAACCCTCGAGTTAACCAACAAGCTGAATAATATCCTAAACAATCACATAGATAGGATGAGATTTAAGATTACCTCACGACCAAAAGCCTCACAACCACAGTGCACAAGCATAACGGTTTGTCCGCCACGTGCTATCATATCAGCTGACATCCTTGCCATTGTGTGGTGTTTCCTTGGAGTAATGAGGTGGTGGCTTCACACACATACAGAAACTCTCACTTCCAGGGTGATAACACATACTTTAGAAAAAGCTGTGTCAGAGGGCCCGATCGGTGGGGCCAGTCTGCCTTCGGCACCTGGTAAAGGGTCTGGCTCAGAAAGCAAGGTGACCACTCCTGAATTCAATGAAGAATACAGAGAAGAGCAAGAACCAACAGTGGAAGGAAGGAAATTACCCATCAGGATAATTGTTCTGAAGCTGGTTTCGAGGATCTTTGCTAAAGCAAAGTTGTCGAACACTCTCAGATCACCAAACACCATCATCGAGCGTCTACTCGAAAACATATGGGTCGAAATCAAGGATGAAGATTTTGAGATCACCCCAAAAATGATGAAACACCTTGACAAAGCCATTTTCAAAAAAATCAGCAAAAAGTGGCACGGTGTTGTAAGTGTGCTGTTTGAATTGGAAATGGAAGACCCAACACTGGACAAATATATTGTCTTTCTCCGCAGCAGATGTTAAAAAATGAATGTGTGTTTTTGATTGCCCAAAGGCAGCTCCTTGCCGAGTCCTTGCAGAGTGATCACAGTACAGTTCCTCCGGCTGCAGCAATAAAATCTGTACCCTAATGACAAATTATGAGAGGACTTTTAAAGGGGTGAAGAAGAAATGTAAAGTAAAACCCTCCAGCTTGTCTTACTGTGAACATGCGTGGTTTTGACAGATGTTATAATGATGATGCAGTTTGCACATGTTCTGGTGTTTACTGCGGCCGTCACAATTACAGTTTAACAAATTTAAAGATGAACGACATGACCTGGCTGCATCATAAATCCTGCATCCTCCTTGTTAGTGGTTGGGACATGGACCAAACTAAACAGCCAAATGTTGAATAAAGTTTCACAACGATAGTTTCTGTCATTTTATGTACTTATATAAATGAGGTGACACATCTGGATTGACAGCTTGTGATTGGTCGAGCATGTTTATCGACGGTACTGTTAGATTTAGTTTTTCGCTGGACCCGAAAGCAGACACAGAGAGGGATTGGTTGTGAATGAAGAGTCTTTAAATGAAGAGCTGGGGCAGGCAGATAACAGGCTGGTGGCTGGCAGAGAATGAGCAGACGATCCTGTCAGCCTGAGAAAAGGCAGGCGGGTGGGCTCTTGCGATCCTGATGAGAAAAACACCATTAGAAGTTTCACAAGAAGCATACAAAATAAGATTCCACTCGAAGAAGTCAGCGTGGCTGAGAGTGTGTACCACTGAGGTGACTGAACAATCTGGCAATGAGTGGAGAGAAGACCGGGGTTCTTGAGACTGCGCCAAAGAACAACACACATTACAGGGATGGAGGAAAAAAGGGGGGGAGCATAGAGAACAGGGAAAACACAAGAGTAACGGCCTTAGCCATGAAAGGCTCCAAACAACGTCCACCAGAACAAGATGGCAGCGTAAAACTCTGGGATACTTTTATTGAATTTCTGGATAGTCAGGGGGAGAAGTGGAGACCTGTTGTAACATTGGCACAAAAGCTTTAGTTATGAAGATGTTGAGATACTTCACTGGCTATAAGTAAAAACTTACAATTGGTGATACTGTATGTATGAAAAGTCACTGTATCACCAAAGTCATTAGATTCATCCTATGGGCACCTTAAATGACTGTACAACATTTCACGGCAACCACTCAAACCTTTTGTGGGATCTTGACGAACATATGCCAAATACAGTGATCCGCCTGGAGCTAGTTTAATCAACCTGCGGGGGGTCATAGTTTATGGTCAGGGTGCCTCCTGTATTCTGAGCACAACCAGCTGCATGGAGGAAGACTCGAGTGGAGGGATTATGTGTTCTGTCTGGAAACGCAGTGGCAATCCCCCCTCAGAGACAAGAAGACAGGGCTTTACCTGCTGTCGACTTGTTTATATTACTTTTTCACTGGCTTTTTTACTCATGTTGATTCAAATATATTTCATGGATTTTTTTTCTGGACCTTCTCTGATCTTAAAATGTCTGTTTCACATCATAAGTGATTGTGGACTATAGTGGCATCCGATCTTGATGGTGGATCATGATCATAGTGGCTACTGACCATGGTCTATGATTACAACAAGACTGCTTGATATATAATATTTCTCCTCAGATACTCGACCATTACTGACAATAATCCATCAATTCATTGACCTTCAGTTATGCTTCAAAATTCTAATCAATGCTGCAAATACCCTTATCTTGCTGATGTTCTCCTTTACACTTGACATCTATTGCACTTGTGTCCGTCCTGGGAGAGGGATCCCTCACATGTGGCTCTCTCTGAGGTTTCTACCTTCTTTTTACCCTGTTAAAAGGTTTTTTTTGGTAGTTTTTCCTTACTCTTGTTGAGGGTTAAGGGCAGAGGATGTCACACCTTGTTAAAGCACTATGAGACAAATTGTAATTTGTGAATATGGGCTATACAAATAAAATTTGATTGATTGATAAGATATAACTCCATAGATCATGCTAGATATTTTGAATAAGAAAATTGAACAAATGATGGTTCTGTTCAACAATACTGTGATGACAGACAGTGGAGGTGTGACTACTGACTCTATTATTTATCATTCTTTGTTATTTCTAAATCCAATTTGAACTCAGATTTCATTTCATGAGGTGGATTGTTCCATTTTCCAAAAAGGTGGACAATCAAAGATAACTCTAACTGACTGTACTAACTGTTATGGAAGTTTCCTGGAAGCTGGTGAAAGGAGAACTCAGGCAGCAGCTGATGTCTTATGCAGAAGAGTTTAATGTAGACTTGATGCATCAAGGAGACCAGAAGGTGGAACAATATACAAACGCTTACAGAGTAACATGAGCAATTGTCACCCCCAAGTCTGAAGATGTCTCCCACAGCATCCCAGTATATCTTCCTCTACTTGCGTCACCCATCCCAACAGCACATCCATGAAAGGCTAGAATTTATGTCACTCTCTATGTTACATGTAGGTGTTCGCATCCTATTGGATAGTTAAGCCCCTGGTGTAATACGCAAAAGAGTTGAAGTTTGGTGCCTCTTTGTCTGGGGCATCTGAATAAGATATGAAAGTTCATGAGCGTAGACCCTACAATGTACTGCTAGTTGGCCCTTTATCTATAACCTGACCTTGGGTACTGCTTGGAGAGAAGGGAGTATCTGTGGAATTAGACAGGCACTATTCTCCTAATGGTGAACAGATGTAATGTATGAGGATGGTCAAAAATTCCTCAACACTAACCTTGCTACATTTGCCATATTGTACGTGTATGTGTAAAAACCTCCCATGTAAATGAAAACCCCATCAATACTTCACAGTTCAAATAAAATGTCTAGTCTCTAAAGATTGTAGCAAGATTTTAGACGTGTCCCCATCAAGACATCAAGATTTGTGATCATGGATTTTGACCGTATGGTGGATCACGATCGTATATCGTAATGGCGAATGGTGGATCGTAGATATGATTAGATCGTGGGTTTGGTGCAGTACTCCTCCAAGGGCCCTGGGAGGACCGCCACCCCATTGCATTTATTAGTCGGAAGCTCTACCCGAGGGAGACCCGCTATTCTATGGTGGAGAAAGAATGCATGGCTGTCAAATGGGCCCTGGGCTCTCTCAGATATTATGTCTTGGGAAGACGATTCTTCCTAGAAACGGACAACAAGGCCTTAAAGTGGCTGCAGAGAATGAAGGATATGAACAGCAGAATAACCTGCTGGAACCTAGACATACAGCCCTTCAAGTTTGAGGTTCATCAATTACCAGGCAAACAGAACTCCACTGCAGACTACCTTCTCCAGAGGAGGGGGAGTGTGTGGCGGCCACATCAGCAGCTGTCCACCAATGTTAGTATTTATTTAGATTACATCACATTTTACACCCAAACATTAACAATAAGATTTCTCAAATGCTTTCTTTTTATGCTTTCTTTATCATTTGCTTAACACAAACATGTCTTTGTAAATAGGTTTCTGTTGATAGGTTATTTATGTTGTCACATCTTTAGTTTGTTAGTTAATTAATGTGAGTAGTTAATACAGTCCTTCTTTGAGTTTGTCTAGGACTACTCCATGTCTTTATAAGCTCCCTGTGTTATTTGTGAAGAGGTCAGTTTGGTTGAGTTAACCTTATGTTCTTTATTGCTTAGTTGACCTTTTTTTGAGTTAGTGCCCTTCATTTTGTAGCTCTTTTCTAGTTTCTCATTTTACACAGAATTTATTTACTTTTGTAACTTGCTAGCAATTTTTGAACACTTTCAATATTAAAGGCGAAAATGTACTATTTTTAACCTTGTCTTTGTGCCTTTTTGAATGGTCCCTGACAATGCTGTGGGTGGATCTTGGATTGTGATGGTGGTGGCAGTTGATCCTGGATTACAGCTAGATTGCTTAATATGCCTACTCACATATACTACTATTATTTGCATTACTTCTGTCATTAATACTGTCTTTTATGTAAATACTAAATATTGATACACCACTCGATTTATGTATGAAACCATCTTTTCTTGATGAGGGTTAAGGGCAGATGATGTCATCTTATTAAGACCTATTAGAAGAATTGTGATTTGTGAATATGGACTATACGAACACAATTTGATTGATTGATTGTAAATAAAATGTAAAAAGGTGTTAACTTGTGTCGGTGGTGACTGCTGGGAGCCAGAGTTCTCACTGTGTAATCCCCTGGTTGATGTGGCTGGGAGCCCTGTTCTGTCTCATCCCCACATATAGTAATCCTGTTAGACCTTCACAAAAGGAATTCCATTGAATTACGACTCAGCTCAATACTGAGAGTTGTAATGAGCCACACTGCCTTGTCTCTGGCTGGCAAAACCACAAACAGGCTGCAAACTGGGGCCGTGCAGGTAGGGGAAGGAAGGCGTGCTGTGACTTATTGCACTGGTTTACATTAAGTCTTTGAAGATCCAGCTGTGTTTTGAATTGACAGTACAAACTTTAAAATATTATCATGGTGTTATTATTTTCATTTTGGTTGCCAGTTAAGTGGATTTGAGAGGTCTGTCAACTCTTTCCCGCTTGCTATATTATCGCTGGTCAACTTGACTGTTCAAGGAAGACAAGAGCATCCATCACGCCACCAGTAATTATCATAGTGCAGTCCGCCACTGCACACACGCATACACATACGCAGTTGTTCAGAGTTCTTTGTAATTTCAACTGGCCTGCACCCCTGTTTCTCCTCTAATCCCTTATCCCAGGAACAGCTGGCTCCAGGACAACACCTTTAGCTTCCCTTTCTGCAAGAAATCAGCCTATAACACTATTCACCTCTACAGCTGCAATGGCTTTATTGTATCACTATTTGACACTATACTGGAAATCTTCAGGTCTGTATCAAGAGAGACAGGGAGAGAGAGAAAAACCTCCTGTGTTTTTGTCACCAACAGGGCCGAAGTGGTTTTAGCCAGGTGTGACTGATAAAAACCCAAAGTACAGAGCATGACACACAGATCCTTCCCTAGTTTTAAAATAAACACTTTATTCTAATCTTTATACATTATAAACAAAGTAAAACTGCCAGACTGGGGGAACGGCACCAGAGCGCCACATGAAAGGAATGGAGAAAAGGGGGGGTGTCACCTACTCCTGGGCCTGGCTGTAAATGCATACAACCCACACCACAGCACATCATTTAAATAGAATTTGCATGCAAGCAATAGAAAGACCATCACCCCCTACAACAGGCACACAAGAATTCTTGCTAATATATGAATTTTTTTAGCAGGATGTTATGTCCCTTTAATGTGACTGATCTATAGCCTATACACCCCAAGTCTTGGACCTAAATTAATCTAAAGGGGAAGTAATTCATAAATGCATTCTAACATATCATTGGAGTAGACAAACAATAAGGTAACAAATTACAATAAGGAAAAATGTTATTGTCCGCGAGTCTCGGTCGGACACAAAAAAAAGAAAAGAACATATGTGACATTTTCTCTGCAACATGATTAAAATCTCTGTAGTTAAAATTTGTCATCACCCACAATAATCACCTTTACTATAAAACCTGCATTCAATAAGTTTTTTCTTTGTGGTGTTTGTGTCCACCTGATGAATATAAGTCCAATATTCCCTATCTTTTTTACTCACAGCTTTATCCTGAGGGGAAGATTTGTGTCTTTATTTACTAAATGCTCCACTATATTCACCAGCGGGGGCATGTACTGCGACCAGGACTTGTGGTCATCAGGGTAACTTGTGAGTTTTCAGTCCTAAGAAGCTTATTCACAATCTCAAGAATGCCTTAAGGGAATTTCCTCAAATTTGGTACCAATATTCACTTGGACTCAAGGATGAACTGATTAGATGTTGGTGGTCAAAGGTCAAAGGTCATGGTAACCTCACAAATCATGTCTTGCCTTGTGATGGTGGTATCTCTGGAATGCTATCAAGGAATCTTTTGACATTTGGCACAAACATTCACTTGGAGTCAAGGATTAACTCACTTGATTTTGGTAGCCAAAGGTCAAAGTCATTATAGCCTCACAAAGAATGCCTATGTTTTTAGTGAATGTGATATGCTATCAGCTTGTGGGAATTCCATCAAATCTTGTACAATGTAATTTTGACTCAGAAATGAACTAATAACATTTTGGTGGTCAAAGGTCAAAAGGTTAAGGTCACATGGCCTTGGGTTGTTTCGTACTCAATATATCAGGAATGCCCAAAGGGAATTTCATCACATCTGGCACAAACATTCACTTGGACTCACATAGAATTTGTTGACCAAAGGTCAAAGGTCAAGGTCACTGTGACCTCACATCGCACATGTTTGTTTGTGTGCAGTAATTCTAGTTTCTCATATTGTAATGAGAACTTGAAGGTGCTCATAGCTTGATAAGAAAAACCAAGGTTAACTGAGACATTTGATAACCAACTTCGTAGTACAGGTCATTAGGATGGCTGATGAGGTTCAGTGAAGCTGGACAACAAGCATATATCTTGGATATGTTGAATTTGCTTAGAATACAGGCCATCAACATCACATTGTTCTATAACTGTGCAGAGGAGAGAAGACCTGAGCAGCCAGTGATCCAAACAAAACATATGAAAAATAGAAAAAACACTAAACAAAAGTCAAAAATTCTGAAGTGAAATGAAACTGAATCAGATTTAAGGCAATTTTTTTAAATTAAGCAATGTACTAAACAAAATGATTGAGTAAAAACAGAAACTTTTTTTGAATACGGGTTCCCAACTTAATAATTACTGACTAAGTTGAATAGAAGAGTCTAGCTGCTGCACAGCTGTAATCTTCACCTCAAAGCTCCTATTGAAAGTGCTTACAGCGTGCATGAAGTTACAAGCATCTCAGGCATCAGCGAGCAGGTCACTGGTACATGAACACCATGACAGATCCTTAGGTCATGGAGGGAAGCTAATACCTTCTCTGAAAAAGGATTAGAAATTACTCCTGAGGGTAGAAATCCTGGGAACGCTGCAGGTTGTCCTGGAAAGAGAAGGCCAAAGATAAAGTGAGAGGCTTTTTGAGTTTGTTTCCAGACCAAGACATTAACTAAGCAGTGGGGTGGCTGGTCAGAACAACATACTGTGAAAACAAATGCCTCTTATATGTAAAGTCCACTTAATTTTGTCTAACTGGGTCATAGAATAAAGACAGGAGGCCAGGATATTAACCTCTGATCCAAAGAGTCACATAAATCCAGATTATGTTGTAGTACACCTCCAGCAGAGGATTGTGAAAATGAAGGAACCCTTAAAGAACTATTCACTCAACCCACACTGAAATATCTGACAAGTTTCTCCAAAACACCATGTGATACAATGGACTGTGGTCATCTAACTTGTGCAAGGAGTTACTCAGGCTGTTTAATCAGTCTGTGGTAATGCTCAGTGATGAGTAAACAAGCTGGTCAGGAAGGCCAGGGACC
This sequence comes from Hippoglossus hippoglossus, assembly GCF_009819705.1. Classification (NCBI taxonomy): domain Eukaryota; kingdom Metazoa; phylum Chordata; class Actinopteri; order Pleuronectiformes; family Pleuronectidae; genus Hippoglossus; species Hippoglossus hippoglossus. The sequence goes on from NC_047171.1 coordinate 24,121,224, forward strand.
TTGTTTATAAAACAGGGAGAAGGATTCATACTAAACAAGTACATAAAAGCTAAAAATGGCGTGTGACAAAAAGTAATGTGGTTTATAGAAATGTATGCATAAGCACCTGAAGGCATGGTTTACCTTGAAACATGGAGTTGCCTCATTTTCTGCCCTCTATACGCTCACATTCAGCCATAAATAGTCATTGCAAAGTATCTCATGAATGTTAAATAATCCTGCTGATCCGCAGGTTTCTATGGTGAATCACGTCATCAACCAAGAAGAAGCTCCACTTTTCTGACACTGACATTGAGGAGCTTGTAGAGTGAGGTGGAATTGAAGAAAAAGATATTGGTTGGTGGTCACAGCAGTGATATCATGAACAAAGAAAATGTACTGAGTGGTGTCATGTTGCTGCTGAGAGGATAGTGCCTGAAATAAAAAAAAGTGGTCAGATTTAAAGGTGAATGCCAAAAGAGAAGTGCTTCACATCATTAGAATATGAGGGAATTTGTTGTATTTAGTTACATGTTTTGTTTGAAGAATACAGCTATCTGCCTTTAGAATTATTATATTGGTTATTTTTTGGTAGTTTTGGTAGTGTATGCCTTGTTTTTTAAGGCATTGAGCATCAGTTGATTTTAGATATATGGGTAGAAGGCATAGGCAGCCAGAAAGGGTTTATGGTTTTTTACCAAGGCAAGAGAGACAGCAGAAGCCATTGCCTTTTATTTTCCATTTGTTTGCGAAATGGAGAAATAAACCACACAAACCACCTCCCTGGACACTGGACTTATTATTCCCAGCATAAGATTCACTCCTCAGGTGCAGTGGCATTTTGAGTTTCATTCTTTTGCTTTTTCTAATCAAGTTTGAGGAATAATGGCCACTGCATTATTACCTACACATTTTAATTATCCAAAACTGCAGGCATGTTTCAGGAGTTGGCCGTCACCTCACTCATGTTCCCTGCATCGATTTTACACATACACACATAAACACGCACTATATGAAAACTTAAGTTGTACTAAATGATTGTACAACTCAAGTGTACAGAGATACTATTAAAACTATTTGTGGCAATCGACCTTGCCACGGGGCTCTCCCACACACAGCCAGAGACGGAATTGTTGCTTTTTAACATCTTTATTCACAAATAAACATAAATTCAAAATGCCAATTTAAAGCGGACTGGCTTTGCAGCCCAGTCCTCCACTCAGTGTCTGGGAGTCTCTGGAGCCTCAGTCTTTCTGAGCTCCTTCCTGAGGTCTGAGTCCTGAGGCAGCGCCGACGCTGCCTTTTAAGCATGAGGACCAATCAGCTAACAGCTCTCACCTGTGCTGATTGATCCTCTATAGCAGGTGAGGGTGCTCTCCCAGCCCCCTCACCTCCACACTATTAATCACTGGGTTTTGCAGCTCTGCTATTTGATTGTATCAGAGTGTAATTTTCTTTAAGTTGTTTAATATCTTTCACAAATGAAGGATCTAATGGAACATCCATAATGTTTAATCACAAATGACCTTACTAGTTTAATGTTTTTGTTTGTTAGTGAATATGTAATCTGCTTCAACTCATCTCCTCATGTCTGCATCGCTACTTTCATGTCACCAAAATGTTTATGCGCATGGTTCAGAGTTAGCGTGCGCAAATTCTCACATCAAGGTTGTTTTATAGATCCCAATTATTTTATGAGAAATGGTGTACACATCTTTCCGTCCCCATTTTGTGCGTATGGAACCCAGGCTGGGTATGAGAGCCCAGGCTGGAGCCAGAGGAGGGGATGATACTTTGTGCCATCATACAACTTCCTCAAACTCTCTTACCTCATTCAGTAACAGACTGATAGTGTGCTGTCAGACCAGAAGGCAGATGTGTTTATTGCTGTGATGTCTGCCATTTTTTGCCATTTCACCCTTAGGAATAACACTAAGTTCAGCACCATCCTCTTCCAGGAAGCTTTTATCTGAAAGTACAATTGCCTGTGCTGACTGATAAGGTAAACAGTGTTCAGATGAATTACTCAGAGGTCTGTAGTCACCATGAGCTGTAGTCATTGGCTCCATGCTCAGACTGTAGCGACAGTGGAAAGAAAGTGACTGAAGCAAACACAAGGACAAAAAACAACATGAACTGCTAATGACTTTTTCATGATTTTAGTCAAAGTTCACATAAAAAAAAATCATCTTTAACATTAAAGGTTAGCTTTTACTCCACTACATTCATATATTTACAAACAAGTTAGCATTTTAAAAACAAATATAAAAAAACTGGCACAGAACTGGCATGCAACTGTTTGAGATTCACTCATGCACATTCAATATCGCATACTTTTGTACAAAGGTTTGCCACACATGCCTTATGAAACTGATTTAAGCTTTAAGTTAAAGCAAGAAACCTGAACAACATGCTCTGATACAACAAGATAAAAGAAAAGCTCTTAAACTATGCTCACAGAAAAATCTTTAAATGTTGACAGAACAAATATGAGGTTTTTAGAAGAGAATCTGAGCATTATCCCTGTGGAATTCTGTTTTGACAAAAGACAGACACTAAGAGGCTCTTAAACCTCCAGCACAATAACTCTACATGCACACACAGTATCTTGTCACTGGGACACTACACTTGTGATGAATGAGATACATATCAGAGGTGATCCAAACACAGAGAAGTGGGGTTACAGCAAAAGACAATAATGGGTTGGCTGCAGTTTTATGAGTTAAAGATGTACACAGCAAAATGGCAGCTCTGCTCACTGGCCACATCGGCTTTGTTACAACTACTTCCTGTTGACATGTCTCATTAATACAGGCTCTCATGAGGTTCCTGTAGAGTCTGTTAGAGTAGTATGGGAGGTAGAGCCTTCAGCTACCAGGCTCCTCTCCCGTAGAACCAGCTCCCACTCTGGGTGCGGGAGGCAGACACCATCTCAACAAAAAGAGGAACAAAAGCATGGACTAGTTTCTTAACATCCTTTTGAGACCAGATGTTGATAATTTTCATGATAATGTGCAGGTAGAAGAAAGCGGTTTGTCTAAATTTAGAAAGGACAAGTTCTAAGCCATAACTATCGTTAAAAGGATACAGAATTTTAACTAAGTGATAAGATACATCAGGCTTCATAGATATGTAAAGTTAGTTGTCATCTGCGTAACAATGGAAGTGTACAGTATGTGGTGTTTTCTGATAATGCTGCCCAAAGGAAGCATATACAATAACACAAAGACTTTGTAAACAAATTGGAATCTATCTGATAAGTCATTGGTAACTTTTAAAAGTGGTGTTTCTGTGCTGTTATGGATCCAAATCCTGACTGAAAGTCTTCATACAGACATTTCTTGTACAAGTAATCTCATATGTGCTGAGCAACGGCTTTTTGAAGAATTATTGAAATAAAGGGAAGATTTGTTTAGGGTCTATAATTAGCTAAAATATCTGGATCAAGAACGTGCTTTTTAAGCGGAGGTTTAATTACTGCTACCTTAAAAGTCTGTGTTACGTAACCAGTTAATAAAGACATTTTTATCTGATTTAATATGGAACTGTCAATTAGAGGAAAAACTTTCTTAAAAGGTATAATTGGGATAGGGTCTAGTAGACATGTTGATGGTTACGAGGAAGACATTAGTGAAATGAAAGATCTATTGAAGAAAAGTTACTATACAGTGCATCTGTGTTATTTGTGGGAAGGAGGTGGTGAATTTTTTTCCTGATGTTACAATTTTATCAGTGAAGAAGCTCATGAAATCATTACTGCTAAGAGTTAAAGGAATAGATGGATCAGTAGAGCTATGACTCTTTGTCATCCTGGCCACAGTGCGTAAGAAGAACTTGGGGTTGTTTTTATTTTCTTCTATTAATGATGAATAATAGGAGGTTCTGGCATTTTGGAGTGCTTTCTTGTACGTAACTGTAAGGTAAAGCGCTTAAACTGTACTCTGTACCACTCAAAGCTCTTAGAGTGGTCATCAAGACTAGAAAAGCTCTATATAAATACAGAGCATTTACCAGTTACGTTATTAGACTGTCTTTCCAGGCTAGATGAAAATCATCTTGATTGGTGAAACGCCACTTCTTTCCAACTTCTGTGATGTCCGTTTTAAGGCCTCTGTTTGAGAATTATACCATGGAGCTGACCTCCTCTGATTTACTACCTTCTTTTTCAGAGGGGCGACAGCGTCAAGGGTCACCATGTGTTTGCTCATTGTGGGAACTGTTGGGTTTCTCTATAATTCTGTCAGGTCTCAATCTTACTGTTTGCTTTGAGATAATGTATATAGTGGTTTGGCACAATGCAAATAAAATGTCATTAAATTTAATATTGTAGTGGGGAAGCAGTGCAAACAAAAATGTGTTAATCACACCAACAAAAAGAAGATGCCTCACTTCAAACATGTAATGGAAAAGTGTGGCTTCTGCTTGTCATTAAGGGAAGACTGACGTATATCCTCTTTCAGCTCTCACATAATCTGGCTTTAAGGTAGTCAATGTTAAAATACTAAGAAGTTAAATAATTTGTTTAACACAGAGGTCAAAAATGTCCACAGTGATAGACTGAATCACAGTGGAAACCAACAGCCCATAGCTGCCCCTGATATTGTAAAGATGAAGGCAGCAGACTTAAGAGATATGAGATGCAGGTGATGGTGGACCTTGAGGGAAGAGCAGGGCTTCAACACAAACAGGACACCTCTTCTGATCTGCCTGATCTGTATTCTTCATAGACATGAAACCATTCATATTCAGTAAACCAAGAGTGAGGTGTTAAATTTACTCCAATGACAAAGGTGGGTAATCAAAAATCAATATTCACCAAGACCTGATTATTTATTGACAGATACACACTCTTTTCTCTCTAAGGGCATCAATGTTCACATCCATTTATATGGGAGTCTGACTGGCTCAGCTGCAGTAGGATTGGCAGCACAAACGTCTAACTTTTACGTCAGTGTTTAGACATTTCTTAAAGGTGATTAGAGTAAAGTTAGTATGGTAAGAGTTTTGTCGAGCTGATATGAAGCAGCATGTGACTCCTGTGATCAGTGGTTATTTAATTTTAATTAAAAAAAGGATAAGGCCACTGGAACAGCATATATTCTTTTTACACCAGACACAAAGGCCCTCTGACAGTCTTAGTCATGCTTACTGCAAAGTGAAGGACACAGGTCCCAAGAAAGAGGCAGAGTTTTATATGTCAGCACCGACCAAGACTCAGGGCAATTTTAGGCCTTTTACATAATATCAGCTTGATATCATTGATATCCCCTTTAACTATCACTGACCACTGAAACTTAAGCCTACAGGTCCAGAGTGATGCACAATGACCAAAGCAGTGCTGCCTCCAGATTTGTGGAGCTTATTGTGTGTAAAGAGCCTTAGGGGTCTATGTGCACTGAAATATGGTTATTTAAACATGATATCTGTGTACATTATAGCTTGTTAGTTATGGTAAACAAAGGTGGAGATAGATGTGCATATACATGCCTTTAAACAATAAAATGTGAGTCTGTGCCTTGACTGCACAATGTACTTCAATATTGTACCTGTTTTCTATGTTTGTTTTTTGTTCAGACATTCAAGTTTCTGCCTAAGCACCTCTCAAGAATTTATCAAGAGATGAAAAATAAGTGTGATTATTCATTATTTAATCATGATACTAATGTTTTGAATCTTGATCTGACCTTGTGGTAACTCAAGTCACAAATCACAAGGCTTCACATCAAACTCTGTCACCTACAGCTACGTTTCACACATTTATCACAACAGCAGCTGATATAGAAAAATAAATATTATATATGTACAGGTATTCAATGACATAGTACATGGATTACGGAATGACACATGCAACATGAAATCCTAAATATTAAAAAAGACAGCTGCCTGATCAGCCACATCAGTACATTTAACTGTATACTGCCTAACTCCAGCCAATTAAACTTTGGGCCTGTCTATTCATGAAGTGACGGTATTACTGCTTTTAGACATGCCCTAAACTTTCAATAATCTCTTGAAATTCTCTGGAGAACGCAACTGTTGGAGTGAGAGGCTCCAGATTTTCTCCGGAGTTTCTCCAGCAAGCCTCCTTGTAAAAAGTCGAGAGAATGTCCGAATGAGCCCATGTAAGAAAACAGCAGGAGATCCTCTGCAGGATTCACCGCAAGCACGTGGACATGTTGAAAAAGTTGGGCCATATACGTGGAAGATGTCGAGAGAGCTTTTGGTTATAAGGGTCGAAGCAGCTGTTGATGTGCTGTAAACAAAAACACGTAATCTCCGCAACAGAATGAATGCGTTATATCCCCCCTCCATGCTGCATCACCCCTCACCTGAACGCAACAGAGATTTCTATGTTGTTGTGAACACGTCCGAGTGGAAAATCTCCTGCTGCTTGCTCCTGTGTGAAAGGCAAACTCTGGAGAAATTCTCAACCTAATTCTCGGGAGTTCGTGTCTAAAAAGGGCTTATAGGAAGATAACAGACAAAACAGTATGCTCATATGTACATAGAGTTGATTAGGTGTATATGTTTGTGTGATGATGGACACAACTGTTACTACCTCATGTATAATGGGAAAAACTAAATCAGAGCAAAACAGTTATTTAGTGTGTGAAAGTATTGCAGCTGCCAAGTTCTGTATGCCTTCAAAACCGATGTAGTTTTTGGCAAACCATGTTAATTTAATTTATTTTCTGTAAAATTTAGACTGAAAAGAGTGATATCATACAAATCAGTGATAGTGCTTTTTAAAAATTACAACCTCATGCTGTGATAACTGTTCATTGTTATAGGATAAAAGAATAAAGTATAATAATGATAATACACTGCATTATGTCGCAGCACAATCTAAACAGCAGTCAGGATCCTTTTTGAAGACCATTGTCAGATTTCAAATACCACTTGAGAAAAATAAAAAGTGCTGATGATTGAAAAAGTCAGGGAGGGGCTTTGTGAAAGTCCCACAGTGCTGCTGAGAGAAGTGGGGCTAAAGATGCTTTCGGTTTCGTTCCATGGCACCGGTAAGTTACAGATGTTTCCTTCACAGCAGGCTGTGCACACCTGGGCAGGAAGACACATCATAAACAATGTTCAATTTAACAACACAGTGCTAACATGCTAAAATAGCAAATAAACTTTATCAAGGCATTCATATTTCCTTTATAAACTTTAGAAAAATGTCAATCTAGCACTCCAATTTCTGATACAACAAAACTGTTTTAGTACAACTACTAAAGGGATATCTACAAACCAGAAGGTTGGTGATAATTGCTATTATTATTTAACAACCACCGCAGTCTCTGAACATATTTTGGTTTTGAACTGTCTGTCAGACGAATGGACATGTAAAAGTCTGTCATTTCTTGATCATCAATTCTGTTTTTGTTGTCTACTTTTCTGTTTTTAGAGCATGCCATATGAAGTTTTTTTTCTTGCTTTTCTTTAACTCACTCATCACTGTTTATTCGTCCTCCTCTTGTTTCTTGCTGCTGTGTATATCTTACTAACTGACAGAATGCTAATCGGAATTGCCAGATTTGAGTGGCATGAGATGATATACAATGCATGCAATTGTGAGTTTCCTAAGCCACTAAGCAGTGATGTAAAGGCTAAAAATGTGTGCTTGAAAATAGAAATGCTCATTTATGTCTCCATAACATTGACTTACACTGATTTCCTGGAGACTTGCTCTAACCTCAATCATAGATACTACTTGCCTAACTTTAACACTTTGGCCCAATCCCATTTCACCCCTTCTGCCTACCTCTACCACTACCCCTTGTTTTCGAGGGGTTATCTTGCCCCTTGAAACTGAGTCACAAGGGTTAGTGGTTGAAATCTTCCCCTACGAATTGGGACAGCCCTTCAAGAAGCCGTTACATCATCAGTAGTGGTCGCGAAAACCCGACATGTCATCAGTAGTCGTCAATGTAAACAGACGCGACAAAACATTTTGCCAGGGATGTCATTGTAATAACATTGTTGAGATATTAAATAAACCAATGCTATTGCTTGCAGTTACTGAAGTGACAAACCTATAATATCCAAATAACATCTGTGCTAATGCAGGTGAATCAATGACATTTGAATTTGAAAAGCTTGGATGCTCAGCATTATTTCAAAGATAAATCAAAAGCACACAGCTTCAGGCTACTAGCAGTGTGAAGACTAGAAACAGAATTGAAACCAAGAGCACGACAGCAGACAATCTTAACCGGAGATCAAAAAGACAGTCAGGGGTCAAAACCAGGATATCAGTCCGTACAGCAAACAAATCCGAAGGGGCAGGCAAAAGGGAATCTAATATCCGAAAGGGGTAGTAATCAGGTCAGGAACAGGCAGGCAGACTACAGGAACTGAATCCTGGAGAGCTAGGCAGGAACACATTAGACAATCTGGCGGCGAGTGAATGCAACTAACCGGTATAAATACACAGAGGAACTAATGAGGGAATGGGGAGCAGGTGAGTGTGTGGGTGGGGAGACTCAGGTTAAGGGAATGAGGTGAGGAGAGGCTTGTGGGAGTAACTGGATCTGCAATGACGGAACAGAGACAGGATTAAAATGAAAGCATAGCAGACTAGGTTGTGACAAGCAGCGGTCTGTATGAAACCCTGCCAGGATGCTTCCTTATTAGAGGAGCAGTTTAGTTCAGTAACATTGCTGCTATAAGCTGGTTTATTCAAGTGCATCATGAAATTATGTGAAAATATGTGAATATCATGCAAAAAAAAAAAAAAGATTATTGAAACGATATTAAACTAAGATACTACAATAATTATCGAACATTTTTAATCCTTATTAATGGAGAAAATCCTACATTTGTGGGTCTCTCTCCCAGCTTGCCGGTGATTCACAAGGCATTCTGGGACATTATCAAAGCCCTGGATTTTTGTCCCCATAAGGAAGACAAGCCATCATAATGTGAATAGTTTGTACTAGTGGTTGTTTAGTAACAACAGTATGAGTAATACCCCACAACATGAGTAACACCTGGACCACACACACACACACACACACACACACACACACACACACACACACACACACACAGATTTTCTACACTTCCCCACCTGTTTTCCTTCATGATCCCTTTCAGTGCATCCTGTGGAAAGACAGTCCTCCAGAACCACACAGCGTTTGGTCACTGACACACTACTTCCTTCCCCATCTATTGTGTGACGGGTGTAGCAATATGTGGCTTCTGAAAAACATTAGAACCCAAGCACAAACAGTGGCAAAATAATTGCAGCACTTGTACCAGTGCCTACTATATATACGGAAAATATATACCAGATAAGCATACGTTTGCAAAGGTTAAGTCATTTTAATGAGTGAAACCAGGTGATATTAGAAAGAGCAGTAGCGCACTAAGGTTGACTTACTGTGGTTATGGTCACTGAAGGCCGCTGTACACTGAATAAAGCAAACCCATGGGGACAGTATGAGTTAAAAAAAAAAAGATCACCTGGGGCCTGTGTCCTATGAAGCTGATTCAGTTCTTAGTGGTGTAAATCACCATGCATGGTTGCTGAGCTGCTAACCTCATGCATGTTAAGTTCGAAACAATAGATTGATATTGGTCAATGTTCAAACTACTGAACAATCAGATCATCACAAAACTAGAGTCATCGATCTACAAGATCCTGGCAAGGACCAAAGAGCAGGGATGGGCAAAGATACATCCAAATGTATTTTTAAAATAAAATATCAAATACCTTTATTGTAAGTGTATCAAAAATAAATATATATGCCTATTTGATCTATCCCTTCAGCAGTAGATTAAGACCATTTTTGGCAGCAACAGCTTATGAGGCATGCCATAAATCTGACATGCAACCAGTCACTATAAATAGTATGATCTACAGTAACGAAGGGCCTACCTTGAATCAGCAACACTGAAGACAATGACAAACAAGTCATTCATAAGCAGACAACTGATAGCCCCTTTATCCACAGCAACTAAGATGATGTCTAATTACCATTGTGAACTCTTGTGTTTATTAAAAAAAAAATTATAATAATAATTAAGTTTAGTTGCACTTATATATGGCACTTACATTTAGCACTTGTGGTTTGGCTTTTGTGAAGCAAATTGTACTTTGATTCTTGTTGTTCTGGGTTTGTACCCTCATGGTTGAATGCACTTATTGTAAGTCGCTTTGGATAAAAGCGTCAGCTAAATGATATGTAATGTAATGTAATGTAACTAGTTTCTAAGTAATTCACTGATCCATCTTTCAATTGCCCATGCAGTTATTTCATAACAAATCTCACTTTGTTGAACTGGAGTGAACTACTTCGTAGTTCAGGCCCTAGGTAATTACACAGGCAGTTCCCGGAAACCCACAATTTCTCCCCCTTATTAACAAGGGAGAATTCAATTTACCAAATTCTGAGATCTACCAACTTGCCTCAGAATTCTGCCCTCTCTGAATTTGGCTTAATGCATAGTACAATGAGGCTAGATGATAGAACAACATGAGATGAAGATCACCATGTCAAAGGCAATGCAATTCATAGGCACAAAACAGTTCCATATTCACAAAAACTCTATAATACTGAATATGTTGCATAGCAAGAATGTCACAAGAATCTCACACATTTGTTGGTTTCTCAGGAAGACTCCTTAATGGGGTAACACTAATATCTCAAACCACTTTACTGATGGCACATTATTTAAGTGGAAGGATAATAGAATTTCTAAATTATACACTAATGATTAATTTACCAATTTCAACAACTATCTTTTTAACAGATCATGTACAACAACTAGAAGAACTATGGAGACATTGTATTATAATACGCTCTTAAATAGAGCTGGATCCAAAATTGTGTGAAGTAGGGGACATAAGTGACATAAGACTTTATTTACTGGCTAGTGCTGCAATGAAAAAAGAAATGTTTCACAAATCTGAAAATCCATCATTGGCATTGGCGTAATGAGCTTGTGTCTCACTGTAAACCTGAAAATGTTGTATAATGTCAGAAAGAAACCTGCAACCTTCCAGAAAACATGGGGGGGGGGCTTTAAATAGAATTTTTCTTCTCAACTTCCAACTCCTTCTGGACCAACACCAACTTGATATGTTGATGTGTTTATATATGTGCATGAGAGTGTGTATATGCAGAAAATAAATAAACAAAAAAAGCACATGGGTATATATTGCATTGAACATGGGTGGTTTTATTCATTTACTTATTTTATTCAGTTTTTTTTCTTTAGTTTCCCTCTTTATTTATAGTTAATGTTTTATTTGTATGTTTATGATGTAGGCTATAGCGACTAGGTTTCAAATGATATTCTTTATCATGAAAGGTACAGCTGCTTTTGCTCTGAACATATTTTTGCAACTGCATTTGGTGATATTTGTTTGTGTATTGCAATGGTACTGTAATGTGATGGTCATTTCAAATCTTTCAGGGACTTTTTACATGAATAAGAATGTTTTGCCAGGAGTCTTACCAGGTGGGCAGTACATGTCTGGTGCCCAACGATTGCACTCAAAGTTATCTTGTGAATCTTCACAGGTGAAGCACTTGAATCCACCAGGAAAAGGAGGACCTGTGAAAAGCCAAAACCATACAATCAAATCCAACCATGGAACATCGCACTAAATATAATGTCTGTCTGGTCATTCTCTTCTTGTGCTGCTGTGTCTTGCTCTGTGATGTTTGGTTTTTCCTCTGCCTCAATCATTAAACAGTAATTGGCAGCGATGGAGGGGAGGCTTAGCAATTTGGAAAATCACCCCCACACCTTGAAACCTTCGTTATCTGTAGTTTGTTTCTAGCCTAAAAGTCAGCTACTGAAAGTAGTGATGCTAGCACAAGTAGCGATGCTACCATGCACCCCCCACATACCCTTGGGCGAGAGCTTGTGTTCAGCATGTGCGTGCAAACATGAAGGGAGGAGGATATCAGAGGACATTTAGGCTAAAAACATGGTGTAAATGACGCTGTTTCGAGAATTTGAATGGCGGGGCTTACAGACACTTGGAGCAATATGGAGGACTCCAAAAGTGTTTTGTGGACTCAAACACTTCACCCACACCTCCATCGGCATAGTGGTGAGTAGATAATAGGGAATTTAAATTTTTCGGTAAACTATCCCTTTAAAACCTTCCATTTTAATTAAGCTTATAGTTAGAGGTGATTCAGATCTGTTTTGGACCAGCTCTTTGTTAAACTGCTTTAGGATAAGATTGTTGGGGAACACATGATGCATTGAACTTCGCTTTCCTCCTCTTCCTCACATTAATGTCTGATCAATACATGATGTTTCTGACTTCTTTCCAAGAGTCCTTGTGCTTTTTATCATTGCAGGATCGCAGCTGCGGCCACATCCCAGATCATGGATCGTGATTGTGATGGTAGATTGTGATCATGATGGTGGATCGTGAGTATGATGTTGACTGATTTAAATACTTGGTTATTTACTCCTTTATTAGGTAGTGGTCCATCTCTCCCACTTTCTTAACCCTTGTGTTGTTCCTGGGTCGGATTGACCCAGAGTGTGTGTGTGTGTGTGTGCGTGCGTGAGTGCGTGCGTGTGATCATAGGCAAGCCCTGGCCGGTCAGGGTTAGGGTTAGGGTGACCCAAGGATTGTCATTATCCAATTCTCCTGGGGTAATTGAGACCAATGGATTGTCATTCTCGATTGTCATGGGAGGGGTCATTTAGACCCCCAGAGAGGGCGCTGTGGTGCTCTGTGGGGTCATTTAGACCCACACCTGATTCCAATTGAAATCAAGGGGGGTTCATTAGACCCACATATAAGTCTCAGTGTGCCACTCTCTCACGGACCATGGCACGATGTCGCGTCAGGAGCGTTTCACCAGAGAACAGGTTCTCCAACAGCTATTCTCCCAGCAACCATCCTCTGAACCCGAAGAGGACGCGAAAGAGCCAGACCGAGAAGCGGACGGACAAGGAGATGGAGAAGCAGACCGAGAAGCAGACAGAAAAGCAGACCGAGAAGAAGACAGAGAGGACGGCGACGGAGACGGCGACGGAGACGACGGCGATGGCGACGGTGACGAAGACGAAGACGAAGACGACGACGGTGACTACGAAGACGACGACGGTGACGAAGACGAAGACCCAGTGGGTGATGCTTCTGCAGATTCTTCATCCTTGGAAGAAGAAGAAGAAGGAGGACAAGACCACGGCGACACCACTACCACCACCACCGGACTCGTGGAAAGAGAGACCTTCCCGTCAAGAAACGGGGAAATAACATGGTCCTCGAGGGCGTATGGCCGAGAGGAGGGCCACTGCTCCTCCTCCTCCTCTTCCTCCTCCTCTGCTGCAGCTCAAAGCGGGGTCCCCCCGGGCCCCACGATCCATGCGACGTCCCGCACCGGTGACCTAGCCTCGACGTTCCGCCTGTTCATCACACCGACGGTAGAGAACATCATCCTGGAGATGACGAATCGGGAGGGTCGTCGAAAATACGGTGACGAATGGAAAGGGATGGACGAGACCGACCTGCGCGCCTACGTAGGGCTGCTGATCTTAGCGGGCGTGTACAGGTCCCGGGGCGAGGCCGCCGCCAGCCTGTGGGACGCCGAGAGCGGCCGGGCGATATTTCGTGCCACGATGCCCCTAAAACTCTTCCACATGTACTCCAGACTGCTGCGCTTCGACGACCGCGAGACGAGACGCACGAGACGAGTGAAGCTCACCGTGGTCGGCACGGTTCGGAAGAACAAGCCCGAGCTCCCGACCGGGCTGCTCGCAGTCAAGGGAACAGAGGTGTTCTCATCCAAGTTCGCATTCACGCCCACCGCCACTCTTGTGTCCTACATCCCAAAGAAAAACAGGAATGTGGTGCTCCTGAGCACACGGCACCCCGAGGCCGACATCAGCGACCGCGAGGACGGGAAACCGGTCATCGTCCTGGACTACAACCGCAACAAAGGTGGCGTGGACAACCTAGACAAGGTGATCGGAACGTACAGCTGCAGGAGGATGACCGCGCGCTGGCCCCTGGTCGTCTTTGACAACATTCTCGACGTCTCTTCCTACAACGCCTTCGTGATATGGAGAGAGATCAACCCAGACTGGATGCCGGGCAAGCGGAACAAGCGGAGGGTGTTCCTAGAGCAGCTGGGAAAGGCTCTCGTGACTCTGTTCATCGCACGAAGGGAGCGCATCCCCTGCACGGACGCATCCGCCGCGGTTGTGAAGGCTGTAAAATCCGCCGCCACCGCACAGAGAGCTGTTGCCTACGACGCTCGACCCGAGTGTCCAGCCTCCTCCATAGCCCTAGCAGCAGCCCCGCTGGGGGCGAGTAAGAGGAAGAGGTGTCAGATATGCCCCAGGAAAAAGGACTGTAAAACTCACACCGTGTGCCGCGGGTGTAACAAATACATCTGCAAGGGCTGCTCACTTGTCTATTGCCCTACGTGTGCGTCCTAATATGGGGTGGGCTATGTGAGGGGGCCAACAGCCGGGGGAAGCAGGGACAACACAAGGGTTAATGACGTTCTGTTTTCCTCTTCCCTAATATTTGTCCTTATTTCGTTTTTTATGTGTGTGTGTTAGGGTTAGTACATGGTCTGTGAGTTGTTTGTGTCATGTGACTGTAGCTGGATGTTCGTTGTGCTCGTCCTCAGGTACTAGAGAGAAAACAAAATTCAACACTTTTCCTTTACATGTTTTGGCCAATGTGAGTGTAACACTGCAGTAACATGTTGTGTGCTATTTGAAGGAGGACACTCACTCGCATGGTGAAGAAATATGATATCTTGTTCCGTAAAGTCTCTGGTGTGGGAGCTTTTCAGAAGATCCATGATGATGGTCAGCAGTAGGACCCAGGCCACTGCAGGCCAGGGCTCCATTGCTGTTTACTAAGGTTTCAGGCATGCAGCTCTCGGATTGGTAAATGTCAGCACCTGTGAAGTAAAAAAATAAAACCACATCTTTAGATCATGGCTCCAATGTGCTTGAATGGCTGGATGGTCTTTTAATAAAACATTAATTCACTTTTATTTTCCTGATTTATGGTCTGTTTACCTAATTTACAGTTTGGATGTTGATCTCCAGTGTATCTGGTCATTGCTGTGGTGTTTTTGCTTTGCACTTTGTTCTTACCAGACAGCATTACTAGTGCTGTGACATTCCTGTGACTGTTTAGTCATCATGGCTATTATTGCTCATGATTTCTACTTTGCTTCTATTAAAATACACTACTATAAATTAGATTTGGGTTCTATGGCTATGTTCTCCCTTCATGATAACTGTACAGAGGTGAATCTGTCTGTGTGTGTTCATGTGTGTGTCTGTGCATGTGTGTGTGTGTTTGTGTACTAAATTACTCAAAAACTAATCTGCTGAGTTTAAAAATATTCAGCAAAAAAGGAAACGTGGCCAAAGAAGCTTCAGAGTAACCATTATTTTTTAAAAGTGAGTGAAGAGAAGGAAGAAAGGGCTGTTGATGCTGAAGCTTGGAGCGATCCTTCACTTTAATGAAGGGGCCTCATTCAACTTTGAGTGTGATGTCACACTCCCTCCGAGTGGGAGGGTGGAGGAGCCAGATTGAAACTGGGCCAAAAAGAGGTGGTGAGACAGTGGGGTAAGACCAGTCTGTATAACTCTGTCAATGAAGTAATTTTACTGTTTTGAACCCTGATTTACAGAATGCTATTGGTAAGATGGTAACAAATTATATAAACTTATCAGTAAAACACAGATAAAAACAGACCATTTGCATACAGAGTTCAGCACAGTACAGACTGTGTTTTGGCACTGCTCAAAGCCCGATACACAGTCATTGTAGTTGTACATGTAATACAAAAAAAAGTTGTGCAACATGTCCCTAACTTACAGATCGAGTAAATTTGGTTGCATCCTAACATTTATAAGTATAATTAATTTTATTACTTTGGTAGGGTGACACGAAGTCTTCTTTGACTTAGGTTGTAGTCTGAAACTGGGACATACCAAATGACACTCAGCACACAGTTGTGCTACTGCTTATTGTGTTTCTTCAGTGTAAGCCTTTATCATCTGTTGACGTAATAATCTAACGTGTAATAAAAGAATCGTTCCCAGGGTAGGAGATTTCTTCATCCTTGTTTACTCCAGAGCAAGGAAGAATGGTAAAGTCCAGAACAAGCAAAAGAAGCCAACGGAGCAGTGGCTGAGACCAGTGTCATCTATCACCCTGCAGGTAAAGTAAGGGCAGAACAGACCCACTGTGAACATTGACTCATTAAACAGCTTGGATACATGGGAGAGCTTGTCCCATAGACAACAAACTGCACTGACATGGAAGAGAAAAATGGAGCCAACTAAACATTTGTCACATCCACTTGACTCCTCTCCTTTGTGCACTTTTTGCCAGCACAGCCAGATGCATTGAAGGCCCTGCTGAAATCTGGATGAGCTCATTTTATTCAAGCGAAGTCAATGAGCAGCTTACAAAGAGCTATATAAACATTCCAGACAGGTTCATACTGTGTGCACATAAACTTATTCCCACACACACAGTCACACATGTATCACTGAAATTCCCTGACAAATATTTTAATGAGAACAACGTACTGGGACATGCTCTCTATTGCTAGATATTATTAAACCATGGAAGAGAGCATAACAAATTCAGAAAGCTAGTAGGAAACAGGAGCTCAAGTTAAACAATTCTAAAATGGCCTTTTTACACGATTCCATGCTACATGGATCATTGTACTAATACACTGCATGGCCATGGATATAAAGTACACCAATCAGCCACAACAATTAGTATTGTTGGCCTTCCTACTTTTTATGTTTGCCGTTATGAGAAAAAATTCAATGCCCAATCAGAAGTCAACCATACCATGATTTTCCTAGCCTATTCTATACTTTTTTACAATGTTAGTTTGAAATTAGCTAACTGCACTTTCTCGTGCTTCACAGAGCTGTATCATAGTAACAGCGTCTATGAGTGGGACCTGGGAGATGGCTATCTACATCTTGAACACCCCCTCTGTTTAAATGGTACACTAGAGCTAATGTTGCAAAAGTATTTTAAGTAACATATTATGTCAATACATGAACCAGGTAATGGAGGACCCAAAAATGCACGGATCACAAGGCAGAGTAGTAGATCAGGCAGTGTAATCAGTCCTGGGGTCTCATTTATCAAACATTGCGTAGGATTCATACTAAAAGTGTACGTACGCCCAAAAGCCGGAAATGGCGTATACTGCTGACCAATGGGTTTCCACGGTGAGTCCTGACGGAGTCACGGCATCAAGCGATGAGAAGAGGAAGCGAAACTTTCTGACACTGACATCGAGGTGTTTGTTAGTGAGGTGGAGGTGAAGAGACATTTTATGGGACAGCAGTGATGTCACTAATAAAGAAAATACACTGATACTCTGCAGCTGCTGTGGATAATACAATGTGTGAGAGTGAAGACGATAGAAAGAACGGAGCCTGAAGTAAAAAAAAGATCACAGATCAATAGAATCTATATCAGCTGATCAGACATCGCTGAACCCTCATCTTCCTCATTCTTCCATTCGCATGCACACATCACACAGAATCACGCACCAGTGTCACAACAGTATTTATTTATTTAGAGAGTCGGACCGATTCCCTCACATCAGTGGATCCTAACCTCCACTCTGGGATATTATTTGGAAAGTTTCTTAATTTCTTGTAAGTGATCTCCAGTGCGCTCTGTGCGCGCTGTGCCTCTGTGCGCCTGATGGCACAGTCCCGTTCACTGCAGTGAACTGATGATACACGCACAGTGTTAGAAGATATTATTAAAACCTATTAATGACTCGGCTCCGTAACTCCGCTGTTAAATGGAATCCAAACGTAATTTGCTGTAAGTTGTTTTATATATTTTTTAATGAAAAGGTTCGTGTGGAACAGATATGTTGCGGGAGCACAACTAAGCTGTTGGTTTTAATGTAAATGATGAATTGGATCAATAATCTGCTTCAGTTCACCACCGGTGAACCCCAGGGGTCTCATTTATCACCGTTGCGTACGCACAAAACGGGGCCTGAAACGTGCGTACGCCACTTCTCACGCAAACGTTGGGATTTATAAAAACAAACTTGACGGGAAAATTTGCGTATTTCCACGCAAACTCTGACCCATGCGTACGAACGTTTTGGAGACGGGAAAGTGGCGACGCAGACGTGAGGTGGTGAACTGAAGAAGATTATTGATCAAATTCATCATTTACATTAAAACCAACAGCTTAGTTTTGCTCGCGCGACATTTCTGTTCCACACGAACCTTTTAAATTAAAAATATATAAAACAACTTACAGCAAATTACGTTTAGATTCCATTAAACAGCGGAGTTACAGATCCGAGTCATTAACAGGTTTTAATAATATCTTCTAACACTGTGCGTGTATCATCAGATCACTGCAGTGAACGGGACTGTGCCATCAGGCGCACAGAGGCACAGAGCGCACAGGAGATCACCTACAAGAAATTAAGAAACTTTCCAAATAGTATCCCAGAGTGGAGGTGAGGATCCACTGATGTGAGGGAATCAGTCCGATGCTCTGAATAAATAAATACTGCCGTGCCACTGGTGCGTGATGCTGCGTGATGTGTGCACGCGAATGGAAGGATGAGGAGGAAACGAGGGTTCAGCGGTGTCTGATCAGCTGATATAGATTCTATTGATCTGTGATCTGTGATCTGTTTTTTACTTCAGGCTCCGTTCTTTCTATCGTCTTCACTCTCACACATTGTATTATCCACAGCAGCTGCAGAGTATCAGTGTATTTTCTTTATTAGTGACATCACTGCTGTCCCATGAATCGCTCTTCACCCCCACCTCACTAACAAACACCTCTTCTCATCGCTTGATGCCGTGACTCCGTCAGAACTCACGGTGGAAACCCATTGGTCAGCAGCATAATTTAATATTCATGCTGTGCTTTGCATTGACCATTTATGGTTGAAAGTGGGCGTGTGGAGGGCGGATTTGAAGGCAGATCCACGTACGAACGTTTCCAGGTGGACTGTGATTTATAAAGCGAACATTGCGTTCAAGTGTGCGTGCGCACGGTTTTATAAATCGGAATTTCCTTTGGCGTACGCCATTTCCGGCTTTTGGGCGTACGTACACTTTTAGTATGAATCCTACGCAATGTTTGATAAATGAGACCCCAGGTCGGTACACAGGTAGTCAAAAGGCACGAGGCAACGGTATCAAAAGGGAGCAGGCAAAAGGGCAACGGCAGGAAAAAAGGCAATTGTCATACGCTAGGAAACTTACAGGAAAACAATGCTGGAACGAGGTGACACTAGGAAAACACTAGGAAAATCTCTCACTTTCTTTTGCCTTAACATTTGGTCCATTTTTTGTAATAACAAGCAAAGACATGGGATGTAGATAGAGCTGATGTGGTTCAAATGAAGCCTACTTGCTGAATAATGCTTACCTAGCTCAGAGAAATGTAGCTATTTAAGGCTAAAACAGAATTCATTGAGTGTGCTCATATATTTGGTGAATGGAACTAAACGGCTCAGCTAGCAACTGCTAAATTATGAACGTGAGTATTGTTCACTCACGTTTTATGGCACTGTTTTACAGCACCCGGCATAGTGGTCCAGCATGGCTAACGCTAGCACTAGCAATTCAGATGCAGCATCACGTACTGTGTTGGTATGGGATACTTTGCTTTTTCTCTTTGCTGAGGTTTAAACAATGAAGTTGTTATTCTCCTGGATTTTTTTAGGTGCAGAGGCTGGTCCTTTTTCCCAATAATCTTAATTAATCTATTTTATGAATTGAACTGCATAATTTGGTTCATGTGTGGGCTACAAAAATGGCCATTGCATCCCTTTCTGATTAATATGACAGATTGTTTAGGTGATAACACACATACTGACATTAGTTTTTCTTGGCTTTTAAAAATTATTCCTGACTAAAGTAGGCCTAGTATGCAGTAATTCATCTAGTTTGGGAAGTGGGCCACAGAAATGGTTGAGGACTGGGGATGGATGCGTATGAGTAGGTTCTGTTGAAAGATAACACACAGCAGCTCATTCAAAAAATGTAAGAAATTAACATGAACTACTTCATTTAGATTTTTCGGATTGTGAACTTTTGAATCAATACAATTGTATTTGTATAGCCCATATTCACAAATCACAATTTGTCTCATAGGGCTTTAACAAGGTGTGACGTCCTCTGCCCTTAACCCTCAACAAGAGTAAGGAAAAACTACTAAAAAACCTTTTAACAGGGTAAAAAGAAGGTAGAAACCTCAGAGAGAGCCACATGTGAGGGATCCCTCTCCCAGGACGGACAGAAGTGCAATAGATGCCATGTGTAATGGAGAACATCAGAAAGATAAGGGTATTTGCAGCATTGATTAGAATAAACACTTTGTAGCATAACTGAAGGTCAATGAATTGATGAATTATTGTCAGTATGGTCGATGTGATGGCCGCACCAGTAACCACACACACTGAAACTCAGTAACATGGTGGTAACCTTTCTTAATTCCTAATTTGCTTAGTTTGATTCTCTTTGCACACGCACCCACATCACAGATAAAGAACTGGACACATAGATTTTGGTTTAATACAACATACTTCATTTATTAAATAACTGGACACAGATTTTGGTTTCATACAACATACTTCATTTATTTATATCTTTCTTTTCTCTGATAATTAATCAAGTTTTCTTTGAGTTACCAGTTCCTGGGGGTTGCTGCTGGAGTCGTCTGGAGGCCCAGCTGCAGCAGACAACCTTAAATGGCTTTGAGCATTAATTGGACTGCACCATGTCCCTTGTAATCATGGGGAGTCAGCCAGCACGATACAGGATCCACCATCATAATCCACGATGTGGCCGCAGCCGCGGCCCTGGATCTGCGGATCCAGGATTCTGTGGATTCTCCTTCTATAGAGTTACACAGGCATTACAAAAGTCAATGTGACTGTTATTAATGACATATTTTGAAGGGACGAAGAAAGTCTAACTGTGTCTGCAAGGATTTTAAAATAACCAATCTGGGACGGAAGCATAATCTAAGACAGGTGGATGGACCCTATGCCCCTCTGACCTGTGCTTGACCATCTTTTCTCTAGCTTTTAGTCTCCACAGGCAACACACTGTGGGTCAGAGCTAACGTAATGTCATGAAAGGTGATGCAAAAATCCGGCTGTGGTGAAAGGGATTAGTCACAAAAAAAGCAGCAAACCCACATGCCTCAGAGGCACAGCCTCTTGTAATACACTGCTTTTTGACCTCTGCACAAAGCAGCTGGGTGCTCTGCAGCCATGCTGGACTGCATCGAGTTTCCTCCCGGAGATCTTTATCACCGCTGAGGTCTCCGATGTATTCACTCCAAGATGAGGAGAACAGGGATACATATCAAGTGCTGCGACAGACTCAAAGAGACGGTGTGTAAATTCCACTTATTACATATTATTTATTCACTGACATAAATGTTGTTATTCAAAGAAATATTACAAATGAGACTTAATAAAGTATTCTTACTGACTGGTATAATCAGTATGAAAGCTGCTTTCTGGCAGGGGCAGGACTAATCAGAATTGAGGGAAGGAGGGTAAGGATTAAAGTAAAAGGTAAGAAATAGAAATAAACCT
Source organism: Hippoglossus hippoglossus (assembly GCF_009819705.1). Classification (NCBI taxonomy): domain Eukaryota; kingdom Metazoa; phylum Chordata; class Actinopteri; order Pleuronectiformes; family Pleuronectidae; genus Hippoglossus; species Hippoglossus hippoglossus. The sequence goes on from NC_047171.1 coordinate 24,142,793, forward strand.
CAGCCCAAAAAGCTTTGTTGTCCTGTGATTTAAGTCACAACTTTATGCAACTTTCTTACAGGAACACAACAATTATAACAAGACCCAAGCATCTAGATTCTAGATAGCATCTAGAATCTAAATCCAACCGATACACACGCTCAACCAATGATGACGTTGGACATACATCAGAGGATGATGTCATTCATTGCAGTGATGGGGTGCGGCTGCCCAGCGGTGTTATGGCCTGTGTGCCTGCTTCCCTTACTGTCAGGGGAAGAGCAGTCCTTGATCAGCTGGAGGAAGCCCAACCTGCTGGCTTCCTCCTGGGGGAGGCTCGATGCCATTAGAAGAGCAGTCCTCCTTCGGCTGGGTTGCTCCTGTGAGGATCACCATCACCAGTTCCAGTCCACCGGCCATCCCTTCATCCATGCACAACAACTGAGCAGTGGGGAGTCCGCTGCCAAGCTTCAGATCGTGGACCAGGCGGTGCTTGAGCAGCTCATGGAGGGACTGCCGTGTTGAACATGGGAGTGGGTGCAATGTCACTGTCCCATGTACCTAGTGGCAGCCATCACTCTGGCAGACCCATCACCCTGCTTGCCCAACAACATAAGATCCAGGGATACAAGGGGCAGCCATGGGGGGCTGTGTGACCAACTCCAGCACCCCGCAGGAAGTCCCTGCCCCCATCCGCACATACACACTTGGCACCCGCTGTCTCCTCTCCTCAGTGCCACACTAATCCTCCATCAGTTTAATCTCTTTATTCTGCTGTGAACCACATGCGGGACCTCATGATAATAAACATTGTGATGGCTGTTAGCCATCGTCAATGGCATCGTCCATCAGCCCAACCCTTGTCAAGGCAGGAAAATGGCGAGTGAGTGGACATGCACTCACATAAAAAATGGAGAATCTTCTACTGCAATGTGAAAAGCAACGTCTAGACCCTATTGTCTAGACATTTCCCGGAGCGCTTGTCTGACAATGCAAAGCTTAACACTGCTAGTAACCCCTCCCCTGTTTTCTTCCACACAATGGTCTTAACACAGTGTCCTTTTTTCTATTTCTAATTAAAATACACAGAACTTTCTGACGTCAGATTAGGAGGGTTGATGCCAGACCATCTTTGCAACTGATTCAACATTCTCAGCCTTGACCTTCAGTAATTGGTGCAGGTGAGAAAGTAGGCAGGGCCTGATCTTTTATACTTTTTATGTGAACAAATGAGGTCATCACTGTGAATGCTTTCAGAAGAGGCTTATTGAAATGCCTTCTGTTGTCCCAATATTTAAAACGATTCGACCAACAGCTCTTTACTGCAGCTTCAAACATATTCTAGGACAACACATTGTATAAACCACTTCCTTTCTATTATGGGTAACAATGGCAGGGCATCAGGCATTGACTGAACAAGGGTTAGGGTTAGTCCCAGTAAAGGATCTATTAGCAGTTTGAAAAATGTGAAACAAATGAAGCGGTTGCGGTGGGTTAGGGTTAAAATTACTATACTTAATTACTGAAATAATGCACATCTGTCAATTATGGCACATCAAAACAGTGTTATCACACACAACGTATAGGTCAATACAGGGTCTGCCTAATATATTCATAGTAGATCATCAATCAATCAATCAATCAATTATTTTATAGGGCTAAACAACATCCTCAGCCCGGCCATACTTGCGGAAGATATCAGTCCAGCAACTTATTGTGCAATACTTTGCATCTTCAATGTTTTTCCAGGGAATAACTCACGGATATGGATGAAAAAAATGAGGCTGATAAAAACTGATATCTGTAAGTGTGTGAAATTTGGTACTGCTCGATTGGATTTACGGGGACTATTGGGCCTTGGCGGAGGTATTCACTCTACTGAGCGCCATTCTAGTTAGAAGTAGTTCTCAGTTATGCATATATGACCTGTTGTTGGTCTAGTATATAAACCATTGAAATCTGGTTTAAACAGAGGTATCGCCCCTGCCCCAGAGTGACAGTGATTTGCACACAAAGAAGGCTATGTACGTTTTACAGATGTTTATCATATGAATTACCATTTCATTACTATAAAACAGAAACATATGAGGCAACTAGTAGTTCAGCTGTGGAAAACTACACAAGATCAGACTAAGGCTAGACTAAAAAGGCTGCTGTGAGTTATCCAAGAATGAGAGAATAATCACTTCCAGCTATCTAACCTGTGCCATGTGCCTTTCATCCCACTGACATTGACACAGAGGGCTGGTTTCAATGGTACAGGTGTCCTAACACTGCACTATAGAACCAGATGGATATGTTAAGAGATGTGCTAATACTGTGATGTGTAAAGCATTTGAGCATTTTTAAGCGTTTCAACAGGGTTGGGCAAAAATACACCAAGAAGGCTTTTTAAATATACATTAACATAGTGGATCACACTTCACTGCACAGTTACTATCAATAATTTCCCTTTTTTTCTTTGTGTGGTGGAGGAGGGAGGCTTCATGCAGGTGGGAAAATGTGAGGTGGAATCGGTGAGAAGCTTGGGAAAAAGATTGTAAAGATTGTGGTATTTGTGCCTGACCAATTTTTACCTGCTGTTGGCTATTTAACAAATTTGTACAGTGTTCTCCATGGGCAAATGAGTGGCTCTGTAAAGCCATTAGTGAGATTGAAACAGCTCCACAGAAAGTGTTTAGCAATAGTGATTCTATTCTCAACAGTAAGTGCTATGTCATATTTTTAGTTTCAAACACAGGACAACATGTGCAGAAACATACCTTTTATTGACTCAAACATCTAAATTAAAAACAGTGGAGAAGAAAGATCTCATCACATACTTTTATTTACACAGAAAACTACTTCTGTCCCAACACATGGAGTATAATTTTGCAGAATACACTAGAATAGGACTTTAGAATTACAAATACAAATACAAAGCTACAGGGATCCCAGTCTGAATTGACAGGAGGGGAATGTGATTTGCAGGCCTGGCTACTTGTTATGCTGAGCCAAGCAACAACCTGTGGATAGTGTTTCCTCTCAGCTGAGGTAGGTGGGGGGGGGTTGCTAATGGACTGTTTGTGTGACTGGTCTGGTCTGAGGCTGCGTCCACACTAATATGGCTTCACTTTAAACAATAACAATCTCTTGAATCTGATACAAGAATTTTAGTTCTGTATCATATATGTATCACCTGAAATTGTATATCACATGAGTCATGTGTGTGGCATTGTTTATTAGCAGAAAATCCTACGGAACAACAATGGTGAAAAGTAAGGAGCCAGGATTTATTTTCTTGGACTAATTGAAGTGGAACTGTTGCTGGAACTGTTTCATTATCTATTCATTAGTGGTAGTTGATTCATGACTGATAAACCCAATCAGGAAGTGAGGTGAGTGTCTTTGTCAATGCTTCTGAAAGTTTTTCTCTATCCAGACTTTTTATGGTCTATGGTCCAGACTGAAAAGGGGGTGTTTCTGCATGCAGTTGTTGGGAATGTAACCCATTCATCTTTCCTTCCTTCCCATCAAGACCTCTATTCATTATCCCCTCAAAAATGACTCTTTGAGGTAATACAGATCGAATATATTACATTTACAGTTTATAGAGTTTACAGTCTTTTTTCTGCTCTGACTGTAGTGTAGGCTTCATCAGAAACGGCAGCATGGAGGACCGCTTGTTTTTGACCTATAAAACATTGATCAGCAGAGGTTCCAATTTACAACTGACCAATATCTCTGTTGATTTTACAGAAACATGATTGTAATTTGATCCAATGCACAATGTGAGAGATCTTTATTTGCTGTCTCGTAACAGAATATCATTTGTATCCATCACTCCTGTAATTACTTCATTAATTACATCACTACTGTTACACATACATGTCAGAAAACTGAATAAGAAAACCTTTGAAAACAAAGGATTGGACTTAAATTAAAATGTAACTTCACACTTTCCAATAACAGCTTATGGTAAGATTTTATTAAAATTAATATAGATTGCACTTAAGCAGACTGAATTTGGCTCATCTAACAGGACAGCAGGTGAAAGATGGCTGACTGTCTGTATGTCCCTTCATCACTGCTTCTCCTCTCCTTACTGTCTGTTCAACGGGAAGTTTCCACATTCCATACAGTTAAGCAGAGACACATCTTTGGGCTTCCATTGTTCAGTAGTGAGGGGTCTGAGAGCCTGCATGAGAAGCAGAGGATGTAAACAAAAGGCTGTGTAGGATGTGATTTTTTTCCTGACACACAAACGGCTCGAAAAGGGGACTTTGGTGAATATAACCACATGTACGAAGATATTGTAGTGTTGAGAGCAGAAACAACTGAATCAAGCACAGCTTGACTGGGATATATGGCTGGTGAGTGAGTGAGTGAGTGAGTGAGTGAGTGAGTGAGTGAGTGAGGGAGTGAGTGAGGGAAAGAGAAGCATTTGAAAAATAAAACATATTATTGTAGATGTAGAATATCTAGAGTCTTCTCCTCCTGCACACCATCAATTATAACCACAAGAACTTGTTGCCTTGTGGACATATATGACAACTTTGGCTCTATTTTCTTTTCCTTTCGTCTAACTACAGAAGTCCAACATAAAGAAGCTAACATTAACCAGATTTCATGAAGCCATCATCACTGCAGAAAGAAATATTTCTCAAATACTTATCTTCATCCGTGGACAAAACTGAGTGTTTCTTCAGTGCCTCTGACTGAAACTACTAGCACAAGTAAAGCATGGATTATTCATGTTGTAAAAGCCCAGAACTGCAAAGCAACAGATGGTTGACGGCAGGTTCCAAGCTGCATGACATGGAGAAGCATGTGTCCTGCAGTGTGAACACATACTGTGAATATACTCATTAGCATCCACTAATCTGTCCTCCTGTCATATGTCAAGTACTGTAAATAAAGTAGCTTCTGCTACTGTCTTTCATTATATGTGTACATGCCAAATACCCATTTAACATGATCAGAAGTAAGTGCTCTACATGGAAGGGCATAGCTGTGGTTTCAAAATTTGACAGGGAGGGCACAAACCTACTAAAATTCTACTTTCACTGGTTGAGAGCTGATACTTTAAGATAAATAATGTGTAGATGGGTTAAAAAAGCTGCATCAATATGGGTTTGTGTATTTGTACAGTCACTCCAGCAATGAACCAATGAAAAGCATGTTGCATATCTCCTTCTCCATGGTGGAATACGTTATATGTGCAGAAGGACATATAACAATAAAACAAGATAGAAAACACCAAGCTCTCCCATGATTTAACAGCTGGTTATGAAACTTTTCATATTTTGCACATCAATAAGGTGAGCAACTTCTGTTAGCTGTGAAAATCCATGCACCTAAATAAAACAACAAAAACATACTTTTAAAGATCTGCTCTTCAGATCTGCGGGTGGACACTAAGGGTTCTGTATGCGTCCATAAATATAAAGCAGCAAGAGGACATGACATTAAAACAGGAAAAGATGGGGAGACAAGAGGAGGATTTTAACAAGCTCAGAGCAATACCCCCACACCAGTGGAAATGAGATATATGTAGTGTCACTACTACTGCTACTGGACAGTTTGGCAAAAAAACTGTGGTAGGACCAAAACACTCAATAAACCTCCTTTAGGACAATTTATGCCTTAATTGACTTATTTAAGTGTCTAGCACCACATTTTGCTACCACAATATCCAAGAATTCAAACTTTTCAGAAATTATCAAAATTTGATTCTAAGCTTGTCAGAACTGATCATATCTGTGATACCTTACTGTATGGAGTTGATTGGGATAAAAAGGACAATATACTGCGCCTGGATGCTGTGGGACTAACACTTTTATTAGGGGTGGGCGATATATCAAATACACTCGATGTATCGCGGCTTGTACCATGTACGATATGACAATATGAGTATAAATTGTCACGTAAATGTTTTAAGCCGTCAGCATGAAATTCTCTTTGCACTTCGCTTCTCTCTTCTCATGCCCCTCTCACAGCAGACTGCTCACTGCCCGCCCATCCAGAAAACTCTCCTGCGCGCATGCATATGTTTGTTCAGAGGTCAGAGACGGTTATTGACTGTTTGTTCATATTCTTTGTGAATGCTGAACCGAACAAATCAGTTTACAAATGATGAACATGAACGTGAGCTGCCTTCACTCCAGCGAGAGTGGACGCTTGTGTGTGTGTATGTGTTTGTAAGATGCGAGGTGCGTTCACATGAAGCAGTCGGTTAGCGACTTGGTTGAAGAACAGAGGAAACAAACAGAGTTTCCTCTATGATCCACAGCTGCTCAATGATCAGAAGGCCCCAACATTTACTGTCGGAAATGCTAAAGTCCGCTAGCTTAGCAACTTCCTGTGGACTTTTATTAATTTTACATTTGTACAGTGATGGGGGGAAATATCTTGATATATATCGTGTATCGCGACATAGCCTAAATATATCGCAATATTTGTTTTAGACTAGTGGTGCACCGATGTATCGGCCGTATATCGGTAGCGGCCGATATTCGCCTCGTTTACTGCTATCGGCGTATCGGTAATAAACTTGACTTTCACCGATAACATTGGCCGATATTCATTGGTATGTTTTCTGCAGCCTGCCAATCTGGCATCCAGATTATGGTACACTGACGCCGGGTTTACACCGGGCGCTGAAGCGCCGCGCCGCGCAGCGCAGCGCCAAGGAAAGCCAGGCGCCTCCCATCCCACCCCCCTGTTAAACCTTTGTGCGGTTCACATGGGCTGCGATGCGCCGCGCCGCGCCAGCGCCCTTCACCGATGGTTTCGGCGTGCGAGCGAGCGTATCGCGCCAGGAAACAGACTGAAAAATGATTTTAAACGATAGAAATGACATATTTGATATGATATAAATGATCAAATATGCATCCCATACTTTGTATTCCCCTTCTGTTGTCCTGGAGTTTTAATTTTCCCAATTTTCCCAATCACATAATTAAATGTCCCCCTCTGCCCATCCACTACAGCCACACAAGCAGTCATATAGATAAAAAGAGAGAGAGGGGGGGGGCTAAAGGCTTGCTTGGAGAATACGTCATTTACCCCCGACACCCGACATTGAACGGGTTACATACAACAACAAGCGGAGAATCACGGGCTGACCGACGCGGAGAAATGCGGGTCCGGTGTGAACAGCCAGGCGGCTGCGCGCTTGAGAATAACGCTGCGCGGCGCGGGGCGGCGCTTCAGCGCCCGGTGTAAACCCGGCGTTACACACCAAGAAGGCCACATGCAAGTAATAAACAAATATCGGTATCGGTATCGGCTATCGGCTAGATTGTTGTTTTAAATATCGGTATCGGTATCGGCCAAGAATTTCCATATCGGTGCATCCCTATTTTAGACCATATCACCCAGCCCTACTTTGAATTGTTTTCAACAGATACAGAATTTTATCTGCAAGCCGAACACAGTGCCAGTGAAGAACCTGGGGTCATCATGTGTTTTGGGTCTTGACATCAGATGCCCTCACCCAGGTGACCCCCCTTCTTCAACCAGAGCTAGCGGGAAGACGTTTCTGTGGCATCAAAGATGTCGATGGTTCACCTACTTTGTAGCCAACTGATACCAAGGTGCCCCAGGACCCGATGTAGACTGGCCTGCAAACCCCACATCCCACTTCCACCGGCTCACAGCGAGCTTTCTACCCGTTTCAGCATACATGTTTTTCTTTCCCGGGCTTTCTCCATCCGGTTTTTCAAAAGGAACAGTTAGCTCAAGCAACACTAATTGTTTGGTTAGCCCAGACATAACGACCATGTCAGAACTAAGTGTTAGATGTCACAGTTCCTGTGCCCCCCAGTTTCTCTCCCCCTTTCCTTGTCTCTCTACCCTCCGCAGGTGTGTGCCATTTTCCCCTGATGACTCTGCGGAGGCACGGCCAGGGACAGCTCACCACCACACCTGGAGCTCATCCGCTGATCAACATCAGGATATCTACCCCGGTCGTGCTCCCAGTCATCGCCAGTTCGTTCCTCAAGCTACAGTGGTAGTTGCCCGTTCTTGGCCGCTCTGAGTACTGCATTTAGTGTTTGTTTTCCTGTGTGTTTACCGGTGTTTGCTCACCGTGTTATCTTTGGCAGCCAGTAGCTTGCAAGCTATGTGGGCGCTTTTTTGGGGAGGTTTAATTTTTCTCTTACCTACAGACCCGGTTCCCGCAACCTGAAACCTGATGCACTCTCCCGTCAGACGGCCACTGAAAACTCCATCAAACATCCAGAGTCCATCCTTCCTCCTTTGCGCATTGTGGCAGCTGCATTCTTGGAGGTGGAGTCCCGGGTTAAGGAGGCCCAGCAGACAGATCCTGGTCCAGGTAACGGTCCTCCTAACCGCCTCTATGTTCCTGCTCCCCTCAGATCCAAAGTGCTCCATTGGGGGTGCCTGCTCGGTCTGTGCCCGCGGAATAGCCTCCCACCAATCTCCCTCTGGACTGCTTCCACCCTTACCCATCCCCAGCCGTCCATGGTCACACATCGCTGTGGATTTAGTGACTGGTGTTCCCCCATCGGCAGGTAACACAACAATACTCACCATTGTGGACCGCTTTTCCAACGGCACTTTGTTCCCCTCTGCAAACTCTCTTCAGCTCTAAAGACCGCTGACCTCCTGAGCCAGCATGTGTTCCGGTTTCCAGGTCAACTCCTGGATATTGTCTCTGACCTAGGGCCCCAGTTCACCTCCCAGGTGTGGAGGGCTTTCTGCCGGTTGCTGGGGGCGTCAGTCAGCTTGTCCTCCGGTTATCGCCCCCAAACCAATGGGTAGACCGAGCTGGCCAATCAGGATCTGGAAGCAGCACTACACTGTGTCTCTGCCCGACATCACTCAGCTTGGGTTGAATATGCCCATAACTCCCTCACCAGCTCTGCCACAGGTATGACTCATTCACCGTCATGTATGGATTCCAACCCCCTTTTAGTCCTTATCAGGAGGAGGACGTGGCCGTCCCCTCCATTCAGGCTCACCTGCGCCGCTGCTGTAGGATCTGGAGGGAGGCTCGGGCAGTGTTGGTCCACACGGCCGCCAGAAACGAGAGGGTGGCCAACCACCGACGCACCCCCGCTCCCACATACACGCCAGGTATGGCTGTCCTCCCGGGACCTTCCACTCCAGGTCGAATCACTCAAGTTGGCCCCCTGATTTGTGGGCCCTTAGGAGATAGAGAAGGTCATCAACCCAGTCACAGTTTGCGTCAAGCTCCCATCCGCCCTCAAGATACACCCCACCTTTCACACATCCCTTATCAAACCTGTCTCCACCAGTCCTCTTGTAATCACTCACACATACAGCTGATGTTTATAATAACCTTAAGTTAATTTGAGTCAGGGTTAATATTTATGTGCTCCAGGATAAGCAGGTTTCGCTTCTTCTGCAAATATGAAGTTGAAATGAACTGTTTTTTGTGGTAATCTGTAAGAAGAACTTCTCTCCTCCTGTATGCATCCTGTGTGTCTGCTCATCTCTGTCACTCTTCAGACACAAACCAAAAATCACATTTATTTAGTTATAATTCGATGGTAGTCATTCCGGTCCACTTAAACCCAGATGTTAATCCGGGCTGTGTGCATCTCATTTGGTGTGTGGCAGCTGAACTCTGTCCGCACCAAATGGTGGACCTTCTTTGTCTTCATGATAAATGTGTCAGACATATATTCTAGAGCGAGTCAATTTTAAGTACTGGACAGGTCCTTATGACTTGTGGTTAGTTTTGGTATTTTTCAATGAAAATAGGCATCAGAGGAAAAGACATTTTCTATGAAAACAAAAGTTATATTGGAGTGGAATGGACCTAGAGTTCCCTTGAGAGCTCCCTTGGATTCTAGGCAGTGCAGGGAGATAGAGTGATTGATCATGTTAGGGAGTACTCAAATCTATAACCACAGGACAGTCTGGTCACTTATATCAGCTGTAGATCAGTTTCATAGGGCCTGTCTCTGTATCATGGAAAGTTATAAAACCTGACTGAAATCCATTACGATGCATAGAGGATATTAACATAGACCAGTTAAAACTTTCTCAAGCACCCTTGATAATAAATATAAAGAAATATCATAAAGAAATACTTATGTGGAAATAATGTGGAAATATTAAAGCCAAACAACACAGCATATCAAATCAGTTCCTGACCACTTTGTACCACTGGACAGGCTTACATAAGATATTTGTCTTCCACATGATTGTAAGCAGCTAAATGGCACAACATTCAAAACTATGTTATATGCATCCTTACACATATCCATATTAGAGCACATACACTCACTCAATGCTTGCAATATGCTCAGCAACAGTGTGGCTTGTAAAATATATTTATTAAATAACCAGTGATCTACCTAGTATACAAGAAGACACCTCAACTTTGTGTCCTGTGTATATGTCAAACTACTTCCTAGGTCACATCTCAATGTGAGGAACGTCTCAGAAGTGGAAGATCCAACATGCAGAGTCAGTCTTGAGATTTGATGGTTAAGCTGCTTCCAGACATGCGGTGAACTCTGGAGATTCTCCACACTTTCTCCTGAGGAGGTGAGTGAACTAGGGTTGCATTATATATCGAAAATGTATCGTCAGGGCGACTGCATGAACTGCGTTAAATTCACACTCTGCATGTCAATATATTTGGCCAATCAGATGGAGCCCTACTGCCCTAGATAATAAATGAAGGATATTCAGATCATTGTCGGGGTTAGGGGTTTGTCAGAACAACAGAATAGAGAGAAAACAGAGACAGATAATATTCTGACGACCACCATGAAGTCCCTGGTCCTCACTATGCAGAACATTGACCCTAGGGTCAATGTTACTAGTCTAAACACTTTTCATGCCAAGCGAACATCAGTGTCCTGCAACCAACCAGGCACAGTTTCACTCAGCCGGCACAGCTTCAACTGTATGTGGGCCATACATACCTCAGTCTTCCGCACGACTCAGATCGAGAATATTACAGGGCAGGGATATGGATCTAGTCGGCCTCATTTAGACTGACACAAATGTATTGCCTGGTTAAATAGTCCTAGAATTAACTGTAATCGCTAACCAAATTTAGATTTAGACTGCTTTTGTCACGACTTCAGCCAGATCTTAACAGTTTCATTGTCTGTTTTCTTATTTTTTGCATCACTAACTCTCATGTCATTTCAGATGTCAGCCACTCCCCTCTGCTCTGCATCACGTCGTCACACGGATCCCATTACCTGCCCCACCCCCAGACTCACCTGCTTTCCATTAGTCATTACTCACCCAGTATATCTACCAGCTCATTTCCCTTGTTCTCTGCCAGATCGTCTAGTGTGTTAGTGCCTAGCCTTCCAGCGATTTCCCTGCTTTATCTGTTTTGCCTGATCTCATCTCTGACCTGCTTTCTGGACCCTGGATTCCCTTTTGCCTGCTCCTTATCGGATTTGTTTGCTACCTGACTGACTACCTGGCTTTTGACCCCCGGATCGTTCCAATAAATCCTGAACTCTTGTATTTCCGTAAACCTGTTTCTGTGTCGTGCTTTTGGGTTCACGCTTGACACTGATTTCAGTTGTCTCGTCATCCAAACCATTGTCTTTCAGGTCCTATCTCAACTAGATTGTTTGAGGATGTTTTCCTTTAATTAACAGTTCCATATTATATCAGATTAGTTTATCTCTATTAACCGGCTACGTACTGCAGGCTTTCAAGGTGACAACAATTCAACTTTTGCTTAAAAAGCCAAGTCTTTCTTCCACCCACACTACGCCAAGCATCCATTACACTGTTATTAAAGAAAAATAAGAACCCACTTGACCGCTCATTTTATAGACGAATCAGTTTGATGAACTGTGATGGTAAAGGGTCAGATGACCAGACTGGGTTTGTTCACAGCAGACAGTCCTATTTCAATTTGAGCTGGCTGTTGAACATAATCTACACTAACTCTGACACTTAATCCCCAGAAGCAGTAATATCGCTCGATGCTGAAAAAGCATTGGACCAGGTTGAGTGGGACTATCTCTTCCATGCACTTAGTTGCTTCGGATTTGGTCCTAACATTATTCAACTAATCAAACTCATCTACACAGATCCAACTGCCTAAATTTATAACAACAATTTCCTTTCTGATAATTTTCCTCTTCATAGAGGGAACAAACAGGCTGATTCATAACGTCCATTACTTTTTGCCGTAGCTATAGAGCAACTTGCCATATCTCTTAGATCAAGTTACAGTATACAAGGTATTATACGTGGTGGCCTAACTCATACTCTCTCACTTTATGCACATGATTTATGATTATAACCCCCTCACAACCACTCGTGAAGAGTTCTGGAAGACTTTGGAAAAATATTAGGTTATAAACTTGATCACAACAAAAGTGCTTAGGAATGCTGAAGAATATTCCAATCTGCCATTTAAACTTTCAGTTGACTCCTTTATATACTTAGGGGTAAAAATGACCTAATCCTACTAGAGTTTATTTAATGGCAATGTTACTCCTATTCTAGAACAGTGCAAATAAGATATCCAAATTTCGTACATTTGTTTCAAGCGATATCTATTTTCACACCACAATCTTTTTTTAAGTCGCTTAGCCAGATTATCTCTGTAGAACAATAAATCAGTCCACATAAGGACAGAATTTATGGGATAACCAAAAAGCCTGCGCATCTTTACCATCACTAATCAATATAATCGTAACCCAATCATTAAACATTTTGAAACAGTTTTGAAAAATGCTTGGGTATTCAGAACATATCTATTCATTCACCTGTAGTAAACAAGCACCTTTTCCAACCATTGCGATTAGACAAAGGGTCAACCGCAGGGTCTGTATGTCTGAACGCAAATGTCTGAGAGTCTCCGGAGTCTCTGGGGACTTTCTTCATCTGGCCCTAGTGAGTTGTGGTGATAAATGGTCAATCTTGCCCAAGGACACTTGTCACCATGCAGAATGGGGAAGACTGGGAATTGATCCAGTGGTTAGATGACGACCCGCTCTACCCCTGAGTCGCAGCCACTCCACCAATAAGAGCAGACGCCAGTGTTTATGCACTGTGGACAAAAACTTGTGATTTCTGCAAAATAATGAGTACGTTACATCCTGCCTCTGCCTGCTGCACCACCCCTCAGCTGAATTCGCTGGAGGATTGAATGCTGTTGCGTATGCGTCTGAGCAGAGAATGTGCCACTGCCTTGTTCCTGTGTGAAAGGAAACCTCTGGATAATGTGACGACCCTGAGGTTGTGTGAGATGCCCTGTGCATCGGTGTATGTACTTCAATCTGTTGTGTCTGTGTTGTGGACCTCTCTCCCTCTCTCTCCGCTGTGATGTTTGTGTGATGTGTTGCAGGTATGTTTGGCTCAGTGACTGACTGAGTGGATGATTGAATGTGAGCGTGTAGGTTTGTTCCCAGGGAGCTGATTGGCTCCAGCCTCCAAGCTTGCAGGTTAAGAGGACGGCTTCCCCCAGCTCCTGTGGTCTCTCCTCTTGCCCCTGCCAGCGGGACTGCCAGACAGAATTGTGACTTGTGACTTGTGAAATGTGTTAACATCTGTTGCTTGATGTACCAGCCTGGTTTGGTAGGGGTGGGTATCATTTTAGTTTAACCCTTGTTTTCTCCTGTTTTTGGATTACAAGTTAGGTTGGCAACTTGACTTTTTGTTTCTTTAATTTAAATAGGTAAGTTTATGTTGTTCGCCTGAAGGTTGTTTTTGTTTGTTGTTTTGCTGTTGGCCTACCCTGAAGCAAAAAGAGTTTTAATAAAACTTTAAACGGGCTGTAATAATTTGTTGCTGATGGTTCTTGTTGCTCATTCATCATGTTGCGACTGGGTTTTCTCCTGGACTGGGTCGTAACAGAGGTCATGTCTGGAATCTCTCTCTCTCTCTATTTCTTTCTTTCTTTCTTTCTTTCTTTCTTTCTTTCTTTCTTTCTTTCTTAGAGGTTTCTTCCTGTTAGGAGGGAGTTTTTTTTCTCTCCACTGTCACGATGTGTTTTCTCATTGTGGGAACTGTTGGGTTTCTCTATTGCATAGTAAAGTCTTAACCTCAACATGTAAAGTGCCTAAAGTCTATTGCATCTATTGCACTTCTGTCCGTCCTGGGAGAGGGATCCCTCACATGTGGCTCTCTCTGAGGTTTCTACCTTCTTTTTACCCTGTTAAAAGTTGTTAGTAGTTTTCCTTACTCTTGTTAAGGGCAGAGGATGTCACACCTTGTTAAGTCCTATGAGACAAATTGTGATTTGTGAATATGGGCTATACAAATAAAATTTGATTGAAAAAGTTATGATGTCAATATTGAGATAATGTGTGTTATGATTAAGCGCTATACAAATAAAATGAATTTGAATACATTTTCTGTTTAAACACAACAGGACCCAAAATCCTGGTTATTTTATTGGACAGTTGTCGCAAAAACATTTTTTAAAATTATATAAAAGCAAAACCTCCTCATGTTGGCAGTAGTAAACATTTGATCATTTGGACAAATTAATTAAAAGATGAATTTACCTTTACCATCATTAATGAAATTTTCTACAATTTAAGACTTGGTGTGACAATCATTACAGCACCTGGGAGTTCTAACTATTACAGCATACTAGGGAAGGGGTCAAGCAGCTGTATGAGGCCCTGCGGTTAGCGTGCGCTGGACACGGACATCCAGCAGCAGAGCTGTCCACAGAGCCTGTGAAGCTTCCTGCAGAAACTCTTTCTTCTTCACAATGTGCATTTACTACATTTCTACAGCTTTTGTCATGCTGATTGAGCAGAAACACAAAGGCCAACACATCAGCAGCCCCACTACACATGCATTTCACAGCAAATTAAAGCTACTGGGATCCCCCTATTCAAACCAGGAGCAAGGTTCAGAAGTGAGGCCTGCTGCCGGCACGACACAGTATGCAACTCTCACACACACACACACGCACACACACACACACACACACTCACACACACACACACACACACACACACACACACACACACACACACACACACACATCATGCTGAGAAAACTTTAATTTTGAACCTGAAGTAACAGATACTATCTGAGGTGGTAAAATAAGGTGTGAAAGAATAAATCCATAAGGTGGCTGGTTAAAATACCTCTTGGTTTATTGTTCAATTTATGTACATTTTGTTATGTTTTCTTGGATTTCTTTGAAAATGTATGTCATTATATAAAATATTAAAGGGTAAATGATGATCTCCAAAATGGATGAATAGCATTGATATATTAAATCACATCATACTTTTGCAATTAAAAAAAATGGTTTTGGGCCCAACGTATTTTGATTAGTATGTTCATTTCTTTATAAAATTATAAAATTACAAAAATTGATTTAATTACATGCCTGAAAATGTCAGAAAATTATAACAAATGTCCTTTATTGGTTAATAGAAATTAGCTTGTCAGACAAGCACTAAACACTTTTTAATACTGGCTAAAATGTCTTTTCATGATACCTGTCTGTGTTTGCTCATGATGTATTTTATTTAGACAACATTATTTTTGTTCAGCAGAAAAGCAATAGCTGTGCAAAAAATAATCATGATGCAATTATTTTTGTTATTTCTGCAATGAGGCACAATTTATGTGTGAATGGTAATTTTTTCATTCCTTTTCACTAATAATTAAAAAGAATGGAGAATTTTTCGTACTATTTTGACCAACCAACACTGTAAAAGCCAGATATTCCATTTACTGTGAACAAATAAAACAAAACTATTGTTTTGACACAAAAAATCTATGAATTGCTTCAGAATGTACAGAGCTATTTAATTTTTAGACTTACAGTTGCAGAGAGCCTGTCGTGACTGATAGGGTTCAGAGCATTAGACCATCATATATTACATTGGGATTATTATTGGAATTTTTTATATTAACACCAATGTAATTTATGAGTCTCAGTAATGATACCAATTTTTTTATTATTCCTTATTTTAATACGAATGAAAGCATGTTTTGCAAAGAAAAAAAAACAATATTGTCCAAAAACAATAAGCTCAACAACGAAATGAAAATGACTACATTTTATCTGTATCAGGATCTCTCTGATTATAGAAAAGGATAATGAATCTGACCAGACATCTGAAAGCGTTTTTCAGTTGGAAAAGTTTGTGATCTCTGAGCTACAGATGACACTAACAGCAGCAATCCTGGATACACAGCCCCAAACCATACCGGCCAGCGCAAATGGACAGAAGCTCCATGAATGACAGCAGAACACCAGTGTCTGTCCTAATGCACAAGCACGCATACACACACAAACACACATGTACACACCATGCACTCTCACACGAATACACAAGCCCTGGTAGAAGGAGTGAGCCTGCAGAACAAAGCCTCCATGGTGTGTGGGTGTTTCCATGTACCCATCCCCAAAAGCACTGTCTACTGCATCATGCCATGTTGTGCGATGATCCTCCTACTACCCACTCTCACACACTGTCAGTCCCACACTGTTTGTGGAGATCAGAGCTTGAAGACTGTCCAGATGTGTCAAACTGAAGCGACATCTATGACATACTGAAACATGCAGTTCAGAGCTGACACTGATCATCCTATTACATTATTAACCATTAACTAAGCACAGACAAATGAATTACTGCAGAATCCCTCTTTGTCTATGAGGCCTTGTCAAACCCAAAATCAATTGAATTATCTGATGATGGAGTTTATATGAAAGCAGATTTAAATCATTTCATTATTTTTTTTAAGAAAGAAAGAAGAAAGCGAGGCTGAACAAATGCTTCCTTTACTGTTGTAAGCTCCATTTGGATTTTACGGAGCTGATGAGGAGGTCAAAGTGGGTCACAGCTTCCCAGGACGCTCTGGGTGTTTGAACCCAGATGGTTTCAAATCGGTTTCTATTTGACTATTGTCCACAGAGGGTCTCGTTCAGGAGCCGTGCTGATCCCTGACCGTGTCGTTGCTGCAGCTCAAATCAAAGCACTTACTTGAGCAGAGAGGTTCCAGCTGTCAGACTCGCTCAGATCCCCGCGCGGAGCAGAAAAGTCTTCTCCGGCGTGGAAACACTCATCCACTCCTCTTGTTTGATGAATCTCAGGATGATTGTGCCATTGGCACATCGGATCGGTCACACTCTCGCAAACACAGACGAGGAGCTTTTTTCCATTGAGGTAGGAGACGGTGTTGAAGTGCGGCTCCGCGTCTGTCAGGGGTCGTCGCTGAGCCCGCTTCTCATTGGCAGGGAGGGTCTGGTGGGCGGTGGCTCCGGCGGCCATACCCCCCTTTCTAATGAAGGAGGAAAACAACCAAATGTCATGTGGCGTCATGTCCCCATCACTTGTTCTCAGCTCGTTCATCACAACCAACTTTGTAGGTTTGGGATGAAGAGGATTAACATGATATCACAACCAGTCACAGTGCATGCTACGAGGTGGGCCCTCTGTGGTTTGAGGGTTGCCATAGATGCGTATGTAAAACTGCTTATTTGGGCTAAACTGAAATCAATCAAAGCATTGTTCCTACGAAAGACGATAGAGGGACGATAAACTCGTTCCCTTGGATGGATTAATGACCTACCACCATCCACCCTGCTCTCTGCCATCTACCTGACTGACAGACAAGTGACTGCCCGAGGTTGGCTTATCTGCAGCTTTTAAGGAAACCCCGTGGTAAAAAAGAGGGAACCACTGTGCCAGTTCTGATGTTGGAGCAGCAAACAAGTGGGAAAAATGTACCACCTCCCTCGTAGATTTGTGATTGTAAAAGCCCCAACTCGGTGCACGTTTTCATGCCATTATTCCATCATACATATCTGAATAATTGCATGCTTTAATGATTGTGTCTACCTGATTGTATACATGTAGTGAATTCTTGTGAAGGAGAATTGGGAATTAGAAAATGAAGAAAGAACTTTCAATTTGTTTCACACACAGCAGGACAAAATTACTGTCACAGGATAAACCAAAAATATGAACCTTGGCTAAAATGTATGGTGTAGAGAAACAGTGATCATTTATCACTGCATGAAGCTCCATTGTATCTTCTTTTCTTTTTTTTTACACAGGATTTGGAGCATCTGACATTACAACTAAATACTTGTTCTAGAGTAGTAACTGCTGTAGAAATTCTGCTGGTCAATGGTCAACTCATCAGTGAAGAACGTGTTCAGGAGCCCTTTGATGTCTTATGCTGAAATATTTATTGAAGCTTGACCAAGGAGAACATCTGAATACATCAAACAACATCTGTGCATGGTGTCCTCTCATATTCTGAAGTCTGCTTTCCTGCAGTCACACTTTAAACCACTAAACATCATTTAATCTATGGGTCTTCCGAAACAATCAAATATATTTTCTAGTTCTGGAGACAGTATTGCCTGCTTACGCAGTCTCATATCTGTGGTTTCTAGAGAGTGAAGCCTTTGACCTTCACCAAGCTCTCGCACTTCCCCAAACACGACAGCCAGCTGCACTACGCCCCAGAGAGAGGACAGGAGACAGTGTCTCCGAAAATTCCATAACAGTAACAATGAAGTTCAATAATAGTAATACATAAGTATGATACAAGTACAATCCCAGCTTATGCAGGTTACAATGTCAGTTACTACACAGTGTGCATATTAGACTGTTGTCACAACCTGAGGATTATTAGCACTTGGCTAATTAAATGAGATGACATGACAGTGAAATGTACGATGTGTACATTACATTAAAGTGATTGGTTTTGCCGGGTTATGGCACACTAATTGTTTTGGACATCCACCTTCTCTGCAGACCTAGTTGTTGGTTACAGCCTGTTCTTGTCCTCTTTTCTGGACAAATGAGACCGCTATGTAGAACTGGATGACCTGCTTCTGAGGCAGACTGATTTCCCCTTGGTACAGTAGTAAATCCTCTGATGGAAAATCCTAAGAGGCTTTGGTTGCCTTTCATTGTTGTGATACCCTCACTGACTATGATGTTGGTTTAGGGAAGTTCAACCTCAGGTTGGCAAAAGACCAAAAGTCAGCTATTCACCAGAATTATTTTAAAGCAAATATTTCCCATTTCATAAGAGTGAATATCTGCATCTACAGGAGGCATAATATACAATCATTTTCATTTGTGTGATGGTGGGTGATAAATAGTACAGAGTTCTCATGTCATTGAATCTATGTGCAGTTAGTCTTTACTTACTTATATTGTATTAAAATAGCTGAATGTTACATTACATTACATATCATTTAGCTGATGCTTTTATCCAAAGCGACTTACAATAAGTACATTCAACCATGAGGGTACAAACCCAGAACAGCAAGAATCATGTAAATACAGTTAGTCTTCAAAAAAGCCAAACCACAAGTGCTTCATGTAAGTGCAACTGAACTTAATAAATGTTATTATTTTTTTCTTAAATAGAAACACCAGAGTTGACGATGGTTATTAGACATCATCTTCTTAGCCAAGGTATATTCGGAAGAGATGTGTCTTTAGTCATCGGCGGAAGATGTGTAGACTTTCTGCTGTCCTGATGTCAATGGGGAGCTCGTTCGACCATTTAGGAGCCAGGACAGCAAAGAGTCGTGAGTGTTTAGCTCGCAGTGAGGGAGCAGCAAGCTGATTGGCAGATGCAGAGCGGAGTGGACGGGCTGGGGTGTAAGGTTTGACCATGTCCTGATTGCAGCACGGTACGCAAGTACTAGTGTATTGAAACGGATGCAGGCAGCCACTGGTAACCAGTGAAGGGAGCGGAGGAGCTGACTAGTGTGAGTGAATTTAGGAAGGTTAAAGACCAGTCGAGCTCGGATGGCACTAGCAGGTAGAGCTGCCAGGAGGGAGTTGCAGTAGTCTATGCATGAGATGACAAGAACTGAACTAGAACCTGTGCCGCCTTCTGAGTGAGAAGGGGACGTATTCTCCGAATGTGACCACCAGGGGGAGACAGAAAGTCATATAATATATGTCAGCTAGGAAAGGTTGGTCTCACTACCTTCATTTATTTATCTGCCAAATGACCAGCTAGCTTGCTTCTGTTTCATACTGAGCTTGCAGGATCAACATTACTGGTTTATAGCAATGACTACATAACATGTATGTAGTCAGTGTGGATAAAGGTCGCTTTTAAAAAACAGAGACATAGATAGGAATGTGGATCTTCCCTCAGTTAATACACCCCTGATTACCTATGCCATGGAGTTTATGCTTTCATTGCACTTTGACTGTTTATTTGTTTGTCTTCCTGTTTGCAGGATTTAGCAAAAACTACCAAACCAATTTTATTTAAACTTGTTGGAAGGGTGGGCCAATGAACACCCATTAACATTTGGAACAAATTTGTTTTACTTTCATAAACTTTGCAAGATACAGCTTTTTTATTTCTGTGAATTTCTCCTGACAAGTTGTGGACCTCTACAGTGATCTAAAAAATGTGTTTGTTTAAAACATTTTGTCTAAACATTTTGATTGTCGAAGAAGATACTTTTTCATTAAAACTAAATCACTCGACAGACTGTATAGAATAAGTCACTACAAACAACCTCCTGAGAGGTTGATGGAATGGATGCAGACCCATTGTGTTGTGGGAATTAGATACTCACCATGACATTGAGTACATCTACATAAAGGCAGTTAAATTAGACTTAAGGCTTCCCATGTATGCACATGGAAATGCAGAAGTGTCCGAAAGTAGAGCCATCATACCAAATATGACTTATTGCAATTTTTTTAATCAAATTAATTTGGAAGAAAGTGGTCGTAACTAAAACAAATTGGCCAGGTCAATGAGGATTAGGATGTATGTGATAGTGAGGTTGAAGAAGGAAAACATTAGTCTCCTCTAAAATTTAAAAATCCAAACAATACCAAGATATCACAAATTGAAAAATCTTTAAAGGAGAACAATTATTTTGATTTGGATTATAAAATTCAGATGTCATCAGCCAGATGCCTCACTTGTTACCAGATGTTAGCTGTGATGCAGTTTTTTTGTTTAACTGAAGAGAAGAAGAAGACAAATGTTATTATGTTGCTGAAAGAGCTCTCTTCCACTACAGCCAGCTTGTTGGGCTCTCTTCTTTCTAAATAACTCTGTGGTAAAGTAATATATACCTTGGTCCTCACTGCTTTATCAGTGACCAAGCTGTCAATCAAAGGAGACAATGGCCATAGTAAGGACTGGAGTTCATACAGAGGCCCATTCACATGGTGGGGGACATCAACACTGCAATTATACAGCTTCACTTAATGTTGGAACCGGAGGTCTTTTTAAAGATAAGCTTTCAGACAACTTGAAGGGCTGACTCTTTTAACATGTTCATGAAGTCATTACTGTATAATTAATCAAATGGAAAAAACTAAAGTGGAAGCCAAAATAACAGTACAGGAAAATAGCAGTTTGACCTGTTGACGGTTTTGAGTTTTGAAAAAGAGTTTTAAGATTTTACATTAAGATGCAATAAGAATGACAGCACTCTCTTTTTGTGGGTGTGCTGACATGGTCCTGTGTCCTCCATAGTGTTGTGCTCATGTGTGGGTATTGTAGCATTTACAAGGATCTTGGTAGTGGAGGCTGACACCTCAGCACAACCAGCCTTTTCTGTCATTACTTCAACATGCAGAGCATGTCAGGGTTAAATGATGCCTTCTGTATCCCAGACAAAGATACACATTTGCTGACCAGCATGTCTTTCATCGGCCTGGTGTGCAAGACTAAGAGGAAAGAGATAGGATGGAACTCAGTTTTACCTCTTTATGTGCTGAGGCGTATATAAAACATTTTCCATGAACACACAGGTTCTTGCTGCAGGGCTGATGTCACCACAGCTCTCTCTTGTTTTGCTGACGTGACATGAATGAGTTCATCCTGGACAACTTGGATGACGTTTTCTACTAAGGTGGTATATGTCAGGGATTTCAGTTGAGGACCCAGAAGCAGGCACTTCAGCTTGATAGATGAATGATCTTTTATTTTAAAAAACAGGGTTACAGTCAATGTTTAGCCGCAATAAAAAGTTAAAAAACTTGAGGAAAATGTGTCGACCAAAAACATGTTTCAGAAACAAATTACCAACCCTATCTTTGAATGTAGAGAACACAGTCAATCACCCTGAGAACCCTAACCCCAGGGGAAACACGTGTTGGTGATTGTAAAAAGTCATGCTAGTGGGCCGGACAGAATACCATCCAATATGTTTGCCAAAAGCGTGCAAGAGCCCAATCGATTCGGGCTAAGAGTGTCTCTTTTGAAGAAAGCAGGGCATTGCCAGAACAGATTAAATGTATCTAAGACACCTGCTTAACTGCCCTGATCCACGACCCAGTACTGGAATGGGGCCTGGAATGAAAATTATTTTGCCATTGACCTTTAAAAGATCAAAGAGAACAGGAAAATCCCTCTTTATCATTTTGGATTATTCTTGACTGATGTCATTTGTCGAAACATGGACAACAACCTTCTTGACAGAAGGGTGATCTGTAACAAACGAGGAATGGCACAAATTAGGCACCCGCTAAAAATATGGAAACGACACACTTTTATTTCACATACCTTACAATTGCATTAGTGTCGATTGAGGCAGATCCACAGTCTGCAGTGCGTACAACAAAAATGCAGAATACATATGCTGCAACTTATGTTCAAACTTATGTTCCTGCAATAACGGAGAGTCCAACAAATTGGATGACAAG
This sequence comes from Hippoglossus hippoglossus, assembly GCF_009819705.1. NCBI lineage: Eukaryota > Metazoa > Chordata > Actinopteri > Pleuronectiformes > Pleuronectidae > Hippoglossus > Hippoglossus hippoglossus. Next base: position 24,165,373 of record NC_047171.1, read on the forward strand.
AGGTTGTTTCAAGGCCACATTTCTAAGAACCTAGTTTTAAAGGTTTATTCAGTCCAAATACTACTTTCTGTTTTGCCACTTGGTTGCTGAGAGTTGCATGGAAATTTGTGTAACTAGTGCAGTGCAGTGCCTGTGAACACACCTGTTTATGATGGGCTGTTTGCTTGGCCTGTGGTAATGCTCCAAAGCCTATAATTCAGAATCTTTCCTTGTCATTCTTAAAGTCTCCTCAAACAGGCCTACAGTATATTGTCATACATTTTACATACAGTTTAGGTGCAGAGTGAAGTTAGAAAAACTTGTGTTCATCATACCTGGTTTATCTGCAATTAAGATTTGATAATCAATGTTCATAAGATGTAGCTGAATGTGCTTCATTTCTGTTTGTGTGTCACTTATAAATATATTATTTCAGAGGTCAAAAACAATGTTGTGCTTTTACTTTGAATGTCTCATCCAATATTACAACTTATATCACAATGCAGAGAATGTGTTCTCTGATAACATTTTGGATCATGTTATAACGGATCCTGCAGAAATTGGCATTTTTGCCAACGAGTATGCTCCAATTCCCCATCCTTTTTAACCAGAAAGAACCACTATATCATGCTCACTAAATCCACCAAACTCACCATCAAACATTATCACACCTATGACAGAAATGACAGAAGCAAAATAAAACTCACCCAAACCATCTTGGTTCGTGTTTCAACAATCATCAATTCTGGTAGGTCCATTTGGCAGGCACAACATAGGGGTTCTTACTTTCAAACAAAAGCTAATGTTAGTTTGAGTTGACCTTACTCAAATATTGGCTAGCTAACATTATCTTTGCTGTGCACCGTGAGTGTTTATGTGGTCCACAAAAAACTGAATTAACATTCAGTACTCAGTCTCTTATTGTTTTCTATCTTGTCTTAGAAATGCAGTCCTTGGTTGTCCAATTTGGTAAAGATCCGATGGCAGTGTCACAAAAACCATAGGGTCCCACAGACTGGAGCCTCCGGTTTGTTTGCTTATGTTGCCTGGTGTAGCAATAGTTTTAGCCACAAGATGGAAGCATACACATCTGTGTGCGTGTGTGTGTGTGTGTGTGTGTGTGTGTGTGTGTGTGTGTGTGTGTGTGTGTGTGTGTGTGTGTGTGTGTGTGTGTGTGTGTGTGTGTGTCTGTTGAGGAGGGGAGGGGGCATTGTTAATGAGAGGCGGGTTCCCAAAACAGGAGGAGAGTGAGGCCGAGGAGTGAGGGAATTGAAAAACGATGAGAAGAAAGCAGAGAAAATTGACTGAATGTTGAGTCTGCCTTGCTGTCACATCAGACGAGAAAGAAGGGAAAGGGAGACATGTCACTCTGTCAATCTGTCCAGTGACCTGAAAAGTAAAAGCTCTTTTTCTCTTCCTTCTCTCTCTTTCCCTCTTTCTCTCACTTCATTCGGACAATATCTCCCTCCCTCCCTTTCTCTCTCTCGGCAAACAGAGGCTGCCGCTAACCCTACGCATGAGGAAGCTGGATAGAACAGCCTGGTGCCAGACACAGTCCACGTAAGTAAACTGCACCATACTACACAAGCACACATGTGATGTCATACAAGCCTGTTTCATCAGTTATTTTACTGTATCAAAAATCAGTTTTCAATAGCAGTTACTTCATATTGTATAACGACAAACCTACAGGCAGCTGAGTAATGATCTATTGGCCTACACACATTCTATGTATTGGTAATCCACTGAATGAAACGTCATTTATTGTCATGTATCTACATTATTTGCTCATATTTAAAAAATATATATTTTAGTTGTATTTCTTTAACAGCCATTCACCCAAATCACAAAACACTTGTGTTTACCACTTAGAGTGCATTGCCACTGTTAGTTTTTTTCACCAGAGTTTGAATTGACATGGTTTGTTTATTTGATATTTTAGTATTTTATTCTATGTATTTGTGTCTTTATTTGTGTTAACATGGCAGCCATGACATTCCAAACAACACAAAGCAGAGCACCACTAGGCCTTCTCATTCATGTATAAATTATAGTTTTATACCTATACGTGTATCTAATCTAATCTAAAATATATTATGTGTTTCTTCTCTGCTCCATCTCAGAAAGACACATGCCTGCAGTTAAAGTTCTGTATTTTATTGAAATACTGACCAACTAACAAGAGTGGTCTGGAGATTAGCCAGTTGTGAATCTCTGGATCTTTGTTTTACAGCTTGCTAACTTGATTCTACTGTACAGCAGTCAATTAAACTAGCATGTATGAGGGTGTGAAAGAGCAATCTTCACCTGGGCCTGATGGGTTCAGACCCTCCACCACAAGATAAATAATCAGAAATGAGTTTTGAGTTCACTGTAATTTCGGTTTTATTGTGAGTAAAATTAATAATAATAATAAAACTGAGCTGGTTCCCAGAGAGCAGACTGAGCTGTCTCAGTTGGACATTTATTTCTATATCTCTTATCCTCCCCTGCCTTTGTGGATATAATTGTAAATACGCACCCTCTATTACTCTTGTTGGCCGTGTCTTTGGTGTCAGGAGGACACCAACTTTCCAATATGCTCTGCTGTTTCTTGAACACTACAGGGGTATCCATCTCCCAGTAACTGATCGTGGCAAATGGGGTCTTCCCACACACAGCCAGAAACGAACAGGTTGCTTTTCAGCATTCTTTATTCTTTAGAAAAGGTGAAAACATAAATCAAACTCAACTCAACGTAAAGGGTACAGCTTTTTCTGCTGGCCTGGCAGCTCAGCTAAGTCTTTTCCATTTGTGTCTCTCAGTGTTTCTCCCATGTGCGTCTCCTCCCATGTGCGTCCCTCTCTCTGGCAGCTCTTCTACTGCCTTTTGAACCACAGGGTCAATCAGCCAACAGCCCTCCGCTGTGCTGACTAATACTCGGGTCCAGGTGGAGGTACTCTCTGAGCCTCCTCCATGTCCACACTGATATCTCAAGTTAATAAATAACTAAACACATCAGCATTTCTCCCCTGTCAACCCTCATGACATTTGGTTACATACACTAATTGAAACAACATCAAATTATAAACATTATTGAACATGATCTTTTGTTAAAGATTTAAACTTAATAATGTATGTGTCTGTACGGATAAAACAGTACATATATTTTCCACCAGAGGGGGGTCTTCAGAAGGTGCTACATAATGTAAAGATGTATGTGCATGTAAAGGGAAGTCTAAGAGAAAGTTATACATATATCAAGTGTTTGTAGAGTAGATAATACAACTCTTGAAACTGTTCATCACATGTGCTATTCTTTTGCATACTCTTTTCACTTCTTACAAATTTAATGGCAGACTAATACCACCAGGCACTTTATTATGCTCATAACAGTACTTCTTAGAATTATTTATTGCTTCTGCAGTTTTACTGATATGAAACATGATTATTTACATCTGTCCACTGAATTACTTAAACAAGTGGTGATTATTTGTATGATTTGAATTTGAGAGGTGCATCACAGAGCTAGAACTAGATGGTATATAGCGTAGCTTTAAGACTGAAAGCATAAGAAAACTAAAGGGGTCTCTCAATTGACATAATAAACCTCTGTTAAATCAGCAGTTGTCAATAATGGCAATGTGGTGGCAGAGGTTTTTACTAGGGAAATTATTCTTTAATTTTATATACAATATTTATACAAATAATATCTTTCCTTCCCAATTGCTCTTTTGAATGACAAATCGTTTTAACGATCTCTCTGTAAAGGCAGATCGTAGAGACATTTTAATTGTTTACGACCTAATATAGTCATATTGCACACCCCTATTGCAACACGTCTTCCGTCTCCCAGTTGATGTGGTCTCTGACAGGGGACCACAGTTCACATCGATGTTCTGGAGGGAATTCTGCTTGGTGATGGGGCACCGTAAGCCTATATCTTCTGGATTCCACCCACAATCCAACGGCCAGACAGAACGTGGGAATCAGGAGTTAGAAACAGCCAAGCAGTGCATGGTATCCCAGAACTCCTCTCCCTGGTCCAAGCATCAAGTCTCTGCCCGTTCAAGTGCGCCGATGGGCTCCAACCTCGACTCTTCCCAGCACTAGAGAAGGAGATATGCTGCCAGTCTGTCCAGGCCTTCATCGGCAATTGTCGCTGGGCCTGGGCCCAAACACAAGCTTCCCTGATTCTCTCCACTGATGGCTACTGAACCATCTCCACCAGGGACCTGCCTTTTCAGGTCAACTTCAGGAAACTGGCACCCGGGATCAACGGCCCCTTCGAGTTCCAGAAGGTCATCAACCTGGCAGCGGTGAGACTTAAGCTTCCCTGGTCCATCTATGTGCGTCCATTCCACGTTCCATGTGTCCCAAGTGAAACCCCTCCCTACCTGGTGGATTGGGAGGGGTATGGTCCTGAAGAGAGATCCTGGGTCCCTGCTTGCCACATCGTCAACCCTCAGCTCATCGACGACTTCCACAGAAAGCATCTCGACCAGCCTAGCTGGAGGCCTGCCCCCACTGAGGGGCCTGACCAGAGAAAAATTACTGTCCATCCACCCATGACCTCGGAGGAAGAGGAGTCGTCCTCAGAGGAAGAGGAATCGTCCTTGGACAAGGAAGCTGTTGATCTACCTGCGATCTCCAGCGGTGTGAATTCCCGCTTCAAGCTGTGTTCCCACCTGTTCCCCGTGTCAACTCGCTCAGCCTAAGTCCCCTGTTCCAGCCCGAACCCCCTTTGATTACTGTTATTGAACTAAACTTTCTGATCACCTGCCTGCATTTCCTGGTGTCTGCTGAGAGCAGCATTAAAGGTCATTTCCTATTGACTCCAATTGCCGTGTATTGTGCTGTGTTTGGGTCCTAAATACACCAGTCAATGTAGAGTCTTTATTAGCTCTAGCTCTGTACTTTACCTTACATGAGAGTGGTGTGATCTTTTCAGCTCAGAAACAACACTTAAAATGTCTCAAAATGACTTACCTCTTCAGTAAGAATGTACATAGGTACCACAGCCAGGTGGATGGTGAAGTACTGACACTAACAATTTAAAATCTTTTCAAGTGACATATTGATGATAAGGAAAACTTACCAGCTTTTTTTTTTACAAGCTTGTGCTGTTAATGCGAGCTATTCATAGATGAACATAAAATTAACTTGCACATTTGTCAATCATAGTATTCTTACCAGTGTTATAAGATAAAATCTGCATCTCAAAACATGAGATAATATAAACTTTTCAATGCATATTTTGAGTTTTGGAGTAAAACCCCTTTAATTTTGTCTGTAGTTGTTGTTTGTGGAGCTACAGCTGCTGAGAGAGAGGGAGGGGAGTGGCAGACATTGAATAGAGATGTGTGATATGGAGGAAGAGAGGAATTGTAACTGAGAAAGAGAAGAAGAGAGAGGAAGGACCGATTAGGGTTGGGTGCCTGTGGTGGAACATGATGTCAGAGGAATGTATTGAGCCTCTCCTTTAACAAGCTGAGTTGTGTGGAGTAGCTGCCACCTCACACTATTTCTCACACATAAAAACCCTTTCACTCCATTTAACTCTTTCTTTGTTACTTCTCTCACTTACTGTCTCTGTTTTCACATAGCTGCATGCACAGCATGACTCCAAATCATATTCTAATATTCTTTATTTAATAAACACAATTGTGGTACAATTTTCATTTATTTACTGTACAACAATGCTTAATGAGTGAATAAAATAAATATACACATAATCAAAAATGTAAAACCTATATTCACATTCCAGTATCACTCGAATGACAGAGATCATAGACATGGAGATAAAAGGAAGGAAAGCAAACAGACAAAAAGAGAGAAAGGAAAGCAAAATAAAAGAGTGATAGAGAGCAAGGATAGACCGAGAGAAGAAGTCATGTGGGGGAGAGCCAGATGCTTGGAACAGCTGGATGGACAATGATTAATATTAGCAGTGAGGTAAGACATTGGAGGATGGAAAGGACATGATGTGTATGGAAGGGCAGCTGCTACTGTAAACCAACCACAGTGAAGTCACATTTATTTATAGCAGTATAGTCAAGAAACCAGAAATGGAGCTTTAATGCCAAATCACAGTTTAACCCTTTAACATCCTGCATTTTAAGGAGTTGTCTATCTATCTGTCTGTCTGTCTGTCTGTCTGTCTGTCTGTCTGTCTTAACCTTGCTGCCATTGAAAATCACACATGTACTGTAAGTTAGTGCTTGTAAAGTAACACTAATTATGTTAAACTTTAATCATCAGCAGTGGTAGTAATAGTTCTCCACAGTTGCTCTTTGATCCCCAGCTAACATATCCATAGTGTAATTTTTACTTGTAGCAATTCTAATTAAAACACCTACAATATGTCAAGATAGTCGCGATGTGATATCTACAATTCATTTCTTTCTAATAAAAATGTCCGTTGTTTATATCCGTCACTTAATTACAACTAGTCATCTTTGATCATTTTTTGCTTCATTGACTTACTGAAACAGTTTCATGTCTAAAATGTGAAGGCCTCTAATGGCCACAGCTTTCTCTCTGAAGTGAAACACCAATTCAAGAACCGATACTCCAAAGTTTGACCCAGGCAGCAGATAGTCAATTAGGTTCTACCCTTGATACTAAAATGAGCAGGCCACTGATAGTCGCTTGTTCCTGCCTTTTACGAGTGACTAGTTATTCGCTGCTGAATGGAACAGTATGAACCTGCCATAATTTTTTTATGTGTTTCATCAGTTTGTTCACCTTGAATGCTACTGTTGTCAAAATGCACTGTTGTGGTTGGGCAGGGTGAGAAACTAGCTGGGCCCTCCAGTGTCCAGCCCAGCGGCGTGTGAATGGCAGCAGGCCGCCCTGCATGTGCCATTCTGACAGGTTCAATGGACACATAATTTCTACTTGTGCGTAGTGGAATGTCCTCAGGTGCCCCTTCAGTCACCATGGTGAATGTGGACTATATGCAGGACCAGACTACCTTTAGTGACCACTGTCATGTCCCTTGAGCCACAACCTCCTGAGGTGACATCATGCAGCAGGTGTTGTTTTCTTTGAACTGGGCTGCCTGATATGACCGTGCACATCACCCACACTTTCTGTCAGTCTTTATCTATTCTTTTAGCTGATCCTTGGTGAGCCTATAGCAGAAGTTAATAAAAGAGACAAGTGTTTTTTTAAATATATATTTTTCAAGTAAATTCTTATTCGTTTCTAAGATTTACCAGGAAAACAATCAATGCAAAACAAAACAGACAAAAGTACAAACACACACACACAGTATGTTAAGTGTGTTTGTCATAATACAAAACTATAATTAAGGAGAGGAGAAATAAAGATAAACGGTCAAATCTGAATGATATTCCTACTTACATCACTGTTGATCTGCTTTTCTATCTCATTCTGGGAAATCTGAAATATGTTCAAAGAACATTCTATAAATAACATCCCATGTGAGCAGTAAACAGGCTTTAGAAAACACAGTTAGTGTCTCCTAATTTCTTGAAAGGGGTAAAATGTGAATGAGCCTTGTTGTCAACCTGCTAACTATGCCACACGGCATATTGATTTAGATTCTGAATAACTGAACTAAATTTCACATGTTGCAACACCACACCCCATAATCAATATAAATATGGTCTAATACTTTTTTTCTTTTTCTTTTTTCTTTTATCTTAAATAGGTGGACCCGGACTAAAACTATTTACCACCTACAAAAAAAAAACTTTTCAAAAGTAAGATATCTACTGAAGCAATGACTCTGAGTCTATTACAATTACAGTTTGAGAGGCCAAAGCTAATTTGACCTAAACTGCAAACTTGTGGGTCTTTGGTGCCAAATGCATCAAATGGACACATCACATTTTTTCGAGATGTGTCCAGCCTTAACATTGCCCCTTCTCTCTTTTAAAGTCAAAGACAACAGCAGAAAAGTTGACTCTGCAAGTCAAGACATCTTATTCAGTCCAATTTTCCAATGTTCCTGAATACGGACATAAAGAGACCAGTGTTTCATTATTCCTAAACAATTAATGTAGCTGGTCACTGCCTTTTTCACCACAGCACAGTGCAGGAGCAGCTGTATGCCATCCAAAGTGGCCTGGGGCCTGTAAGGAACAAGAAATGCGTGTGTGTGTGTGTGTGTGTGTGTGCGTGCGTGCGTGCGTGCGTGTGTGCATGCATGTGTGTGTGCGTGTGTGTGAGAGAGAGAGAGAGAGACAGAGAGAGCTGGGGTGGACTGGAAATAAGGAGCTAAATTCAGTTTGCTGTTGGTCTTAAGCTGGCATCTGTATGTTGTAAAAATCCAGACATAGGCAGGTTACTAAAGGGCAAAGAGTGAGAAACCTGTTTGTCATGTGCTTTTAGTTAAGTTCTACAGTATGTTAAGGGAAGTGCATTAACATCTAATGCTGAACTTTGCTCTTCACTATGAGTTAGTATCAAAAGCTCTATTGTTAATGTAGTTTCACTCTTATATGACAGTATATGACATCATCGCTATTTTATCTGACACTATGTGACGCTATGGCTACATGACAATACAGCATACAATATCTTGTACAAACACATGGTAACTTTACTTTTGTCTGTCCACAGGGTTGTCCAAGTCTGTATTATCCACGCTCTCTCAACATGGTGAAGATGTAGTCTGTTTGATCTCCATGGAGATGTCTCCAAACACAGGTTCCTCTCCCTTGTTGCTATGGTTATTGTGGTTGCTAGTCTTCATGACCAACATCATTCAGACAACGGACTCTGCCCCCACATCTGAAACTTCTCTGCTGGTCAATACCACATTGTTGTTTGAAAGTGGAGCCCCAGGCTACACCCTGCAGAACTGTAGCTGCTCCACACCTGTACAGGAATGCAATGAGACTCTTGCCAACCGGCTGTGCATATGCCACACTGTCTTGCGCTCTGCTTTGACCCTTTCTGGGCTCGGAGATCCTGGACGACTTACCGTCTGGGTAAAGGATCTCTGGGTCCTGGAGGAGCTGCTGAACAGAAGCAGGGTTGGCCATTTACAGCTGTCTTTTTGTGGAATTAAACCAATGGGAAGACAGTACCTCGCTTTGCTTGGTCTACAGACCCTTAGGATTCACAGTTCAGCACCAGAAGCACCATACCCCGATCAGGAAATAACAATTTTCTCTGCTGTGGAGTTAGAGGCACTCTCCTTGGACCTTTCCTCGTTCTTTTTTGTGACCATACTGGATGTAGCAGTGCTTAATGGGTTCTCTACCCTGAAGGCATACAGTGTTGTAGGACCACATGCTTACACTTTCTCCCAGCACTTTCCCCACCTGACCATTCCCCTTCCTCTGCTATCCTCTGCTACTCCCGATGACCCCAGTGAGAAGGATGCAAAGTCTCTGCAGAGCCTGTTCATTACTTTTGTCTACTAACAAAAAGATTCCATTCAAGGGCACAGTTAGGTCTGCACAAGTGATACACAGGAGTTACAAAGAACACATCTGGATGCTTTTTGTTCTTTTTTTGTAAAGAAATATATAACTGACTGCTGTGCTGAAGTTGTCTTTTAAGTGTGGCTTTGAACTTTGACTGTAGGGACACAAACTTCCCTTTTACTGATGGAATTTCCTTAGGGACAATTTCATTTGTGTTACACCTTGGATGCTGTTTTTACATCCCTGAAAGAAACTGCCCAGATATTTCTTCTCTCATAAGTGCACCGCAATTTCAACTCAAATGCATGCTACTCAGCTGACATCCTTTTACCCACGACAGTTTTGCAATAAACCAAAAGTAGTGTATTGCATACTTTGATTTATTTGTTGTCAACACCACAATATTAACACTGACTTATTAACTATATTTTTATTATTTCAAATAAATTAAATAATGGGTTTGAATATTTTGATTTACTAAGCCATACCACATTTGAGAATGTGGTATGGCACAGTTTTATATTGTATCTATGTATCTCTGTACCACTTGGTTGTATCATCCGTCAACATAGTCTTAACTTCCACTCCTACGCCGACGACACCAAGCTCTATTTAAACCCTCATCCATCCAAGCTCATAGTTGTGGCCCCAAGGCTCTGCTCCATAAGGTTGGAGATCTCCTCCTCGACATTGACAGCTGCTCCATCATCTCATCCCCCAAGGTCTGCAAGCCGGGTGTCATTCTTGACTCCACCCTCTCTTTCCAATCCCACATAAAATCCGTCACCTAATCTTCTTTCTTTCATTTCAAAAACATCTCCAGACTCAGGCCTTCATTCTCGACTTCGTGGCAGAAACCCCTGTTAATGCCTTCATCACCTCCAGCCTAGATTACTGCAGTGGAGTTCTGTCCGGTGTACCAGACAATGTCCTGAACAGTATGTGCAGAACTCTGCCGCCAGGGTTCTCACCCGCACTAAGCCCTAGCAGCACATCACACCGACCCTCATTCACCTCCACCGGCTCCAGATCAAGGCCCACATTGACTAAACTCCTCCTTCTCACCTATAAATCCCTCCATGCCCTAGCCCCACAATTTCTAACTGACCTCCTCCTCCCCTACACTCGGCTCAGAAGACTGTGGTCCTCCAACACAGGTTTGCTCTTCATTCCCAGCACCAAACTGCGAACCTTTTGAGACAGAGCCTTCTGTGCCGCAACCCTATGGAACTCTCTACCCGCCGAAATCAGCAATGCTGCATCTCTGGACAGCTTCATAATACTCCTCAAACACCACCTGTTCACTAAGGCCTTTAGCCTCAGTTAACGCTCCACCCTGCCATTAATGCTGTTTATTTCTGTCCTGTTTTGTGCAAATTACTTTCTTTTCTTTTCTGGTGTATCTTGAAAGGCGCTATATAAATTCCAACTATTATTATTGTTATTATTATTATCTTAGCACATGGGGTGCATATCTTTGCATATACACCTGTCTTACTGGTAATGATTTCTTTACAAGCTTGTGGAATGGTTCCAGCAGCAGCAGTTAAGCTTTCAGATTTGTTGTGGATGAACATTGTGCCAACTTTACGTTAATTGGTAATTTGTTCATGTCTAAAATAGAAATGGGTTCTATCGCATACTGGTTCTCAAATACTTCGCTCTCACGATTATCTGATCAGCATGATTTTACTAGTAATTTTTAAAAGCTTAGTTGACTGATATATAGGCTTGTGGTCAAGCTGACCTCAAGCACACTACTTAAAAGGAATTCATAGGGTTTGTGGCACTGCATGATTGTTAAATTTGAATTTAAACAGGTTTTCACACTTTGAATATTGACGTTTTCTCACATTCAACAAAAGTTTAAACTTCAAATAAAAAGTGTAGATAGATAGATAGATAGATAGATAGATAGATTGTTTACTTTATTGATCCCTGGAGGGAAATTAAACTCAAAGTGCTTTACAGTATAGTTTTGCCTTTCACCCATTCACAATCATTCATATATTTCATCTATCTATTGCACTTTCTCTATTACACACCACACACTGCTGGCACATCAATCTGGCACAGCAATCAGGGGCAACTTTGGGTTCAATATCTTCTCCAAGGACACTGTGGCACACTGAAATTGGACCAACCTTCTGGTTAATGGATGAGCAGCTCTACCTCCTCCTGCCATAGCTGCCTTATGAAAATGTTTCCTGTCTCCTCTGACTTGCTTCTGAATAATACATTTCCATCACACAAGCTGTTTTTTGTTCACCTGCCACCAAAATCTCCCTGGCATTCATGAGCACATGACACTCAGTGATTAAATGTGATCCCATGGCCAGAGAAAGCCCAAATGGTATGTTCTAATAGGCCATCAGCAAGAACAGTACGCAAGATTAAATCACACTTGAGAGGGATGAGATGAGGTAGGTAGTGTAGGTAGTTTAGGTAGGTGGGTGGGTAGGGTAGGTAGTGTAGGTAGGTGGGTGGGTGGGTAGGGTAGGTAGTTTAGGTAGGTGGGTGGGTAGGGTAGGTAGTGTAGGTAGGTGGGTGGGTGGGTAGGGTAGGTAGTTTAGGTAGGTGGGTGGGTAGGGTAGGTAGTGTAGGTAGGTGGGTGGGTAGGGTAGGTAGTTTAGGTAGGTGGGTGGGTAGGGTAGGTAGGTGGGTGGGTATAGTGTAGGTAGGTAGGTAGGTAGGTTGGTGAGTAGGTAGGTAAGAAGTTGGGTTGGTGAGTAGATAGGTAAATAGGGGGGTTAGTGAGTAGGTAGGTAGGTAGGTAGGTAGGTAGGTAGGTAGGTAGGTAGGTAGGTAGGTAACTCTGGCAGCTTCATTCTAGAGTAGCTGTAAGGGATAAAGATACACTTTCCTATGAGCAGCATATGATAGCATTCTATAAGCATGGAAAAGTTTTTCATTGTCTCCCTGTGATAAAAAAAAAGCACCTAATCTTTGCAATATTTCTTAAATGATATGTTGTTTTTAACGTTTTAACTATGCTATTAATGTGACTCTGGAGAGAAAGGGTTGCATCCAGGATCACTGTTTCTGACCTGTTTCCAGAGACTATAGTGACAATTTAAGAGATTTCCTTTCTGTTTGTTTTTGCCCCGATAACGGTGACTTCTGTCTTGTCACTTTTTAACTGAAAATTATGAGAGTTCCACTAATCAATTTGCTCAATGTACTCCTATAATGTACAAAATATAATCGAATCAAATCACTTGAGATCAAATCTCACACATGAGAGTGATTTGATTAAATAAATTGTGTTTTTAATGTATATAATTATGTATAAGTTTAACATAATTTCATCAAATCACTGTCAAGTTATTTGAAATTTGAAATAAATATATAAAGTCAACATTTTAGGCCAAATGTTTCTTGAGTGTATTTATAGGGGTGAGATCATTGGAGGACAGAGACATATATAACATCCATAGATATGGTACAACATGTGTTTCTGAAGTTGGCCTCAATGCAACAAACACATATTAAACCACCCTAAACTATCTTTTAACATAATTGGTTAATACAGGTAAAAGGCTTTCTATAATGGTTATTGAGTGTGCTTCGTCTTCTCTTACTGGCTCTAGTTTGGATCATGGGAGACATCGGCTAAAATTTCTGTTCCAACTTCCTCAAAATCCGCTGCTCATTTAAGGATCGTTTTGGGACCGTTTGTGTGTGCGTGTGCGTGTGTCTGGAATTTACCCCGACTTTTACTTTGAAGATGACACAGGATGTCAGGAAGGCGTACATCTCAGGTCTGGACTCACAGATTAGTCCACAGGAAATTCCCTTAGCTTTAGCTTTTCGAATAATACAAAGACGACTACGGCATGGGCAGGTGTGTCTGGGTAAGTCACTGAACATTTAATACCATGACAAGGGATGTTTGATCGCGTTTAGTCGGTCGCTACAACCACGTCTTTACGGTTAAAAAGTCTGAAAGTCCATGTTAACACGTCCTTCAAGTGACTGATTATACGTAGTTGTTGTGGTGACGTATTCAACTTCTCAAAGCGCTGATCTCTAAACTCTGGACTCATGTCAGGAGAAACTGTTCTTGGCTCACTTACACATATGTGTCCACACAGTTTGGACAATGACACTAAGTTATATTTTATCAATTGGAAATTTGTATTAACACCTACATATAAGCCTGTAATTACATGAGCCCAAACACAAGTGAATCTCAAAGTGTGGACATTTCTCAAATCTTAGATACATCACGATGCGGACGTGGACGACTCTGCTGTGATGCATACGTTAATCGTATTCCACCACTTCATAATTATAAACAGCGCTGCTTCAGGATCCAACAGACGCTCAGTCAAGGTCCGTCGTCAGAGTCTCTGTCGGAGTCTGCTTCCGCCTCACTCCCTCTGACCTGCGCTCACTTTACACTTTGACAATCAACACCAGCACTGATCACAAGTTATTAGGACACGTACAGGACCGATGTTTACTTTGTGTTTATTTGAGTGACTCTAGAGTTTATGAGACACAACACGAGACGTAACGTGACTCCTCTGCTCCGAACTAAAGGAATATGTTGTGTAATGTTTGCAGAGAGTACCAGTGCGGTGACCAGAGTGTGAGACATATAGAGGCTTCTACCTGGTGCTTACTGAGTACGCAAGGATGCACTGTTTGGCTCTCATCCTGTATTCCATGTTACTGCCTGATTCCGGTGAGTTACTCAGACTAGCTAATTGGACTTCAGAATAGCTCAGATACCATTCTCCTCAACACACCCACTTAGTCAGTGCTAGCAACTCATGATAGTGCTCTGTCACGTGTGTTTTGTACCTTGTAGTTTCATTGCACCTCTGAGTCAGCATCACATGTGAACTTGTTCCTCCCACAGCTTTCACCGGCCTCCCTGCTCCGCTGAATGTTTCTGTCATCTCTGTTAACTTCCACCATGTCATGCGGTGGGATCCTGGACCTGGCACCCCACCAGGTACACAGTACATGGTTTTCACAAGGTAATGTCCCTGTCCAACATCTTCAGTTCAATTCAACTTTATTTATATTTTTATTTACATTGATTGCCAGTTTTACATTGAAATGGAAGGATTATAAATAAGGACTCTAATACAAATGCTCTTTTCTTATGTCACATAAAAAATTAAATCCATCATAGAAAGCTTTAAAAAAAAAAAGACATTAGTGCTTGATTTTAGAAAAATACATAAAATGTGTAAATTATGTTTTCCTTTTCTTTTTTCTATTTTTGTTAACTAATTTTCACTCAACAGTCTCAACTAATTTTCTAACAATTATTACTCATTTTAACAACTGAACAGCTATAAAATCCCACTTTTCTTGTTCAGTGAGAGAAGTGAGCTCTAGCTTAAGCTGTCAGCATTTTAAATCTGGGCTGGAATCGTGTGTTATGTTGTTTCTTTGATGCTTTTAACAACTGCTACAGTCTGATAAAATATGAGACATACTGTTTTTGCCCTGCGCATGAGAAAAATGTATAAAGAGGGTCAATGAGTGTCCTGGGTCGCTAAACAAGTGCCATAACGGAAAAAATAGGAACACCCTATCAAAGTTTGACATTTTTCAATGATTTATTGGTTGAACTTTCGGGTCCCAATAGGACAGCAACTGGGTCTGGATGTGGGCTGTGCGCCGCTTATTAGTGACCCCTGCTCTAGCAGAACTTAACTCAGTTGTTCCCAGTTGTTGGGAAGCCAACTGCCTTGACCGGTTGGAGAGAGAGGAGATAAATGGGGAGAGAAGAGAGGTGGGTGGGAATGGGGGAGAAAAGAGAGAGAGGGGGAGCCATCTTGTTGGCTATCACTGCTCTCATTTCCTACCACAAACTACCTGATGCCATTTCCTCTTTTGGTTAGAGACACTGCCTCATTCGACTGTTCTGTTGATTCTGTACATTTGTCTGTAGCACCAAGCATACAAACTCTCAAGTACTTTGGATTTTTAGACTTCAGTTTAAAATTTTAGACCGGCATTTAACAGTTAAAAACTTGGGTTTGTTTTATTGTTTATTACAACAAACACAGATAAAAATGAATATCACAATATGCCAATGACCATATTTCTCAGTCCTTGTGGTGAGGTGAGGTAATTGAAGTTATTAAAGAAATCACAATAACATCAATCACAAAAATATAGTAACATAAAGGAAACTAGGGGAAGGAGTGAGAAGCATTGTCTAAATTACATCAATGTATCATTTAAGTTCTTCAATAATGATACGCTGAATAAGATAAGAACATCACTTTACTCCAGAACAAATCTCAAAAGTTCCAAAACG
Source organism: Hippoglossus hippoglossus (assembly GCF_009819705.1). Taxonomy (NCBI): domain Eukaryota; kingdom Metazoa; phylum Chordata; class Actinopteri; order Pleuronectiformes; family Pleuronectidae; genus Hippoglossus; species Hippoglossus hippoglossus. Next base: position 24,181,021 of record NC_047171.1, read on the forward strand.
TACGCAACTTGTTTTTTGTGAAGCAGCTTAGAAGTTCTGCCTTTCAGCCGCTGGGGAATTCCACAGCAGTCTGCTTTTTTTCCCCATCAAGTGAATATACATTGTCTTTCTTGTAAATTACAAAAGAGAATTAAATACATTCAACTTCCCTTTGCAATTCACAAAACTCAAAAATCTTGTATTGAAAAAAAACTAAACTGTCTATATAATAATACATCGAAATTGCGCTATTGGTCAAGAATATCAAGTTTTCACACTTCTGTAGAACAAGTAGAAACATGGATCATGAGATGTTTATTTAATAATCTGTCCAGCACAAGTGGACAGATTATCAAACAGTGACAAAGCCATCCACCTCTGTCTTGCCTCAGCCTAAGTCTACCATACTTGCCACAGTTGCATGCCCTCGCAGTTTCCTGTACAATGAGAGATCCAGGGTTCCCGTGGTGCTTTAAAATTCTTTAAATTCTGGTAAATTGAACAAATTTAAATAAAATCATTAAAAATAGACATAAATAGACATGGGTCATTGGAAGGGCTTGGATTTATATATTTTGTGCAAAAATAAAAATACATTGTTGTCCATGTCCTAGAATTTATAGGAATTGAGCCTTGAAACTATTTGAAAACACTTTGAATTTGATGTTTAAGAAGGTGTGGGAACCCATGGAGAATTCAAGCAGCAAATTAAGGTGTATTCACTTTCAGTTTTACGATTAGAAGTTGATTTTAATAAATTGTTGGCTTTTTTAATGATTTCAGTTTTAATCAGCCTCTCTGACGCCCAGGATCTTTTGTGACCTTTAATTTGGTCACATTTTCAGTCAGAACATGGTCTGTATGATAATCTGTGGTTTACTTTAGCATTTCCTTTGATGGAATATATGTGAGGTATTTTTTCTCTCTTAAAGCTCTGCTTGGACTGTTTCAGTTTCCAACCAGTGTTTGTTTCCGTTGATGGAACACATCTTCTGTGTCACCTCACTGTGTGATCTAGCTGTGACCACAGAGAGGCCAGCTGATACTTTAGAGCGGTTATTCTCAAACTGTGTGGCGCCACCCAGCATAACAGGTGGGGAGCGAGCGGGGAGGGGAAAATGTGATGCAGAACTAATGTTGTAGCGGAACTAATGTTTTGACGTTGGAATCTCTTTAACGGCGGAACAGTAAACAAATCGTTCTTTCACCGTAGCTATAGTGTTCGGTCAGCGACAGGGACGAAAAGGAAAGCAAGCGGTGCTTCCGAGACAAACAAGACACAGTGTTCAAAAACCAAGTTGAAGAGAAAGTACGACGAAGCCTATCTTGCGATTGGGTTCACAGTGAATGCGGTAGGAGATGAGGAGAGACCAGTGTGTATTTTATGTCTGAAAACTCTGGCAGCTGACAGTATGAGACCCAACAAATTAAGAACAAACTTAGAAACATTACACCCCAGTCACATCAATAAGCCACTCGAGTTTTTTCAGAGAAAACTTGATGAATATTGTCAGCAGGAACAAAGCTTTGTGAAAGCTACATCAGTGAACTGCAAAGCAACCATGGCATTCAAAGTCGCATATAGAATTGCCCAGTGCAAAAAACCACACACGATAGCAGAGGATCTCATACTCCCCGCAGCTTTAGATATGGTGTCAATGATGCTTGATGAGACCAGCGCCTCAAAACTGAAGGTTATTCCCCTCTCTAATGACACAGTCGCATGACGTATGTGCGACATTTCAAATGGCCTCGAAGAACAACTCACCAAAAAAAATGAAAGACAAACATTTCGCCATCCAAGTGGACGGGGCTACTGATAGCAATAAAGACTGCTTATTTATTGCTTATGTTCGCTTTGTCACATCAGAATCACTGTGGGAGGATTTGCTGTTTTGCAAGTATGTCCAAAGTAGAGCCACAGCTGATGCGCTCTTTAAGCTTCTTGACTGTTGACTGTTAAGCTTGAGAGGTGGGGCAGGCGACTTGATCAGAGAAATACTGATTCCTTTGAGAATCTGAGTGAGTTTGCTGACACCAGTGATACTGGAGCCACCACAGTGATTCCATGTCTTAGGGAGCACATCTCTTCACTGAGAGGATTCTTTCAAAAGTACTTCCTAAACAACAGTGCTCAGTACGACTGGGTGAGAGATCCATTCAATGCATCACCACCTGCTGATTTCAGCTCTACTGAAGAGGACCAGTTCATTGAGATGAAATCTGACTCCACCCTGAGGCTTAGGTTTACAGCACAGACACTGAGTGAATTCTGGCTTGGTGTGGAGAGGGAGCATCCACTCATAGGGCAGAGGGCTGTGAGGATTGTGCTTCCCTTTGCCACATCGTATCTCTGTGAGATGGGCTTTTCTGCTGTTGCCTCACTGAAAACAAAGTACAGATCTAGGCTCAATATAGAACATGACTTAAGAGTGGCATTATCACTGCAACCCCGTTTTGAAAAGATGTGCAGTGCAAAACAGTCTCATTGCAGCCACTAATACAGTTGATAAGACTTGAGTTCTCACATAGTGACTTGCCCATCTTTCTTGCCAAGTATCTGCATGTGTTGTTTTTGGTTGAGCTTTATCATCTTTGTAACAAAGTGATTATAATTTAATTTATGTTTTCTCTATTTTTGAAAAAGTACGGACTGATGGAGGAATGTAGTGATAAATGTCACCAAAAGTACTTCAATTAAGTTGAATTTAAGCAAAGTTATTGCACCATTTTTTTTTTTAAAAAGCAGACAGACTGATGTAGCAAAGTAGTGACAAATGCCACAAAAGGTTGTTTGAAAAAGGTTTTTTATTTGCACATCAGAAATTCCTGAAAGTAATGTGAATTTAATGTTCATGTGTATGTTATGTAAATACACAAGTTAAACTTGGCCCATTTTGTCATCATTTTGTTGGGGAAGGGGAGGAGCGGGTGGGGCATGAAAAATATTCTAGCTCCAAAGTGGGGCATGACAGAAAAAGTTTGAGAACCATTGCTTTAGAGGAACCAATGATTCAATTGCTTTTATTTGTTTTTCAGTTTTGGATATTCTAATGGTCTTCTTTTTACTGTCATGAAGGTTCACATTTCATTAAATTGTACTTGCCTGCATGACAGAAATGAATATAATGAGCAATTTCATGGGTGGATTTGATTTGAAACAAGCAAGAAGATTATGTTTCAAAATGTTGGTCATATTTTTTACTATTTTAAGAAAACATAAAGGATAAATCTGATGATATATTGCCTGTTTTCTTCTACCACTGGCAGTTTTTAGGCTCAGATTTGTGGGTTAGGGTTAGGCCCTAAAATTGATAGGATGAAAAAAACAGCACACTACTTAAATAATTATTTTAAAATAATAAAATTAATTTTAATAGCACTAACTCGTGTCATAATAAATTCCATAATAGTAAATAAATAAGCCATAAGCTTAGTTTTTATCAAATTAAGAAGTGAACATTTGACTTTCATAACTGATCAGATGTCTTCTCTGTCACAGTTTTTTTGTTTATTTTTTCATTTTCCGCTGGCCCACTAGACTACAGTTATACTGGCCCCTTGTGTGTTTTTCCCCCATAATTTGATAGGGGCCCTATATTGCCACACTGATGACTGTCTCTATAAGATTATCCAATATGTATCTACATGGGCCACAATACGACCCGGGGAAGGTGCTTTGTTATATCGAACCATTTAGTGTAATTTCATGCAATCTGATACTATTTGTTTGATGTTGACATTCATTTGCTATTGTAAATTTGAGGGAGCCAAGTCTATAAAAGCATTGTTCACCTCCAACTATATATTTTATAAAGGACTAATATCTCCAATATTTATTTTCTGTTCTTTTTGACACAGGTAAAAAATGGATGATGAAATGTATGGTTTCAGAACTTGCTTGAATAGGCACAGATTGACAAAAAGACTTGAGGCCTTAAGAATGAACAGAAATTTCTGACAACATGACGTGATGTCTATCTGGCCCACTAATGCCGACGTGTCTCAATTTGGCAGATATTTGGGGGGAAATATTTAAAACCAAATAAAGTCTACACTGCAATTCATGAACTTTGCCAAGTCCCTCTAACACTGAAGACAAACCTATTATAATGTTTTCACTAGTAGCACAAATTAGAGCCAAAGAAACTTGCAAAGAGATGAAAATGGATACAGTTGTGTATGTCAGCTCAGTGAGCATGCTGTTGACATGATATAATATTAAAACATAACATAACCTCTCTGTGACTCGGGTATGTCTTGCTCACTGGGCAATCACAAGAATCAACAGTGAGTTGATGCACATTGGCCTTGTGCTTCTCTCAGATAGAATGAACAAGTATTCCTCAGTCTACTCACCCTCTGGTACTCATATTCACTGTTAACTTCTCTTTTCTTTGCATGACCAGTTTAAAAAAATACTCCTTTTTGAAATTGATCTCTGAACTCTGACCCATATTGAGTATGTGTGTTGTAAGATATAACTTAACCTTATAAAGGGTAGTAGGCTCTACCATTAAATGTTCACTTTAAATCAATATTACGTATGTGGTGAGAGAGATAATAGACATAAAACTAAGAGTACGGGGCTAGCATGAAATATAATGTTTGAAATCTGTTTCTTATTTTGCAGGGTCTACGGGGATAATTATAAACAGGAACTGAACTCAACGACAACATCATTAAAGCTGGAGCTAAGCAACAATTTCATTTATCTACTGACTGTCCAGGCATACTGCAACCAAACCTTGTCTCCTGTGTCCGACAAATACACTTTCAGCCCATACAGAGACAGTATGTCAACATGATTGTCCTTTGAGTTGCATGCATATATTGTAATTTTTCTAATATTGCTTGTATTTGTCAGTTGTAAGTCTGTTCAGTCAAGTAAGTAAGTTAACCGTTAACTATACTGAAATGATCCATTGATAATAAAAAAAAGTCAGTACAGGAAAAATAAATCCAAGTAGATAATTGGTTATATAAACAAACCAAGCAATTATCTTCTTTATTTTCATACATTTATTGGATTAAATTGATAATAAATTATCTGTCAGCATCAATCTGTTTAGTGCTAATTGGCAAATGTTAACATGCTGACTTGCTAGCTAAAATAAACACTACATCATCTATACTCAAAGCCCAGCTGTTTCTAAGAGCAACATTGCAGAGCTGCCAACATGGCTGGAGAGACTTTACTCAGACACCTTTGTGTTCAATCCTTTTTATCCCTGTGTCTCCTACAAATTTCTCAGACTAATTAATTCTACTTATATATAGATTATTTCAGTTCCTTTCCTTTGAGTCTATCCAAAACTAAATTAGCTAAAGTAGCTAATCGCATAGAGATCTACTTGTGGTCGGAGAAAATTGCCCTTGGTAAAAAAAACATGTTCAATTTATTTTTGTGTTTCTTCTTGTGATAAGCCACAATAGGTCCTCCAGAGGTCTCACTTGCTGGATGTGGCAACTGCATACAAATCAACATGTCGTTGCCAGAGGCCGACAGGAGCTCAGGAATTGATGATATTCAGAAATTCTACTATTCCGATTTCAGAGTTGTTTGCAAGAGGGGAAAAACAGAAGTGGTAAGAAATAAATTTTGCTCCTATTTCACACCACTAATTTCTTACTGGTTCTCAACTGTTTATGAAGTGAAGTAGTGAGCACTTTATTAGCATGATCATACTAATACTGGGTAGGGCCTCCATTTGCACTCAGACAGCCTCAGTTCTTTGTGTTGGAAACCTCTTGTAGCATCACATAATTTCAGCAGCACATTCATACTGCCAACCGCACCTCTGCCACATGAACAGGAGCGAAACTGTCGATGTGGTCTTTTCTGTCATAGAACATCCACCTCAATGTTGGGCTGGTTGTCGAGCCTTACATGTAGAAGACACCGATGTAAATGTCAAGATATTTCATGGTGATAGGAGCCAACACCAGTGTCAATGTGCTGTAAACAAAAACGTATATGTTACATCCTGCCTGTCTGCTGCACCATTCCTCACCTTGTTGCTGTTGAGAACGGAGAATCTCCTGCTGCGTTGTTCAGTGTCAAGGGCAAACTCCGGAAAAAATGCGGACCTAATTCTCCCGAGTTCCTCAGCAGGACATGTTTGAAAACAGCATATGAGTGTGTACAATTTGGTGAGGCTGGGGACCTTGAATGAGGAATGCTGAGTGCTATAGTTGCTTTTATCTCCATTCTATCAATCAATCAATCAAATTTTATTTGTATAGCCCATATTCACAAATCACAATTTGTCTCATAGGGCTTTAACAAGGTGTGACAGCCTCTGTTCTTAACCCTCAACAAGAGTAAGGAAAAACTACTAAAAAATGAACGTAGAAACCTCAGAGAGAGCCACAAGTGAGGGATCGTAGCATCCCCGGCTGATTGTCTGAATGATACACAGTCTCAGTATGAACATACTTTGTACAATTAAACACACACGTGGTAATGAGTGACCATTTTTGCCCACGTGTAACAAAGCCATTTCAAAATAAATGCATCAGATTCCAATAGTGCATCTGTTTGGACAAAATTAACGCACAATTCATAATATATCTATAAAATACATTATAATGAAAAACAAAATGTTATTTAGGTCATTTACAGGGATCCCTCTCCCAGGACAGACAGAAGTGAGATAGATTGCACAACATGATTAGCTGATTGGATAATTGTCTGAATATTTAGGATTACAGGTGTTTCTAATAAAGTGGGTGTGTGTTCACATGGCATATTAGATTTAATATCTAAACTTCAGTGATATAGAAAACTGGTTAACCAAACATTTTCCATTGGTAGCTCTTCTGTAGTGGGAGAGATTTTGGCATTGGTTCAGCTAAATCTTAGTGGACTATTTAATGTTTGGATTACTTTACCTCAAAATTACACCTTTGCTTCTCCTTGTACTTGTTTTATTGAATACTGCACATATTATCTAAGGTTATAACATGTGCTACTTAGTTTTTTTTTATTATTTCATTGGTATGTTATATTTTTGTGACCTGCACACAGTGTCCAACCCTCATGGCTTTGCAAGGCAAACTTTCATTTGTAATATACATCAGTATATAATTACAGATTATTTTACAACTCAGCCTTTAACTAAACATTCAATTAATTTCAATTGTATAGCGCCAAATCACAATATACATTATCTCAAGGTGCATTACATAGTAAGTTCGAGACCTTAAAAATTATTGAGAAACCCAACAGTTCCCACAATGAGCAAACACTTTAGCGACTGTGGAGAGAAAAAACTGGAAGAAACCTCTAGCAGAACCAGACTCAATGTGGGCGGCCATCTGCCTCGACTGGTTGGGCTGAGTGGGTGGCAAAGAGGGGGGAGAAGTGAGGGGGGTGCATTCTGCCCAATATTCTTTCTCTGGCCAAATCCTGGAAGTAATCCTGGGCAATAGAACAAAAAATGATTCTCATTCTCATGTTGACCTTGTTTACACATCAAGCCTCCTCTGCAGTGGCATTAAACCTGCCCATGGCTAGGACTAAAGGTAGTGTTCCTGAAAGCAGCGTTGCACACACGGATCTTTGTCTTTTGTGTAAATTATGGGATGGCCATGCAAAGTGTCCTAGTGAGAGTCTCTCTCTGATCAGACATCGTCATGACTTTATTCCAAAGTTATTAGACTACCCATTCACTTATCTCTCTACCTTTCTGGTATAACTCAATATAACATATGATTATTTCTACTATGAGAGCAGCTTTGGATCTGTAAGAAATTAGTAGGACTAAAAACTCCCATTTCCTTCTTGGAGTGGAAATATTGCCATCTGTGCCCTGCGTTACAATATTGTTGACTGCTTGGAAAGATGAGACAATGGCCTGATGTGAAACCAAGCATTAAATCCAATATTGTGACTGAAACTGTGAGTGATGTATTGAGAGCTAAGAAGTCATTTTAATCATATTTTCTCTTTATTTAAACTGCAGGGGTCCTACATCATACAAAACAAGAGTTTTACTCTTCATAACCTTAACAGAGGTGAGGAGTACTGTGTACAAGTACACACAGAGATTTTCTTAAACAAAAACACTGAGCCATCCTCTTTGAAATGCATCTTCACCAGCACCGTGGAACAGCGAAAAGGTGAGCTGAACATTGAGACCTGATTGTCATGCTGTTGTAACAGTGTTATGGTATTAATATTAAGATGTCAGTGTTTCACATAGCGTTTACTTGGGAAAGCTGCCTATAGGCACATTGAAAGGGGACACAGTATATTTTATCTGCTATTTTAGCCTTTTTTAAACAATGTTTTTTTTATCCATATGAGAGAATGGTTTAATCTGCTATCATTTAACTAGTGGACAATGTCCTGTTCGTCCTATTGCATGAAGGGTCTACTGCCAGTTGCTTATACTCTGCAGGGAAACACAATTTTTCTGTTATTACATTAGAGCTAAGCAACACCCCACCACAACCACCCCCTACCCCACCCCAGTCAGTTACCACCGGAATAAAAGTCTAAGTAAAATTGGAAACATTGAATGTTAAGCTGAAACATGAGGTTTGTGGGCTCTATTGTTGTTATTTAAGCACAGTAAAATGTAAGTTCATTGTTGTCAAGTGCATGCCATTCTAGTTTTATATGTTGGCTCTATATGTTGACCACACTTTTACGTTTCAGAGAAGTAAATAGCCAGTGCAAGGTACTAATAGTTTGATACTGAAGGATTTATTACTTTTGGTTATTCTCTCTCTCTCTCTCTCTCTCTCTCTCTCTCTCTCTCTCTCCAGACCCTGTTGTTTTAGGTGTAGTTGCTGTTCTTCTGATATTTTTCGTGGGTGTCTTCATAACCATCATGTCCTGCCTGTACTACACTGGATTCCTTTGTAAACTGAAGGATCTGCCTACAGTACTAGTAAGTCTGTCTGTCTGTCTGTCTGTTGGTCGGTCTTGGTATCTAGCCATGCAGATAGCTAGGCTTTCAGATATCTATTGTAATGGAAAATTCCGCTGACCAGTGTCTAAAGGTAATGGAAAATTCCACTGACCAGGTGTCTCACTGCTGTGATACTGTCTATCTGACAGGATGGAACCCTTATTTGGCGGTGTCTCACTGCTATGACCTTGACAAACAGGGTCATGTATGCCCTTATTCTGTGATGTTTTCTTCCAACTGCTACAGCGGACGGACACAGCAGATAGACACAGATGATGATTTCATGACTTTTTTTCATATTATGTTTTATGAAACGCCTCTTTGTATAAGTTCTGGCTTTTGTGAACTTTGGGGAAGTTCCACTTTGAGCACCCGTGCTTGTTGTGTAACCTCTGCAGAGCTTACTATTAAAAAGACTCAAAGGCAACTCCAGTCTGAGAATTTCATTATTTCAAATCTCAAGATGAATTTCCATCACACTATCAAGATTGTTTTTGCCACTGCCCCAATACAATTGAGGTCATTAATGTAATATTTTGTGGTTTATGATCTGTATCTGGATATTTTATATTAAATGGCTAATAGATAATATGGCACTGTATTTATTTTTACTTTACAATTGTCTCACTGCTATCCTCATCCTGTGAGTATTAAACTTCCTTCTTGTTCCCTCACTCCAGATGGCTCTGGTCCAAGGCTACACCCTGACACCAGAGGAAACAATCCCAGACCCAGTCTCCATTAACTCACAGATGGAGAAACAGAGGCAGCACAATGAGCCCACAATGCAATTTCATGCCATGGGAAATGAGGATGAAGATGATGAGGAGGAGGAAGAGGAACAGATAAACGTATACATGGACAGAGCTGCACGGTGTTCCACGGATGAAAGTTTGTGCTTGGGTTCTGGCAACATGTTGATGCACAGCGAGCCAGCTGCAGCAGCAGACTGTGGGAGTTTGACAGAGAGGTTGTCAGCTGAGGTGGAGCTGTCGGATGCAGATGATGGGGTTACACTTGTGGGTCTAGATGAAGATTTGGTCAAAGCTGCAGGAACAAAGGTTTCTCTCATGCCTGAAGAGGGTCACATCAGACTCCAGGGACATGTCACAGGTGGGGAGGGGGAGGAGAAGGAGGATGAGATGAAGAAAGAGAAGGTGTTTGACAGCTCTGGCGATGTCAATCTGTTTTCAGTCACCCTTGCTGCACTGACTGTAGGAGAGGAAGAGGAAGAGGAAGAAGAACACAACGCAAATGAGCCTTTCTCAAACTTTCTGAAACTACCTGATCTGGAGCCTCTTCAAAGAGTCCAAAAATGGAGTTTAAGCAACACAGACTCACAAACTCAATCAGACGATCAGACAACTGTGGGGTTAATGAAAGACACACATGAAGACTTTACTGAGACTGGGTATGAAGGCTTGCGTGCAAACACTTCTGGCTGCATCAATACGCAACACGAAGAGAAACAAGAGGGAGAGGAGGACGATGAAATAATCTTTGAATATATGGCACACACGTGATATAGTATGTGGCTCTGATGTGTGTAGTAAGTATGAGAAACTATGTATGAGTATTTATTAATGTTTTTCTTCCCAGCAGGTCCAACTGAAATACCTTAAATGCCCCAGGACATGAAATATGCATGTTCCCAGATCTGTATCTCTGCGTTATTTGCTAAATATGTTGTAAAAATTAAAATCATAGTATTTTTACATTTAAGTCTTTTGTTTCCTCTAAAACAAGGCCTTAACAACAGAGAGCAGCCATGAATTTTCATCTTGAGCTGCTAGTTACTGTCAACTCATGCCACAGAGACTTTCATGTTTTTACTGGACCCCTAAACATGTGAAATCAAACTGCTGTTGTGCCATAATGCATTAAACGTGATACCATAAAATGGTGTGCCTTTCGGCATTCAATAAATGTGGTTATCAAAATAAAATATAAAATATTAATATTTAATTATTAATATTAAATAATAACTTTAATTGATTAAAGTTACCTCGGGGCACCACCCTTCAAAGGAAGGGAAAAGATAGCCAATTTATTGATTAAGTCTCATAAAAGTACTAACTACAAATTTGGAACTCTGATTAACAATTAAATTAATAACTATAACCAAAATTACCATATAGATAGTTAGCTAAGTTGAAGGATATGGAGTTCTTGACAGTGTAGAGGTTGGCAAAATTCACTTATGCAACATTAATGAAAAAACATTTGTGAAAGAAAAACATTTATTATGAATATAATAAAGTATAAAAACACAAATTACTAACGGTGTACTTACTAAACAAAGATAGGTATGTGAGTATGCATGTGTGTGTCTATGTGCTTCCAAAATGGTGGCTGGCCACTTTGAAGATAACACCCATCCCCCCTATTGGAATCCTTACGACATGTAGCGGGGGTCCGAGCTAAGTAGGTGAAGAGTTATGCGTGTGTCTGTGTGTGTGCCAAATTAGAGAAAGTTGCTAGATGCATGCAAGGCAGGACTGAAGAGCATAACTAACATTAACTTTCTCAAGAACTTGTAACCACAATATCACAACACCACAAATCAAACTTATAAACATCACACAGAATCGAATACACAGTCTTGCTTAGCCTAGTATAATTATTAAGCCCAGTTGTGTTACCCGTCCGTGGAAAGGGGAAAAAGAGTTGCTGTGCAGTTCGCAGTTCTGTGAAGTCGTCTTGCTGGCTTGTGGCTCCTGCCTTAGTGATTCTGTTGAGCTGTGTTGCTGTTTGAAGTTCTCCAGCAGGACATCGAGTCGCTGCTTGAAGGGTTGGTAGAGCTTGGAGTGCGAGGAGGTTTCCTTGGTGAGATGAGCTGGAAGCTGCACCTTTGTGCTCCTCTCGAAGAGTTGGATGGAAAGAGAAGATGTGAGCTGGAGAAGCCAGGCTTCTTCCCTCGGCGATGCAGGAAAAGAGGCTCGACAGCCTTCTCTCCATGGAGGGAGTGTAGAAAGAGAAAGAAAATAGGGGGAACAGGCCCTATATTGGCCCGGTGACCTCACAGGTCATGGGGTCCAGAGTGACCAATGGGAGTTGAAACCTGTGTCCCTGGGGGGGTTTTCACACCTCTGTGTGACGTTGCCGCACCCTGGGAGGCCTTGCTCTGGTTTTCTCCAGGACAAAGAACATGTGCTCAAGGCTTTGGCTACCATATAGGCCGCAGTGTGGTCTCCCAAAAACCATGTCCCAACACTGCTCTAAAATCTGTTTAAGGCAAAGACGCAACACATCATTACATTTCCCAGACAGCTACAACTCCAATGTAACCGCACATGTTGGCAACTTCTGAAGGCATAGTGATTTGTAATAAGGGACTTGTGTAAGTGAGTATCTTGCCCTGTACACACCTGAATATCAATCAATCAATCAAATTTTATTTGTATAGCCCATATTCACAAATCACAATTTGTCTCTGCCCTTAACCCTCAACAAGAGTAAGGAAAAAGTACTAAAAAACCCTTTTAACAGGGTAAAAAGAACGTAGAAACCTCAGAGAGAGCCACATGTGAGGGATCCCTCTCCCAGGACGGACAGAAGTGCAATAGATGTCAAGTGTAAAGGAGAACATCATCAAGATAAAGGTTTTAGCAGCATTGATAAGGGTAAACATTTTGAAGCATAACTGAAGGTCAATGAATTGATGGATTATTGTCAGTAATGGTCAAGTATCTGAGGAGAAATACTATGTATCGAGCAGTCCTGCTGCAATCATAGTCTATGGTCAGCAGCCACCACGATCATGATCCACCATCAAGATCGGATGCCACTATAGTCCACAGTCATTGTCTACTGCCTCCATTAGGATCCATCATCAGATGCCACCTCGATTGTGGACCACCACCATTATCAGATGCCTACACGATAAAGGATCCGCCATTATTATCACGATCAGCCAGCACGATACTGGATCCACCATACTGGATCCACCATTACGACCTCTGATACGTGATCCACAGATCATAATCCATGATGTGGCCACAGCTGCGGCCCTGGATCTGCAGACGATAAGGCAAAGGGACTCCGGGGAAGAAGTCAAGTCAGTAATATGCATTGACGAGATATGAATTTCTTTGATGTGATAAGGATTGAGAAGAGGAAGGAGAAGCTGGAAAGAGAAGCTCCGAGTGTCATGTGTCCCCCGACATTCTAGACCTATAGCAGCATAACTAAGACAAGCCTGTACCAGCTCTAACTATAAGCTTTATCAAAAAGGAAGGTTTTAAGTCTACTCTTAAACGTACAGATGGTGTCTGCCTCCCGAACTGAAAGTGGGAGATGATTCCGTAGGAGAGGAGCTTGATAGCTGAAAGCTCTGGCTCCTACTCTACTTTTAGAGACTTTAGGGATGACAAGTAAGCCTGAATTCTGGGAGCGCAGTGCTCTAGTGGGTTGATAAGGTACTAACAGCTCCTTAAGGTATAATGGTGCCATATTATTAAGGGCCTTGAAGGTGAGGAGGAGAATTTTAAATTATATTCTAGATTTAACCGGAAGCCAGTGTAGCGAAGCTAATACTGGAGAAATGTGGTCTCTTTTCTTTGTTCTTGTCAGGACACGTGCTGCACAAGCTGCAGAGTCTTTAACGACTTACTGCTGGAGCCTGATAATAAGGAATTACAATAATCAAGTCTGGATGTAACAAAGGCATGGACTAGTTTTTCTGCATCTTTTTGAGAAAGGACATGTCTGATTTTTGAGATATTACGCAAGTGAAAAAAGGCGGTCCTAGAAATTTGTTTTAAGTGTGAATTAAAGGACAAATCAGGATCGAAGATCACTCCCAAGTTCCTGACTGTTTCATTGGAAGCAAGGGCAATGTCGTCTAGCACAGCTATATCATTAGAAAATGTATCTCTAAGGTGTTTAGGGCCAAGTATTAGAACCTCTGTTATATCTGAGTTTAATAAGAGAAAATTGCGGGTCATCCAGCTTTTTATGTCCTTGAGACATGCTTGGAGTTTAGTTAATTGATTACATTGTTCAGGTTTTATTGACAAGTATAACTGGGTGTCATCCGCATAGCAGTGGAAATTTACCGAGTGTGTCCTGATAATGTTTCCTAGTGGAAGCATATATAGTGAGAATAAAATTGGGCCGAGCACAGAGCCCTGTGGAACACCATGGTTAACTTTGGTTTAAGATTCAAACCAGTTTAGGGCGGTTCCTTTAATGCTAATTAACTGTTCTAGTCTCTGTAATAAAATGTTATGGTCAATAGTGTTGAATGCTGCACTAAGATCTAACAGAACGAGGACAGACACAAATCCCTGATCTGGAGCTATTAGAAGGTCATTAGTGACTTTTGCCAAGGCTGTCTCCGTGCTGTGATTAGCTCTAAACCCCAACTGAAAGTCTTCATATATATTATTTTCCTGGAGAAACTCACACAGCTGATTGGCTACAACCTTATCTAGGATTTTAGACAGGAAGGGGAGATTAGATATCGGTCGGTAATTGGCTAAAACCTCTGGGTCTAGGGTGGGTTTTTTGAGAAGGGGTTTGATTACAGCTATAGTTGAAAGGACTGTGGTACATATCCTGATGATAATGACAGATTGTGTTCAGTAACGAACTATCAATTAGGGGCAGAATTTCTTGAAGTAATTTTGTAGGAATGGGATCTAAGATACAAGTGGTTGGTTTAGAACATGAGATTAGTTTGGTCAGCTGATCAAGGGTGATCAGAGAGAAGCTGTCTAAATAATTGGTAAGATTCTCAGCAGTTTCTGAGATTTCTATTCTTGATAGGGTATTAGTGCCAACTGAGGGCAGGAGATGGTTGGTTTTATTTCTAATAGTTAGAATTTTATCATTAAAGAAGGTCATAAAGATATTGCTATTTAGGGATCGAGGAATACTGGTTCGGTGGAGGTGTGACTCTCTGTCAGCCTGGCTACAGTGCTGAAGAGAAACCTGGGGTTGTTTTTATTCTCTTCTATTAGTTTTGAGTAGTAGGCAGCTCTTGCTTTGTGGAGGGCCTTCTTATATGCTTTAACACTACTCTTCCAGTCTAGGAGATTTTCAAAACAGTTGTTGGAGCGCCACTTCCTTTCTAGTTTTCTTGATACTTGTTTTAACTCATGTGTCTTGGAATTATACCACGGAGCTAATTTACTATGTTTTACACGTTTCTTTTTTAGAGGCGCTATTGAGTCTAATGTTAATCGTAATGACTTTACAGAGCTATCGACGAGATGGTCAATCTCAGTGGAGCTAGGGTTTTTAAAGAATTCGTTGGTTATATCGACAGATAATACGGGTTTAAATGTAATCGGAATTATTTCCTTAAATTTAGCTACAGCACTATCAGGTAGACATCTAGAAAATGAGTTTTTTATTAGTGGCATATATTCTGATAATGAAAAATTTAAGGTTATTAAATTATGGTCTGATAGAATTGGATTGCGCGGGAGTACTGTTAGATGTTCAATTTTGACACCATATGACCTTATATTAATAAGGTCAAGTGTGTGGTTACAACAATGAGTAGGTTGGTGTACACACTGACTGAAACCAATTGAGTCTAGTATTGAAATAAATGCTACGCTAAGGCTATCATTATTATTGTCAACATGAATATTAAAGTCACCAACAATAATAATGTTATCGGTCTTTAGGACTAGGTTTGATAAAAACTCAGGGAATTCTGTTAAAAATTCAGTATAAGCCCCAGGAGCACGGTAAACTACAGCAAATATGATTGGCTGTTGGTGTTTCTTGGATTGGTGTGGAAGACTAAGAACAAGACATTCAAATGAGTTGTAGCTTAGTTTAGGTTTAGGATTAATTGATAGACTGGAGTTAAAAATAGCAGCAACTCCACCTCCTCGACCAAATTCTCTGGGAATGTGTGAATTTATATGACTGGGGGGAGGAGATTCATTTAGACTGACATATTCATCAGGATGCAGCCAGGTCTCAGTGAGGGACAATAAATCTATTTTTTGATCTGAGACTAGTTCATTAACTAAAATACCCTTTGATGATAGTGATCTTATGTTTAAAAGACCACATTTAAAAGTCTTTGTTTCCTGAGTTGTTGCAGAGGTTGTGTTAATTTGTGTTAGATTTGTTTGTGGAATTCTCCCTCTGTTATTGCTTGATTTAAATAATTTAATGGGACGGTGGACAGAGACTATGGGGTTGTGGTTGTGTGACTGATCCAGAGGGAGTGCAGAGAAGTGTGTAGCACTGCAGCTCTGCTTCCTGGTCCCAACTCTGGGTTGTCATTTAATAGACTGGGTAATATTCCTAGATAAGAGAGCTGCCCCATCCCAAGTGGGATGAACGCCGTCTCTCCTAACAAGACCAGGTTTCCTCCAGAAAGTTTGCCAATTATCTACAAAGCCCACACCGTTTACAGGACACCACCTCGACAGCCAGCGGTTAAAAGACAACATGCGGCTAAACATGTCATCACCTGTTGTGTTAGGGAGAGGGCCAGAGAAAACTAGTGTCCGACATCGTTTTTGCAAAAGCACACACCGACTCCACATTAACTTTAGTGACCTCCGACATACGAAGCCGGGAGTCGTTGCTGCCGACGTGAATTACGATCTTACTGTATTTACGTTTAGTTTTAGCAGCTTCAGTTTGGATTCGATGTCGCCGGCTCTGGCCCCTGGGATGCAATTGACTATGGTCGCTGGTGTCGCTAACCTCACGTTTCTCAGAACCGAGTCGCCAATGACCAGAGTTTGCTTCTCAATGGGTGCGTCCCTGGGTGGAGAGAATCTGTTTGAAACGTGAGCTGGTGGCTCTTTAATCGTGGGCTTTTTAAGGGTAGCACTATGCCCCTCCGGACAGTCACCCAGCCGCCCTGGGCTCCCGGCTGCACGGGACAAGTCGAGGGACTGCTAGTGGAGGCTAAGCTACGTGGCTCCGCGGCGGCTAGCGGGGGCTGGCTAACTACAGCTAACGGAGGTTCTAAGCTGCGGAGCCGAGCTTCTAAGTCGCTAAGCCTCGCCTCCATCACTACCAATACACTACTTTTATTACATGTACCACTACTGTTAAAGGAGGCAGAGGAGTAAGTGAACATGAGACACTCGGAGCAAGAGGGAGGGAGAGAAGCCATCGCTGCTATATTAGCCTGTTAGCCTACGAGGGTGAGCTCAAACAGAAAAATCCGGTGACACGCTGATGGAAGGACACAGAATCGCTAAAGCACCAAAGAGTAGGGGTTGGTATGTGTGGATGTTTAACTATAGACCGGCGATTTTAGCCGTAGTTTATAGAGAAATAGCTGTGTTAGCAGAGGAGCTAGTTCAGAGAGAGCGACCACCACCAGCGGCAGGAAAACAGGAAATGACACAACCCGCTTACCGTAGTACGTAAGCTCCCACGGTGTCTCCTGTGACCACTTGTGATCGGATCTCAATTCCCCACTCTATACATGCAAATTAACAAATATGTAATTTGTGTTAGTAAAGACCAACAACTGTTTTGAGCCAGTCTGAGTTTACAGATGTGTCCGGTGTCACTGTGTGTGTGTGTGTGTGTTGAGATGATGGAGATGTTGGATGATCTCTAAACCTGTTTGCCAACCACCATTACAAATCAAAGAACTTGTTTTATTGACCAATGAGGTTCTCCAATCTCTGAATGAAGCGCACCCCAGTCTACAGACACACAAAACACTTGCAAGCACTACTTTTGCTCCACTTTCACTTAGATATTTGCTGCAAAAGTGAGAACATGCGGAACTTGTAATGTTTTACCGAAAAACAGCATTTGTGACGGCAGATTCAAGCAGTGGTAGTTGTTATCTTGTGTTTGTGCAAGAAGAATATCCAAGAGAAAAGAAAGTATTTGTGAGCAAATATCCGACAGGTGTGCAACTCTCATTGATATATTGTCAATGACTTCACATTTGTGTTGCAGGTGTGTGAATGTGTTTTGCACCATATTTGCTGCAAACGTTTCATCTCTCTTATTTGAGGCTTCTTCAGGTCAGTTCACCTGGTATTGTCAGTAAAGAATGAAAAAGGGGAACAAATTAGTTATCTCCTAGCTGGTCAGGAGCTGGTTCCCACAAAATGTTTTTCCTCACTAATGTCACCAAGGGGGCTCTGAGCTTTTCATGGATTCTCCTTTCTATCTTTCTTTGAACTAAAGGCGTTTTTCATCGCAGTCAATTAGTAGTGTTTAGGAAATGAGCTGCTTCCTGACTTTTCACAATAAATGGAACATGTTGCTCTTTGCAGCACACATACATATCAACACTGATATATGTAACTGAGTTGAGTTTTAGGCAGTTTGGGATTTTCCCACGTTTTAACGTCGACGAACTCGTCCTCAGAAATATTGGCTGATCAGTCAATAGCAAGGAAATGCGTCTTCAACCAGTCAAATAACATTCATAAACAACAGGAATCGGACATTTGTCATCATAAATAAACACCAACAAACGAAATTATATAGTTTTTAAACTGTACGTTGCCATAGAGTTGATTACGACTGGGAGCGTCTTTACCCATAGACTGTATATAAAGGTCTTTCCGCTGTAGCAGTGCGCGCTCCCGCGAGGTACACTGTTCTGAGGCTCGTTCATTTCAGCTTAGTCACATGACTTTCTATCAGCACTTCCCCAGACGATGCATTTAGGACCTACCGGAAAAACTGCAACTTTTATACAACCAAGGAGTATTTGGGTTACCGAATTCAGTAAACATGATGAGGCGAGCTCAAATTTGAGACGGCTAAAGCAGAGGACTCTTGTGAAAATGCTTTGTATTTTTTATATGTATTTGCATTGTAACATACCATAAGAATAGCCTCCATTATGCGTGTCTTCTTTCAAAGTTTTATGCTAAAATACTTTAATGGACAGTCTAACATTTCCATACAAACAAAGTGTCTCTTAACCACTGTATCTGCAAAAGAAAAGTAATTTATAAACAAGTCTATTAGTATTATTATGTCATTTGTTATGAAGTGAGCTTTTTGGGGGGGTTGCAACTGTTCCGGAGGTTCATAAAGGCATCACGAGTATCCGCTGTGAACTGTAGCGGAAATAATGATACACCGAGGCTCTTGTGGTAAGAACAGGTCTATGATATTACAAACATATTACACTCGTCTTGTAGCTTCTGAGTAATTGTGAAAGCTTCGGTTTGTCAGTTATTCACATGTTTAGAAAGGAAAGTATGTTAGCGACTCAATGGGCACCTGGAGAGAGGGATGAAGCTTTGTTGATTTCTAGACACATTCTTTAATATGAAGGCATTTGTCCTCATGAAAATAACGTTCAACTGAATGTATGATGCTAAGACGACATTTAACTGTCACGTTAACTGTTACTAATATGAAAACAGACTGAAGTGGCAGAGACTCACTTCACAGCAGAAATAACTTCAAAATAAATTACTCCCATTTTCGTTTGTCGTCCCGAGTAACTAAAACTGAATGTAACTACTCGATACACTTGGCATCTATTGCACTTCTGTCCGTCCTGGGAGAGGGATCCCTCACATGTGGCTCTCTCTGAGGTCTTTTTGGCAGTTTTTCCTTACTCTCGTTGAGGGTTAAGAACAGAGGATGTCACCCCTTGCTAAGCACTGAGACAAATTGTGATTTGTGCATATGGGCTATACAAATAAAAGTTTGATTGATATAAGATTATGTGTTTTCAAATTCGTAGTGAGGCTAACTGCAGATCTCTGATGACAGACATGGTTAACAGAGGTGTGATGGCTGCAGTTCTGCTCCAGCTGTCATGACTCCTTTCATTTGGCTGCTCACATGGCAGATCCCGTTAGGTGAGTACACAGTTAAGTGGTGTAGTTAAACCAAGAGACACTGCTTTACTAGAGGTGTTTCCTGTAGGCCTTCGGTTGTTCTAAGCACATGACCTGAATCCCAACAATACCTTTGGATATCTCTGGATTGCACAGAATGGCTTAGCACAGCATAAAATATACTTGCAGTGACTACAAACAGAAATAAAACTAAGACTTCAGTACAAATACATTTTGAAAGTTATTATATTTGTATTTCCATTGACTATCTGATTGTACTTGCAGCTATGAGTGAACTGCCCCCGCCTGTCAACCTTATCCTGACCCCAAGCCATATGTTGAAATGGCAACCAGGACCAAGGACCCCCACTGGAGTGTTCTACAATGTCACCATTATCACTGACAAGTGGGTTTTAGATGCATTTGTATGGATATATATGGTTTTTTTCATTACTGTTAATCTTATTTAGAGCTCTGGCATGCTGAAATGGCATATCAGTAATAGCATTGGCTATTACTGATATTGGGGAATACAAAATTTCAGATACTGATATATGAGCCAATATATTGCCCCCCGCAATGGAATTTCTGTAAAGCAACTGCAATGGTTCTCTTAAATAATAACTTTATTGTATAGGACTTATCTTAACAAAGTTACAAGAAAAAAAACAATCCATGGCAAAAATGATTTTTGATACACCTCTTCAAAGGTGTATCAAACTGTGACCTCTTTACTAAATGGTTTTGGTATAATTTTGTCATTGCCAGGGTATTCCACAAGGATATGGAATAGCAAGCTAGTGTGAAAAAGTAGCCTGCTGGCGGGTCCAGGGGCATTAACCCATGGAGAACTATTTTGGCTTTCAAAGCTCAAATTTGGGGCCTCCGGTACATTCTATTGTCTCTACTCCTTCATATACACTGATAATAATTATTTTTGTCTATCTGATTGTGAACATGCAGTCAATTATTGTGAAGGAGAATTAGGAATTAGAAAAGTAAGAAAGGACATTTTCTTTTCACAAAGCACGAGAAAATGACTGTGACAGGATACACCAAAAATGTTCTCTGATTTAGAGAAACATATTGATCATATATATGTGTGTGCAGGAAGCTCCATTACATAATATTTACTCTATAAAACGTGATTTAGAGCATCTGACATTACAACTAAATACTGTTTCTATATGAGCAACAGTAATGTTCACGACAGCAAAGTCTCAGTTAACTCAACAATCTGTGACTGGAAACAAATCAAACAATTAACTCAACAATCTGGGACTGGAAGCAAATCTAACAACAATTCAGTCAAGTAAATAATAATAATAATAATAATTAAGTTTACGTTGAATTAAGGACACATACATGCATTAGTATCACTTCTCTGTCTTCCCTCCGATGCTGCTGCTGCTGCTGCTGCTGTGGTTTACTGCATGCAGGTACAACTGGTTGAGAGAAGTTGGGTGGTGGTTTGTCTCACACAGTAGCTAAGTTTATAAGATTTTACCAGATTCTTGGTGAACTGACATAATCACTTAGACTACAGATAGACAGCCTTTATTCTCCATAACAACTCAGTCATAGCTTAACCACCTCGCTGTGGTTGGGAAAACACATTGCCAGGAGACTGCAGACCAAACTGTTGTAGCTATTACTTTTCTACATGTTTGTTGAACAGCAGATTGATAACATTGGTCTTTTACTTTTGACTTACATGTCAACTCAAGATAACCTCACTTATGCTGGTTGAATGTGGGGGGACCGGAAATTGGCAATGCAGACGTGAGGTGGTGAATTGCAGTCAGATTATAGAATTTGGCAAGGTGCTAAACGATCCGTCCAGTTGCTGTAAATATATAAGTTCTTCGGTGACACCCATGCGTAATGTTGGCACTGTTAGAGGACTGTGCGAATTGAAGGAGGAAACAAGTGTTCAGGGACCACAAAGATTTATTGGGCCATGATGATGACTGGCATGAGCTGAGTTAGATTCCCTAGAGCTGTGCTCTTTGATCTATGTGCTAAACTGAGTCCAGTATTAGACAGACCGTCCAGATGGAAACACAAGCCAGTAACAACACAAGCATCCCTTGATTTGTTTTTTTTTTATACGTTTTCAGCTTTTCTCTTTTTTTTAAGATAGCATCAGGGACTGATCAGTTTTGTCATAATGACCGATCTTTAAAGTTGCACAGAAATTCCCTTTTAGACTACAAATTTGCTTCTGACCAGAATTCTGACACTGAGTCGCTGAACAATGAACAGTCATTGTGACAACGTGTATTTAAGGTAGAAAATGTCAGGGCTTGGTGCTTACTGTTTTCCCAAGGAGAACATTAATAAATTCAGGGGCACAATCAAAAATATTGCCTTTTTCTTTAATAATGGTAAACAAGAGGTATTTACAAGCAAAACTCCACCTAAAATGGGACTTTATGCAAGTACATTTGTCACACTCATTCAGTTTAGCATGTTTCGGAGCTGTAATGAAGCACAACGTTGTTGTTGTTTTTTCATCGCCACAACTAAGTCCTCATAAACTAGGCACACTGGCTTCTACTTCAAGAAAAAAATAATCCTTTGTTCATTTTGTAACATTTGGCACCTACTTTTCATGACACTTGCCATGATGCTTGTTGGTTTGAATGGCATCAATCAGTATTTGCAAATGTGTAATACACAAACCACCATGTCAAACCTAACCAGAATAAAACATTCTGAGACAGATAAAATATTGGCCACACATCATTCAGTCAAATCAAGCAGTTGTCTGTTTTGCTCAGTTCATCTACAGTGGTAAGTGTAAAGCTACAGCTGATTCTTGACCATTTCCTGTATGTGCTTCAAAAGAAATGCATTTTTATGGATAGGCACTCATAG
This sequence comes from Hippoglossus hippoglossus, assembly GCF_009819705.1. Taxonomy (NCBI): domain Eukaryota; kingdom Metazoa; phylum Chordata; class Actinopteri; order Pleuronectiformes; family Pleuronectidae; genus Hippoglossus; species Hippoglossus hippoglossus. The sequence continues at coordinate 24,203,561 of NC_047171.1, forward strand.
ACCTTTAATGTGAAACTGCAATTGCTGATGATGATTTTAGAGGTCAAATTACATTAGTAAAACATACTCCCTCTCTACCCCTCTCTGTCAAACTTACATCCCCAGTACATTTTGGTGCAAAGAATACATTTTTTTGTTGTTCTTGTCACACCATTAAGTCGTATTCTTTTCCTCCTGAAGGGGGACATCCTGGGTGCCAGTGGCTGGCTGTGAGAATGTCCACTCCCCTTTGGTTTGTGACCTCACAGGTGCTTTTCACGACCAAAGAGAAGTCCACTTTATCCGGGTTGTGACAGTGCAGGAAGGACAGGCCTCACAAGCAGTGATTCACTCAGGATTTAAACCCTTCGAAGACAGTAAGTGCAACTGTGTTGAAATAGATGATGTTCAATAATAGGGATAAATAATGAAAATTGATACATTCTCTTTCAAACAGTCCTGCCATTGCATCCTTTTCTCTCTTTGGATTTGATTACCTCCACCAAGGATGATGTGTTAGAATCATTTTTGTAAGCAGTATTCCGTAAAAACTCCTAGATGAATCTTTGTTAGAAGATCGACTTAACCAACCAGACATTGTTTTAAATGAATACCCCTCACGTAACCCTCCCCTTCAAAACATGAAAGAGAGCCTGTGGCAGCCCTCAGTTGTCATAAAAACTCAAAAGGTGTTTAGTTTGTCCAGTCTGAGCTACTGTAAAAAAACATGTCTGTCTCCGTGGAGATGACCTGGTCTTGGTGTAAATATAAAGTATTTCTAGGGTCTTCTAAGAATGCTGATGTCATGTTTCAAAGGAAGTGATTGATCGTCGGGCAGAGCTTTTATACAGGTTGATCTCTTATCTCCAACTTAACCTGCTCCAGAGTAAGTTAGCTATTCAACACAAGTTACCATGGTGATTTACCCCGACACTAAGTGAATGAGCTTCGTAGGACTGGAAACTCTGAAGTAGACCTGAAGTTACCCCGAAAATCGCAAATCCTGCTTCGTAGTACAGGTCTCTTATCTCCAACTTAACCTGCTCTGGAGCAAGTTAGCCGTTCAGCACAAGTTACCACTGTGATTTACCCTGATAGGAAGTGAATGAGCTTCGTAGTATATGCTTCAGGTTTTTGGCCTTTGTTTATCTCCTGATATTGAGCAGTTATTGATACTTTGATTTACAAAAATTTTGATTAAATGTAGTTTTAACACTTCAAATATCAGCTCTAGCCTACTTAACCTGACAGACCTTATTTTGCATGAGCTACTTGATCCAAAACTCAGATTGTGGTTCAGGAGATAAAATAACCCTTTATTAGTCCCACAACTGGACAATTTGCAACTGAACTGATTATCTGTTAATATGAATGAAAGTTGAATCAGGATTATGCAACTTTTCATACTGATGACATTCTCTATAGAGATGTATCACTCTGTTACCAGTAATTGGAAATATAAAAGAACTTCAATACACTTGCAGTCATACAGGGGTGCTACAGAATGGTTCCCTCTGAACAGATCTTCGTGTTAGACAATTTTATTGTAAATCAAGTTTCTCATGAAATCAGCATTCATAAATAACGTTTTACATCAAAAACAAATTTTCATATACATCCAAACTAGATGGTGAGGTGGACAAAAAGGTAAGATATTTTTTTATATATGCTCTCATTAATGTAATGCAGAACCTCAGGAATGGAGGCATTTTCTTTTTCTTTTTCTCTTTGTTTTTTTTACGTTTGAAGAATCGGTCACAATTTACTTCAATTGTATTGGATTCTGCTGCAACGCTGTTTACCCTGTGTCTGGTCTGTGTCCTCCAGCTCAGTTGGACCTGCCACACCTGACTGTGACAACCTGTGGAAGGAATCTTTGTGTGGACCTTCACCCCCCCATGGAACACAGAAGAGAGATCTATGCCAAACTCAGTTACAAACTCAAGATTGAATGCAACAGTGCAGAAAGAGCCAAGGTATTGTACATGGGCTCACATAGTGTCTTAACAACGCAGATTTTTTCTTCTTATGCCATCACGACTAAGAGGTTTAACAGGGCATTCAAATTAGCAATGCTTAAAAAATACAGCAGGCTGTGTTGACGTTGGCTTTATGCTGCTGATACAGGTGAAATTCATCAAGTCGAGTTTGAGTCATACATTCATAGGTTGTTGGACTTATCAGACACCACAATAATGATTTCAAAAGATCTCTCAACTGTGAAATTGTCAGCTGTGAACTGTTATTGTATTTTGTTGTTCAGGGGTGCTATTTAGTGCTTTTCACTTCAGAAAAATAAATGTATATCCAAACCAACCTGGCCAAATGTTAAAAAATAATTCCCTCCTCAGTTACTAAATCAACCAATTAACTACTTTTAATTGATAATTGGTCACTAGCCACAGGCATGATTACTACTAAACGGGTGTTAATTGACTGGGTCAGTCCATAATGCCAGAATTCTTAAAAAGCCACACAGGAGTGAAAACAGTATCCTGCCGCATGCAAGTTTATAAAGTGTGAATGTTAAGCATATAGAATCACCAAACAATTCTCACAATTTAATCATTTATATAGGCACATTAAATATACACATGTGCATACATTATGTATAAAAAATTAACAAATCGCTTACTGAGTGTGAGTAATGCTGTGTTTGTCTCGATGTTTCCTCTGAGTCTAGTACTTATCTAACAGTGGTCTGTCATCTCTGTGCAGTTTTTCAAGGACATCAGGTCCCTGAGAAGACAGATTTTGGAGGACCTGGCCCCTGGCAGACAGTACTGCATCTCTATCTGCATCTTGGATACACTTGAGTCCAAGGCGTCCAACTACAGTCAACCTGTATGTTCTTCCACCCCTAGCATCTATACTGCAGGTACAGGTCATATGGTCTTTGTACCTATGAACTTAACATTTTTGGTGGTTTCATTTGAGTAGAATTAACCTGTTAGAATTACATTAGGGCTTAAAATTATGCATAGGTGACAGATGGGTGCTGTCAGCTATCCGAGCGGCAGCTAGCTGCTAGTTGTCGGCTAGGCGCTGTTATGGAACTTTTCTGGAAGCTGGTGAAAGGAGAACTCAGGCAGCAGCTGATGTCTTATGCAGATGATTTTAATGTAGACTTGATGCATCAAGGAGACCAGAAGGTGGAACAATGTACAAACGCTAACAGAGTAACATGAGCAATTGTCACCCCCCAAGTCTGAAGATGTCTCCCACAGCAGCCCAGTATATCTTCCTCTACTTGCGTCACCCATTCTAACAGCACATCCATGAATTGCTAGAATTGCTGTCACTCTCTATGTTACATGTAGGTGTTCACATCCTATTGGATAGTTAAGCCTAAAGTATGCATAACTAAATCACATTGTGTCCTTGCGTCTTGCCACTGGTGAAATACGCAAAATAGTTAAAGTCGGTGAGAGTTTAAGTTGGTGTCTCTCTGTCTTGCACATCTGAGTTAGAGATGAAAGTCCCTCAACATAGATGCTACAATGCATTGTTGGTTGGCCCTTTATCTTTAACCTAACCTTGGGTACTGCTTAGAGAGAGAAGGGAGTATATGGGGAATTTAGACTATTCTCCTGTACAGATATGATGTGTAATATACAATATACATTAATATATAGTGGCATATACAGTAATGTGTGAGGATTTTCCAAAATTCCTCAACAGGCGCCACTTCAGGTAATTTGTATCATTGAGCCTGTTTGTGAAATTTGCCCTTGGAAATCTTTGAAATTGTCAAAAGAAGCCCTATCTCGTAATTTAAAGAAGGTAGGCTTTTTAAAAGAAACAGACAATGATTTGACTTGTTTTCATCACTTGACTAGAGGTTTTTGAGGTTTTGTGTGTTGGACAACTGTTTGTTAACATTTTGTCAGTACTGGAGTTAACTGCCCTACTTTGATAACTCTTGTCTATGCTGAATAATACGACTGTATCATGGTATATACAGCAGTAATGGTGTATGTTACAGTAGCCTATAATTGTTTTTTCTCAAAATGTCATTATGCAAAATACAACACCTTTTCATATGTTTATGGTATTATGAAATGGCATCATTAAAATGTAAAATAGTTAGCATTGCATGATTAGGGTATATACAGTGTGCATGGGGTATGTACATTATGTAAGTAACCCTGACCTTTACCCTAACCCTGTTCAAGAAGTACAACACATAAGGAAGTACATAAGACCTAAAAGAACATGGACATATAGTGCAATAAGGGAAATGGGAGGAGCTCTGACTACAGTTATATATATATATATACAAATTATACCATGTAAATAGCATATAAATACACAAGAAGGGGAAAAAACTGAATGAATAAGATCAAGTGCAAGAGTCAGACAGTCCAAATATAGTGCAGCGTACAGGCATACTGATCACACTAACTCTTCCCCCATCCTGCATTTAAAAGAGAAAGGCTGAGGGGATGAGTGCTTGTACCTGCTATCTTAAAGGTCCAGTGTGTAAGATTTATTTGAAAGGGATCTATTGGCAGAAAATGAATATAAAATAATTGTACTGATGTTTTCACTATTATGTAATCATCTAACTTGTACGATTTTTTTTTCTTTTCCCTAGAATGGGCCCTTTATATTTGAATATATTTACTCTATATTTACATCAGGAGCAGGTCCTCTCTACGGAGGCCGCCCTGGTTTTTTACAGTAGTCAAAACTGGACAAACTAAGTTTGAGTTTTTATGACGACTGAAGGCTACCACAGGTTCTCTTTCATGTTTCGAAAGGTGAGGGTGAGGGGTATTCAGCTGCAACATGCAACCTAACCACTAAATTCTACACACAGGTGGAAATCTGAATCGAGAGCCGGAAGGCAAAGTCTGGAATTCAGAGTGTAGGGGATGGGAGCTGTTGGATAGAATGGCATTGGCCTGATGCTGTTTCGTCCGTCAACATAAAGTTATTAACTAATAATTACAAATAAAGATTTGTGAATCAGTTCTGAATCCTAACAGAGAATTCTAATGTGAATCTTTTTATTTACTCATAGTTGTCTGCATTCAAAATAGGATACAAGCAACATACTTGCAGAGTATTAACTTTCACACAGTAAGCAGCATATTAATATGTTGTGGATGCCTTTCATTGATACCGTCTATAATTGGTTTTATTCAATTTCAGTATCATCAAAATCATCTGATAATAAGCTCATGAGGTCATCTATATCACTTAATTTTTACCATAATACTTTCAAAACCTCTTGTTGTTGTTGTGAACCATCTCTTGTTTCTACAGACCCCTGGCTCTCAGCTGTATTCTGTTCATTGCTGATGTTAGGTGTGGTTATCCTGGCCATTCTGTGGTTCACTGGTTCCATCTGTCTGAAAAGGAGGCGACTACCACTGGTCCTGGTGAGTAAAAGATGCATTTAGATTTTAGAAAGTTGTAGGTGCGAGTGAAGTGCAAGGTTGTCCAAATGTTGGTTGTCGCTGTTGTGTTCTGTTACCTCCGTTATTTGAATTGATCTTCTACAGGCAGATTTTAAGTGCATAGGTAGGTCCAGTCTTGCTGGAGCCAATCCCAGTTGACATTGGGTGAAAGGCATGGTACACCCTGGACAGATCTCCAGCCTATCATAGAGCCAAAACACAGAGACAAACTGTTGTGTACTCTAACATTGACGTTCATGACATTATGTTCAATTTAGGTTCTGGAACTAAGACGGGTTCAGTCATTTTATTTGATAAAGGACTCACTATCTATCAAAAAGTCAAAATCTTCATTGATCAATAACCTGATTCATCTGTTCAATATCTGCTGTGTAACTGGTCTTTTTTTTGCTTTTTTCTGACTCAGACATCCATTAATCATGTTGAAGGGATTGTGGTCATTGATCCCTACAGCTCGTCTTCCTCTTCCTTTTTGAATGTTAAGCCAACACTGATCTCTTCAGGTGAAAAGAGGAGCAACCAGTCATCAGATGAGAGTGATGTGGAAAGTGGAACAGAAAGCCATGATGGGTGCAGAGGAGATTATTCACTGCGGGTGGGCTCATCCTCTTTGTCAGCCCCCTTGTTTCCAGAGCCTGAACCACAGCTCAATATCTTTTCAAACCAAATATCAGACTTCAGTTTACAGCCTGAAGTCCCAATTTCAAAAGAGATACATTCCAGTGCTGGACTGAACCATAAAAAGAGCACAGACAGTTTGACAGTAGGAATAAAAGAGACAAATAGGGAGAAGAAGGAGGTGATGAGAAAGACACACAACCAGGATGTGAATCTCCTCACATTAACCTTTGGAAGGAATGAGAAGAAAGGGGAGGAGGAATCTCATCCAGACCTGGGAGAGGTAGAGCCACAGTCTCACTCAGCCTCAGAGGAGAACAACATCAGTCTAATTCAACCTTCACAAACTTGGGATACCAAGGAGGTGGCCATAGAAACAGTTTCCTGCTCTTCTAATGAAGATGTGGAGGAAGAGGAGCACTCTGGATATATGGGGCGTCCATGCACAGATGTGTTACAGAATTTATAGTAGAAGTCCACAAGTTTTCCATTTGGAGTCTTTTCATTATTTCATAATGTGTTAAATCCAAAGAAAGACTGGCACTGGTCTAAATTCTGATTTTGACAACAGATTTTTGGTGAGTAATTCTCTTTAGAAAGACACCTAACTTTGGGTCAAACTGTACTCTTTGTGCTTCTGTAAGTGCTGTTTTACTTACTCTGTGTTGGCAGCTATATGAATATTTTATAATGTTTTGAGTTAATGACTGATTGATTTCACATCAAGTTTGTGCAGTAGAGACAGAAGAGATTTTGTTGAATCAGAATAAGTGTGAAAATGCTGTCTCTCCCCATGTAAACAACACAACCGTACACATTAGTAATTGTGTTGTTGTTAGGGTTAGGGTTAGGGGGTTAGGGTTACATTTCCATGCTGCTTGTTAACTGAGGGAAAGTAGGTACACTTGACAACATTTCTTCAGCTGTATTAGTCTCAATATCACTGATGACGTGTGCAAAAGTGCAAAGGTTTCTTCAAATGGGATTTTAACTTATGACATTGTCTTTCAGTGTGCACTAGACATTGAATTTGAGAGAAAAGGTCAATAAATAGGAATAGTGCTTAAAGGTCCTAAGAGAATTTACTGTCTCCAGAATATGTATTGATCTTGAACTAGAGCTGAAACTAAATTGAGTATTATCAAAAAAAAATGTGATGCTTTGATAAAATTTGTATGGATTAATCGTATGGTCATCGTCATGGTCAGTGTAGAATCATTACCAATGAACTTATGTAAAGTTACACATTGCCACAGGATACGTGTATTATTACTGTTACATGTGTCATTATGCTTGTATCTGTATGTTTAATCAAACAGTGTATTAAAATTCAGAAACTGTGAAAATGTAATTTTCCATATTGAGCGTAAAATCCTGCCATCCTTTAAACTCAGTGCCAAAATAGTCAATGTATCCTGTTACTCATTCTTAAGCTGTGCACATGCTTTTTTCACAATAATAAAGTAGCATTTTATTTGGTAAGTTGTGTTCTTTCAATTGAATTATTGCAGGAAAAGCAACAGCAAGTTGACCATGTGTAATTTGTTCAATTTCACTTTGTACAGACAAGTACATCAGAAGGATAACAATAAAACTGGGACAGAACAAAACAAATTAAAGGCAATGTCAAATTTGCTGTTTCTGTCCAGTGACAATAAAACTCACTGAGTTAGTTGCAGGATTTGCAGGGCAGTATACAGAGGGAGGGACTTCTGGGGAAATAGAAACTCAGAACGCTACATGAAGAAAACAACCCCCCTCATACCCTCAGCTCCCTCCCATCCCTTTCTATATGTTGTGTGCTTGAAAGCAAAAGGAGTCATAACAACTTTGCACAAGACATTCAACTGCGGGTCATAACAGTCTATGGACAGACAATGGGTCTGTGGACACTTCTTCTGCAGTTACACCTCGGTAATGCTTTTTGTTTTTTGTTTTATTTATTTAATCAGCTGCTTATCTGTATTTTTACACTTTTGTTCATATACTTACAGTATAAGCTGTATATAGAGGTGTGCGTGTTGATGTGTGTATGTAAATCTTGGCAATTCATTTTAATCGTTCAGAATTAACTGTTTCTTGCATTTTGGCAGAAAGTAAGTAAAATAATGATGAAGACAGGACTGAGTCATTTAAAATTTAAATAATCACTCACTCTCTTTTAAATTTATGTTCTTATTCTCGCCCTTTATAGTGTTTGCTGTTTCTCTCACACCACCTTCTGATGTTTCCATCTCGTCCTTCAACATGGAGCATACACTCAACTTCCTGCCAGGTCCTGGGACCCCCTCCGACACACACTTCACCGTCCAAATTGTCAACGACAGGTATTCAATCAAGAGACGGGTAGAGAGAGGACATAACACATTGAGGCAGACTCAGTACCAATATGTATGACCCCTTGATTGCACTTGCTGAACTACCAATGTCCTACATCTTAACATCTATCACTGATGCACAGATTTTCTGATGATTTCTGGACAAACTACAAATAACAAAACCCTAATTATATAATAACATCTTCTTCATTATCACATTGCTCACAAATCAACTGTCAGCTGGATGTCAGCCCATCGACTGTATGAATAGGCCTCTTATAAGAGGTGTTAAATGTAACAGTTTTAATATTTGTATAAAACAAAGTTAATTTAAACAAAGTAACAAAAAGTACATGACTAGGAATAAAAGCAATAAAAATAAATACCCCTCCATTCACTAATTTGTTCACTTATTAGTTTGTTTAGCTTCCGCCTCGTTCTGTATAGTGTGTCATGTTTAATTTTTGTTTCTGAAGCTTTTCTAATTCCTTTAACAGTCCAGTTTTTATGAAGCTGTAAACAACATCAGTGGTGTCAGCACTATGTTTCACTTGCTGTGGTGATGATATATCAATCAACAACGTTCTTGGTGATATTATAATCAGTCTTTCTCTTTCCGTTTCTGTATCTTCTTTCACTTTGAAGGAAGAACTTGTGGAGACCAGTGGTGGGTTGTTTGGAGCTGACAGCTGGACAGATGTGCAACCTAACCAGAGTGTTCACTGACCCGTACACTCGCTACAAAGCCCGAGTCCAAGCCTTCACAACCACCCAGACATCTAGCTGGACCGAATCAGGCGGGTTCCAGCCTATGTCAGACAGTGAGACACCACAGACACAGTTAAAAATATGTTACACACAAATATTTTACAATATGTTGCCCAACATCTCCTCATCTCCCTCAAAGGGCAACCATCATTAGGCTGCTTCATTTTTTAAATGACAATTCTTTGTCCTGTGATTACTCTCGTCTTAGTTGATGAAATTAAATAAATGTTTCTCCCCATAGCTGTGCTGGGACCTCTTGATGTGTCTGTGTCTGGCTGTGGGAACTGTTTGATCCTGCAGCTCAAACCTCCTGCAACAAAGGGCCTCCAGTGTAACCTGCAGCTGGAGAATCTATACAAAGCAGTGATCCTGCATGTGCGAAGGACCAGGGATGGGGCACAGGTATTTGTTACACAGTTGCACTTCTCAGTATTTTTATATTCCTATTTTGACTCTACTGTAGGATTGTTGTTTTGGTTTTTCCTAACCTTCAGTTTCACCAACAGTGTTTGCAGCACTAAAGAGCTAATGTGTAACTATGAGAAATGATTTCATTATTTATTAGTTAATCACTAGAAAATCCCTAGAAAACTAGAAAAATCATTAGAAAAATCGTCTTTTGAAGTGCCATGCATGGCACCAGAGCTGGGACAATACAGACTAATGAAATCAGCAAACAATGGAGCAGCTCTTCTTTGTCTCTTTTAAGGACTTGTTTAAGGTCTATACAGTTTTGAAACACACTTTTTGCCCCATATCTATTGTAAAATGGCTCTTTTTCAGTGTGTGTGTGGTTTTACCCACGTCTTCCTCTTCCTGTGTTTGAGAAAATGTTCAGCCGGATGAGAACAAAAAGGAATTCATCTTCACATCTGTATATTCAATCTTTTGGCCTGCTTTCGTGCCAGCTAGAATGTACAAATATGATGAGATGTAAGTGGAGGGCTGAACCATTTTTGAACAGAATGATGGTCAGATCACACTTCCTGCCCCAAATTAAGGTTAAAAACCAGAAAAAAACAGATATAGGTTAAACACCCAGGGGATGTGGGTTCTATTTTCTTATCTTTACCAACTTTGAGTGTTACAAAAAAATAAAAGATTCCATTAACAGACTAACTGATGCATTTTACACTTTGGTGGATATGTTGTTGTTTCGTTTCCTTGTTCTGAACACCAGGTGTGTGGCCAACTCTTTCTTGAGAAAAAATACAGTACTTTGACGCAGGAAATGATTTTCATCACTCTTACTACGGCAACAGTTTCTGTTAACTAGAAATGGGTGAAAGCTGAACAAAGAAAGAAAGTTGCACCAGCTCCATAAATAATAACACAAATAATGAAACTGTACACATTTACTGGTAACAAGTACACTTCTGAAGTTCTTTAAGGATTCCCATTCTGCACTACTTTATTCTCCTACTCCACGACAATTCAAAGGAGAATATTCAACTTTTAGGAAAAAATTACTTTCCTTAATATTACTTTACTCCAATACATTTATTTACCAGCTATAGGTAATAGTTTCCGTACAGATTTTACATACAGAGTAAGAACATTTGTTGCACCACAACATACTGAAGCATTAACGTGCTTATTAATACATTAGTAACCAAACTCTAGTAATTCCTCCCAAGTCCAAACATTATATTCTAAATGCTGTTTCAAGGTGTAAAGTTCAAGCTCATGTTTCATCTTAAAACTGTCACAAATATATTGTTAATTTTACACAACATTGTGACTGCAAAGGATTCAAATTGTACAAATTGACAAATTATGGCATGTATTTTTTTAATTACCTATTTTAGTCTTGCTGTCATTTGCCAAAAAGGCCAGAAAGCATATCACAGCATGACATGTATTCTTTTCTCCTAAGATGATTTTACTAGCGATTAAACTCTGCCTCACTTTTCACACGTTTGGCCCCATACACACCTGGTATTCATATGTGGTTTTTGTGATCCCATCACAAGGGGACAGCTCTAAGTACAGGTGAATGTATTTAGATTGGATAGCGATCGGATCATGCCAGACCACATTCAGAGGTGGTCTGGAACACATGTGCAGTGTGAACGCGAATGCATCCTTCACTGCATTGTACAAGGTTAATTCAGCACTTCCTGATAGTTGACTGACACCCCCACTCCTCTCTTTCTCATGCTGACACACAGACACACACAAACAGTGACATCGGACACATCTGTAAACTCAGACTGGGTAAAAACAACATTATTTGGTCTTAACTTACACAAATGACATACCTGTTAATTTGCATCTAGAGCGAGGAAGTGAGATCTGATCACAAGTGGTCACAGGAGACACATTCAGGATACGCTTTAATGCCAGACATGAACACACGTACGTAAGTGCTGGCCACTTATGATCGGATCTCTCGGGAAGGATGTTAATACCAGGTGTGTACGGGGCCTTTAAGATGCTCTGTTGAATTACAGTAGCTCATCCATGTTTTTTAAACAGCAACACAGGTGGAACCCTGTATAGGTGAATAGAGACTGATTTCTGATTCAAGATCTGTGCAGTGACATCAGTGTTTATATTAAGGATGGAGCAATACCAAATATTCAGACTTGGTAAATAACAAATAATTTATTCCTCACAATTTGCTTTTAATTTCCCCCCCCCTAATCTCCTGGTTTGTATGTTTCAGTTCAGACTGAATCTGCCGTACAGTGAAGAGAAAGTGATCATGTACCTGCAGCCAGGTGTAGAGTACTGTGTGAGCATCTCTGTGACAGCACTCTTCAACTCCAACCATGTCGCCAGTAAACCTCACTGTGCATTCACCAGCCATCCTCCATCCAGAAGCTCATGTATGTCACTCTTGTTTACTTGAATACTCAGCATCCCCAAATTAAATAGCCCAAACTAATGCAAAAATGTGTGATCGTCTTTCTTCTTTTGTGCCATCAACTTTGAAATGTTGACTGGTGCAACATACCATCAAGACATTTATGTCTCTTCACCTTTTCTCTACCTGCTTTGTTCAATCAGGACATTTTGAACATGGACCTTGTGATAAAAATATCACAGTTTTACATGGTAAATGGACAGTACTTATGAAGCCCTTTTCCAGTCTTATCCACCAATCGAAGTACGTTACAGTGCATCTATACAAAGCACTTAATCATACATCTTTCATACACTGGAGGTGCCGGTTGATGTTGAACATCATTTACTTTAGTACAAAATTTTCAGTTTGTATTTCCCTGGACAGTGAAAGTTTTAATGCACATTTGGGAATGTGAGTATTGTTTTAAGATAACCCACTGTATAAACGTATCCTCTGCTGTGAAGAGATGTACTCAGCTGTCAGGTAATCAGGTGTCACTAAAGCTGTCTGCATGAAAGTACGATTTATTGAGTACCTAAATGTTTAACATCTTTATGTCACTATATATCTTTGAATATACTAAGTTAATAGTTTAACATTGAAGCATGACCACAGTAAGTGCATGCCAATTAGCAGTGAAAACTGAAATCTAACTGAATTTTCAGTGTTTCCACATGTAATACCATTTCTGATTTAACTAAACATTTATATTCCAAAAGGCAGAGTTGAGTCATCTGACATATTGTCCTCTTTTCTAACAGTGTATTTGCTTGTCGGCCTGCTGGGTTTTTTTTGTATACTGGGCTTCCTCATCACTGGATTGGTTGTTAATGGTGGTCAGCGGAGCTTCACAATACTAAGACAACACCTATCCACATCTCTGGTAAGTAATGCAACTGTGCTGGAACACAGAGAATTATTTGAAACAAGGTGAAGCTTAAACTATTGAATGTAGCAGGTGAATGAGTAAAAGTCAATCAAAAGTCATGCAATTTTTCAGGATCTCCATCCAGATCACCATCATTATATAAAAAATGTAGCCATTCTTTTATTATATTTCCAGAATATACGAAAAAAGCAACCTACCAAAGTCTATTCACAATGTTAAAACTAGGACAGGGACGTGGGCAGAATGCTCTGGTAAGGATTTCTGTAAATTGGTTGATTTAAGTGTGACTGTCTCTGTCATTGTCTCTTTTATCTCCAGTCATACACAAGTACATCATGAAGGGCCCGAGGAGCAGCTGTGAGAGGGAGAGGAAGCCTAGGAACTGGCACTATCCCTCAAGATCAGAGGAGCTTGATTGGGCCAGCTGGTTTTAGAGCTGGCCGAAGCTCTGAGAGAAAAATCTCTGGTTAAGCATAAAAGTGAAAAGTTTTTGCAAATTGTTATAATACTGTCTTTATGTCAGTATTTCAAATTTTTCTGACTCTAAATGTAATAAAAGTGAATGAAGTCATTGTAATTTGAAACACTTTAAAACTCAAAGAATACTTGGATCGCATGATCATTGATCACATTCATAAATACCTTAATTTATGAATGATACTTGATCTTAGCAAGAAGATTATATATTAATAACCACAATTGAGTTGTACTCATACATGAGTTTAGAGTAATAATGCAAAAAAAGTAAAAATACGCAAACTGTACAGAATATATTTTGAATCCTGCTGTCCAGCCTCTTCTCTACCAGATGAGCAAAGTGGTACTTTTTCATTATTTCTTCACATGGTTACTGGTTTTATTAACAAGCTGTTGTACTATACGATGAGAATATGCCATTTGATGACATTCATATTTCATATACCTCTTTTAGGTTCTCATTAAAGAATTTTCATTAAAATGAAAGCATGTTGACAAATTTTCTCCAGTTCACCATGTTTTTTCAACAAATGTATTTGATACTTTAACCTAATCTGGATGGTGATGCCTTTATCATGGTGGCACACCACCGTGATGTGTGCAAAAAATTGGGAAAGGTGCATTCACAAATAAAATGAAAATAGTAAACCAGCTTTGATGTAATTACCATTCATTCATAATCAGTTTTTCAATTAATAAAATCAACTAATAAACTTTTTTCTGATATCTGACATCATCAGTGCTCTGGGTACACAGAGTTAATTGACTCTTTATCAAAGTCTAATTTTGATCACTCTTGCTATTTTCTTTGGCTTGTGTTTGATTTGCTAATATTGAAAAGGTCCACATTAGCTTTCATTCAAGTATGTAATTCCCCAATCTCTTTGGGCTCTGTTGGAAATTTTGTCTTTATCTCATCCCAAATGTGTTTGTAAGATGGCGTTTGCTGAGCTAGGTTCATGCTCATAGATATAGAAAGATAGATATCTCATTGACCAATGTTACACATGTCGCTACCATGTGTCACTTTTGTTGCCATATTGGAGAGGTCAAAATTTGTGAGTAAACAAATACGTGTGTTGAGAGATCCATATTTGACCATAAAGTCTGACAATCATTGACAGAGGCTTAATAATCTCAAAAATATAACATACATCTATTTCCCCCTAAAATACATTTGTATTTTAAAGGGTTACAATACTGGAAATAGGAGAATATTTGGTACGTCTGAACAGAACTGAAGTTGTTTGAAAAGAAGTGAAAAATAATATTAATATGTAATATTTCTAAAGCAGTTTTGATGGGTGGTTGTGGATGGGGGGCATAATTGTCCTTACTGTGTTGAGAGGATTTTTTCTCTAAATGTGTAACTACACAAAAACTAATACATTCATGTTGTTGCTAATCAGTGACATGTGCCAGTCTGTGTTAACACAACAAAAAGAAATCCCATTATCATTTAGTATTTTTGAAAATAATATTTTTTTATTATTGTTGATGTCTTTCGTGTTTTCTTTTAAAAAAAATAAAAAGTTGGGGTATTATGTAAACAAAGTGCTATTTTAAAGGGTAAAATACTGAAAATAAATAAATATTTGGTATTTATGATCAGGAATAATGTATATAATGTTTTACAGCAATTAGGGAGGGGATAACTTCACTTGGAAATCTTCCTCTGCTCTCCCTCCCTACACACACGCGCACACACACCTGCAGTAGCCCCTCCGCGCACACACACCTGCAGTAGCCCCTCCGCGCACACACACCTGCAGTAGCCCCTCCGCGCACACACACCTGCAGTAGCCCCTCCGCGCACACACACCTGCAGTAGCCCCTCCGCGCACACACACCTGCAGTAGCCCCTCCGCGCACACACACTTGCAGTAGCCCCTCCCCTTGTAGAAGCCTCACCAACTGTCAGATTACTCGAAGCCTACGGCACTTTCGTTTCCGCAGACACTCCGCCTCTTGTGACTGAACTGTACCAGGAAACACTCGGCTCAGAAGTGAACAGCCCGTCACACACTTGCTGGACTTGTTACCCTCAGAGGAGCCTCAAAGAAAGATGTCAGCCATCATCACTGCCTTCCTTCTGACTCTTTCTACACTTTGCCAACCCACAGGTAATTTCACTTTGTCGCGGAGCCGCTGTGTGTCAGGTGTCACTGTTCGGGAAAATACGTTGATGAACATATAAATGTTCTGATACTGAGTGGATGATCACCTCCGCAGATAATGAATGTTACGTTTCTTATTTCTTGTCCACATTATTCATATACCACGGGTAGAGATACTACTGTTTGTGAAATAATGTATGTAGGAGCAGAGAGTGAACTTGGATGCGCTGAGGATGATCATAACAAAGGCAACACAAGTAGTTGTGGCTTTATTCAAGGGCAGTAGCCATGACCACGACATTACTGTTTGATAGAATCACCATTTGAACATTCGATGAACACTTTACTGATCCTGGGTATAGTTCCTGCAACTGCTGTCACACAGCCTCAGTACTTCCATGTTGACATGATGACATCACATAATGTCTACAGATTTGTCAGATGCACAATCTCCTGTTCTATCACACCCCAGTGGTTCTACTGGATTTACATCTGCTGACTGGGGAGGGCACTGGAGATTACTGAGCTCACTGTCATGTTAATTACACCAGGTTTAGGCTTTTGCTTTGTGACATGGAGCATTATCTTAGACCCTGTACACACCTGGTGTTAACATGTGTTTTTTGTGTGGGAAGTAACCACATTACCTTGGATAAAGACAGTAAGTAGAGACTCTGTGTGTCATGGCTTTTCACTTGAAAACTCAGCACATGTTCATTAAAGAGGTAAATTTTATCAAAATTAATATTATCTTGAAGATATCCGCGGGATTTATCAGGGTAACTTCAGGTTTACTTCAGGGTTTTCAGTCCTATGGAGCACGTTCCCTTCTTATCGGGGTAAATCACCATGGTAACTCATGCTGAACTCCTAACTTTCTGTTTAAATTGGAGATTAGAGATAAACCTGTATAAAAGCACCACCCACTGACCAATCAATTCCTTTGAATCATGTTCATGCGCTCATATTAAGAGTAGGAAAGCATGTGTTGACTTAACGAATTAATAACCAGCTTTGTGTTATCGCTTAGCCTGACAAAATTTGTTGGGTCCCGATCATAATCTGGGGTTATTTTATGGGATGTCCTGGCTGTGCGCGCCATGTCTTGTCTCGTGTTGTGTGTGCTCGAGAGCGAAACATACAAACACAAAGTAAACTTCAGTACTTTTCAGATCCTAATAACGTCTGATTACTGTTCGCTAGAAACACTTTTGGAGTCTCAGGGATAAACAGTGTAGCTGATTAGTGACCTGAACAGAACAAAAATAACATGCCTCCATACTGCTCGTGTGGTGTCATCTAAGTGTCCGCAAGCCCGACATTCATATTGGACTCGAAACGACGTCATTAACATCGTGTTTTAAGCCTCGTTTCGAGTGGAATTAGAATGTCGACTCTTGCAGACACTTGGATGACACCACACGAGCAGTATGGAGGCATGGCATGGTTTTTCTGTTGTTTTATTACATCTGAAGAAGAACTCACCATTGACTTCGATTGTATTGGATTCTGCTCTAACAAAGTTTACCCCTGAGACTGCAGAAGTGTTTTGTGGACTGAAATACTTAACCTACCCCCCTCCATCTGCATAGTGGTGAGTAGATGATGACAGAAATGTAATTTTTGGATGAACTATCCCTTTAATGTGAACATTAACTGACAATTGCATTGACGCCACGTGATTAGCTGATTGGATTATTGCATGGGTGCAGGTGTACGTAGTTGGCAAGTCTCCAAAGTCTCCATCCCTGAGTGTAATGATGATAATTCTAACTTTATTTGTCTATGTTTGGGTATGTTTTTTTTGCAGTGGTATTGGGATTCCTCAACGGACCCACAAATGTCAACTTGACCTCCTACAACATGAACCTGGTGCTAAGGTGGAATCCATCTAAAGGGGCAGCCAACAACCTGGTCTACAGAACGGAGTACAAGTGAGTCAACACTTACATAAGGACCAAGAAACCCTGTCAGGGCCATTTAAATCAGTTTGTGTCCGTTTAGAATTTTGAATGACTTTACTTATCACTGCTGTTCCACATGCCACCCCTCTTAATTTATAGAGATACCTATCTATTGTGCTGCTGTGTGATGGCCACAAATATTTAATACAGTTAAATAAAAAGAAACTGTGTTCTACGTTTGTTCAACTACTGCGACAGAGTCTGAAAGTAGATGTTTCAAGCCAAGTGTGAGTTGAGTTGACAACGCTTTCATACTGAAGGAGACAGAGCTGAACTCCTGCAGGGTGAACAAGAGGCAAGATATCTGCCCAACTCCAAATGGCAGACAAATAATGACCTTAATAAACTTTGAAGACCAAAACTAAGATGTAAAGAGAGGCGGACACATTACACTTTCATCAACCTCACTTTCAGTATAGCAGGCAGATGTCAGAGAAAAAGCTGTGAGAAGCCACTGTCCACTACCTGCTCAGCAGAAAACAGAGCCTGATATTTCCCTCAGGACAGCTGAGAGTCAATATTTTTAATTGGACTTGAATTCATCAGAAGAACTTTAACACAATTCCAAATGAATACTAAAGCTGCTTTCAGACATGCACTGAACACTGAGGTGTATGTGTGAACACAAATGTCCAATTGAGAGCCTCTGCAGACTTTATTTATGCAAAAGGCTTAAAGTTGATCTGGGACAGCTGGATATTTACTGTGTATAAGCAGTTGTTTTCTAACAGACAGTTCTATCAGTCATATTAAGTGAACGATAATGACATGTTAAATATGTCTACTGGACATATTGGACTGGACAGTCTACTGGATTCTGGACACAAACACAACTCCAAATAAAGTCCTAATGTTGCTCTGTGTCTGTTTGATGTTGCTTGTATGCACAATTAGGGTGATCAAACGCTAAATGTGAGGGTATAAAGTGGCAATAATGTCTTCAGCACAATTAATGTAGCTTTAAAAATGCAAAATAATCTAAAGTATTGGCAGACTTGCTTGCAATCAAGCCCAGGGTCAAACATCAAGGGTTCTTCCAGCACTCTTTTTGTATGTTGTAATTACAAACACACTTACTAACTGAAATCATTGCTGGCAAATTGGTAATACCAGTACAATATTTGTTCACAGAACTTCAGTCACAACCTACACAACAGGGTGTGTGAACATCTCCACCCTTGAATGTGACTTCACTCGCCTCATCCATCCATCCATCACTGAGAATGGAAAGTATACTGGCAGAGTGCGGGCGCAATTGGGGTCAGAGAGTTCTGCCTGGGTGGAAAGTAACCACATTACCTTGGACAAAGACAGTGAGTAGAACCGCTGTGTATCATGGCTTAACACTTAAACTCTGCACATGTTCATTGAAAGAGGTCAATTTCTGTCAAAAATGGTGCACAGTGACTGTACTGTATCTGGAAATACAAGTGATCTTCTCTCAGAGACATATCTTGTAAAAACTTATGATGAGATGTATTTTTAATAATTTGTTTAGCTGATTCATCAGCCACCAGAATTCAAATAAAGATTAGATAATTGATTGGTCTACCAAAAAATCTGATTTTGTTTTATGTAAAGTAGCTAAATAACTGTAATTTAACAGGTGCCAAACCCACTGAAAATTCAGTTCGCCTCTGCGCATTTTATAGTCATGTCGATCACATTTAGTTATTTTCAAACAGCAGGAGGTAGCTGTTTTCAGCAAGTTTCAAGAACCAATTTTACACAACCATTTAAAAAGAGCAGATGGAGATAGTTCATCCTGGTGAACACAGTGAAGCATTTAACAGCTAAAGAGCCAAATATTTCCCATGTAAATGCTTATTTACTATTATTTCAGCAGGGCTGGAAAGTCCAATAGAAGTACTTTAAGTTAGAAGACATTTTACTCCAGTACTAACAAAAATGAACTCAGATAAAAGTACAAAGTATTTCAGTTAAAATGACAATAAGGATATTTGATGAAAGTATTAAAATAAAGGACATCAACAGGTTACCATGCATTGGTAATGGTATTGTTCTATGTGAAAACAAGAGTGTTAGGCAACTTAAAGCCTCTGCAAACAGTTGATAATTGATGATTACAATAGATAATGGTAACTTAAAGCTATAGATTAGACACCACTGGTAATTAAACTGTATGTAGCATTAAGCTACATAGATCAAACTTCTGCCACTTATAAAATTAACACGAGTATAAAGCAGCTATACAGTGAGTTATAACAAATGGTTGATTTGTTGCACACACCTGTCTGAACAGCTCTCTGTAAGTCTTTTGCATAATGAGGTCCTCCACAATGTGCTCAAGATCCAACTTCTCTGCTCTTTCATTCTGAATGTGAAACTGTATAACCCGTCTACTCAGAGTCTCTGTCTCCCTGTAACGTATAACCTGTCCACTCAGAGTCTCTGTCTCAATGTAAAATATAAACCTGTCCACTCAGAGTCTCTGTCTCAATGTAAAATATAAACCTGTCCACTCAGAGTCTCTGTCTCCCTGTAACGTATAACCTGTCCACTCAGAGTCTCTGTCTCAATGTAAAATATAAACCTGTCCACTCAGAGTCTCTGTCGCAATGTAAAATATAACCCGTCCACTCAGAGTCTCTGTCTCCCTGTAACGTATAACCTGTCCACTCAGAGTCTCTGTCGCAATGTAAAATATAACCCGTCCACTCAGAGTCTCTGTCTCCCTGTAAAATATAACCCGTCCACTCAGAGTCTCTGTCGCAATGTAAAATATAACCCGTCCACTCAGAGTCTCTGTCTCCCTGTAATGTATAACCCGTCCACTCAGAGTCTCTGTCTCCCTGTAAAATATAACCCGTCCACTCAGAGTCTCCGTCGCAATGTAAAATATAAACCTGTCCACTCAGAGTCTCTGTCTCAATGTAAAATATAACCCGTCCACTCAGAGTCTTTGTCTCCCTGTAATGTATAACCCGTCCACTCAGAGTCTCTGTCTCCCTGTAAAATATAACCCGTCCACTCAGAGTCTCTGTCTCCCTGTAAAATATAACCCGTCCACTCAGAGTCTCTGTCTCCCTGTAATGTATAACCCGTCCACTCAGAGTCTCTGTCTCCCTGTAATGTATAACCCGTCCACTCAGAGTCTCTGTCTCCCTGTAAATTATAACCCGTCCACTCAGAGTCTCTGTCTCCCTGTAAAATATAACCCGTCCACTCAGAGTCTCTGTCTCCCTGTAATGTATAACCCGTCCACTCAGAGTCTCTGTCTCCCTGTAAAATATAACCCGTCCACTCAGAGTCTCTGTCTCTCTGTAATGTATAACCTGTCCACTCAGAGTCTCTGTCTCCCTGTAATGTATAACCTGTCCACTCAGAGTCTCTGTCTCAATGTAAAATATAAACCTGTCCACTCAGAGTCTCTGTCGCAATGTAAAATATAACCCGTCCACTCAGAGTCTCTGTCTCCCTGTAACGTATAACCTGTCCACTCAGAGTCTCTGTCTCAATGTAAAATATAACCCGTCCACTCAGAGTCTCTGTCTCCCTGTAATGTATAACCCATCCACTCAGAGTCTCTGTCTCCCTGTAAAATATAACCCGTCCACTCAGAGTCTCTGTCGCAATGTAAAATATAACCCGTCCACTCAGAGTCTCTGTCTCCCTGTAATGTATAACCCGTCCACTCAGAGTCTCTGTCTCCCTGTAAAATATAACCCGTCCACTCAGAGTCTCCGTCGCAATGTAAAATATAAACCTGTCCACTCAGAGTCTCTGTCTCAATGTAAAATATAACCCGTCCACTCAGAGTCTTTGTCTCCCTGTAATGTATAACCCGTCCACTCAGAGTCTCTGTCTCCCTGTAAAATATAACCCGTCCACTCAGAGTCTCTGTCTCCCTGTAAAATATAACCCGTCCACTCAGAGTCTCTGTCTCCCTGTAATGTATAACCCGTCCACTCAGAGTCTCTGTCTCCCTGTAATGTATAACCCGTCCACTCAGAGTCTCTGTCTCCCTGTAAATTATAACCCGTCCACTCAGAGTCTCTGTCTCCCTGTAAAATATAACCCGTCCACTCAGAGTCTCTGTCTCCCTGTAATGTATAACCCGTCCACTCAGAGTCTCTGTCTCCCTGTAAAATATAACCCGTCCACTCAGAGTCTCTGTCTCCCTGTAATGTATAACCCGTCCACTCAGAGTCTCTGTCTCCCTGTAATGTATAACCTGTCCACTCAGAGTCTCTGTCTCCCTGTAATGTATAACCTGTCCACTCAGAGTCTCTGTCTCAATGTAAAATATAAACCTGTCCACTCAGAGTCTCTGTCGCAATGTAAAATATAACCCGTCCACTCAGAGTCTCTGTCTCCCTGTAACGTATAACCTGTCCACTCAGAGTCTCTGTCTCAATGTAAAATATAACCCGTCCACTCAGAGTCTCTGTCTCCCTGTAATGTATAACCCATCCACTCAGAGTCTCTGTCTCCCTGTAAAATATAACCCGTCCACTCAGAGTCTCTGTCGCAATGTAAAATATAACCCGTCCACTCAGAGTCTCCGTCGCAATGTAAAATATAAACCTGTCCACTCAGAGTCTCTGTCTCAATGTAAAATATAACCCGTCCACTCAGAGTCTTTGTCTCCCTGTAATGTATAACCCGTCCACTCAGAGTCTCTGTCTCCCTGTAATGTATAACCCGTCCACTCAGAGTCTCTGTCTCCCTGTAAAATATAACCCGTCCACTCAGAGTCTCCGTCGCAATGTAAAATATAAACCTGTCCACTCAGAGTCTCTGTCTCAATGTAAAATATAACCCGTCCACTCAGAGTCTTTGTCTCCCTGTAATGTATAACCCGTCCACTCAGAGTCTCTGTCTCCCTGTAAAATATAACCCGTCCACTCAGAGTCTCTGTCTCCCTGTAAAATATAACCCGTCCACTCAGAGTCTCTGTCTCCCTGTAATGTATAACCCGTCCACTCAGAGTCTCTGTCTCCCTGTAATGTATAACCCGTCCACTCAGAGTCTCTGTCTCCCTGTAAATTATAACCCGTCCACTCAGAGTCTCTGTCTCCCTGTAAAATATAACCCGTCCACTCAGAGTCTCTGTCTCCCTGTAATGTATAACCCGTCCACTCAGTGGATGAGGTTTTGGATGTAAAAGCCACAATTTTGCTCACAGAGACATGCCACTTATCCTGTGAGCTCAAAAAGCAAATGGGATGGAATTATATTGATGACATCACTCTATATCTTTTCTGATTGGTCAAACTAACAGCATAATAACTGACCCAGTGTTTCAACATGTGTTGCTGTGATTTTTTTTTGCCCACGGTGACACAGTGTGGTTGTTAAATGTTTAATACTTCGATTCAAAATATACATCCTACGATGTGCTGGGATACAGTGATGTACCTGAGGTCATCGGGTGTTTCGGCTCTTTCAACATCGTACACCCTTGCTCAGGTGACCCAGGGAGGGTTGATCAGACCCTGGCTTGTGTCCCAGCAGCATTAGCCCACGGACTGTACCTCCTGACCCAAAGCCATCTGGAGGCTCTCTCTGCAGCCTCCATGGTGGACTTGATGGCTTTCCTTTTGTAGCCCCAGTGATGCCAAGTAGAATGTAGACCTTGCATATCGAATGGCCAGCAAAGCCTCTGCACTCCCCTTCCTCCTGCTCACAGCGTGCCTTCCAGCCTTTCCTTCAGCACTGCTTATTTTGAAAGTTTGCTCCTTGTGTGTCTGTAACTTTATTTTCTTGCCTTTGTCCTGTTTCCCGCCTTTGTGATCGTCTGTACCTGCTCCTAATGTGTCTTCTTGCTCCCTCTTCCCTGTGTTTCTAATGTTTTTTCAGTTTAGCCTTTGTTGCATCTTTTCTAGTTTCCAGTGTTTTTTCAGTTTTTTGTTTTTTGTAAGTACCTTTGCATTAATTAAATTACACTTTTTGTTAAACTGACTTCTTTGGTCCACCTGCACACCTGATTCTGACAGGGGCAGGGCACCTCGGAGGACTAATATTATAAGGGTGGATTGACCAGGTATTAAGAGAGAACGCTTTCATTTTGTGTACAACCAGATGGTCTGTGTGTGTTAGAAGAGTGCACCCGCCTATGTGGGTGTATATAACTCTTGTGAAATACTGGCCCACTGACTTCAGACCAGGACAGCACAATCACTTTCCAGTGCCTCAAGATATCAATGTGCCAGCAGTGCAACTTACAACACCATATTTTAGGATATATATTCAGGGGGCTTTACTGGATGGGTTTGGTATTTTGTTCTTTTCATTCATGTATGTATTCACATTTCCACTTGCATACTTTTTCCCATTCCGTTCTCCCCAGTTATATGCTTACATTACTTTACTTTTCACGTATATGTTGTGGCATTAACTCACCGGCAATAGGATAAATTTGAGGATTGTTGAGTAGACTTTATTGACTTCTTTGAACTGTGTTTTTTGTAGCGCTGATTGTTGTTCCATTGATATCCAAGATCCAACCATTGTGATTTACTGATTTTAGTACATTACTAAAGTATTGTTTTCCTGGCGATTGTTAGGGCTACTAGTAGAACTGTGTTGAATTTGTGCTAAGTGTGTCCAGATTACCGAGTATACATACAGAAGGGGATAATGGAATATCGCAGCCATGAATTAAACAAAAGCTAAACTTCCCTCATTTATCAATAAAATCAACCTGAGATCCAAAACGTACTGCTCCTACTGTGGTCTTACCAAGCAGCTTTAACACACAATACACAATTTATATGTCAAATCAAGTCAATAACCTTTTTGTATTTACAACCACTATCTGGAAATTTAGCTTTTCCATTGTTTTATTTCAGGACTTTGTTAGGTCTTGAAAAACAGCTTCCTCCTTACATTTTGTGCCACTAAAGAAGCTGTGACCCACTCTTTTCTCTTTCTTCCTCAGCCATCATTGGTTCACCCAATGTCTCTCTTTTGTCTAATGGGGCCGCTATCGAAGTCAGCATTAAAGACCCAGTGATGGTGATCTCAACACTCAGGAATGTTTACAATTTTGCCACCTACGAAATCACCTACTGGAAGGACAGCCAGAAAGACAAGGTGGATACATGTTTTTTATTTTTAAGTAGATCTCATATGTAGATGTATAGATCTGTGTGGAAGACTTTTAGGAGCAAAAGACAAAGCATTATGTTGATTAATTGCTTGACACTTGACAAACAAATCTCTACCCAAGTATGGTTTGTGTCAAAAAAAGACAGTAAAGTCATGGTATCTTCAGAAGTTGTACAAGTGTGCGTAGGCAACTGGACTTGCTTGCGTTTCTTGAAGATGTTTCACCTCTCTTCGAAGAGTATTCTTCGGTTCTAGATCACAAGCAAGTCCAGTTGCCTAAGTACACTCGTACAATTTCTGAAGATACAGTGTGGTAAGCGTCTTGAATTAATACATGAACATTCCCTAGTCAGAATAACATGTTGTTTCGAAGGTTATGTTTACGATGTTGCCCTAATTTAACATGTTTTTGCTAAAACCATTAATAAAAGTAAATTATCAGTAAAAGTATAATTTTGAGATTACTTGTAGAAATCTCATTAGTACTGATACACAAAAATAAAGAGCCGCTACAGTATATATCTTATGTAGACTGCACATCTTCCCATCTTCGCATACCATTCTGGGAAAGCAAAGTGTTATTGTGCAGCAATAAAAAATAAAATGATATGAGCTCCCAGAAAAGAGAGGTGTTTCAATGCAGTAATGCATTGTCACAATATTGTTTAAGTTTATATTTACCCTGGTCATGTCCTGTTTCTATATCGGACTCAGATCCATCAAGTCCATCAGATGCTCAACATATATTCTGTGCTGGAGGATAAGATGATGTTCCATGATTATCAGTGGCTTACTATATTTCACTCCTTTCATTTCATTGTCTCTGTGTTGTCCTCCAGCTACTTCAGACCATTGTGGTTGGACTACATCACACACCTGATTACTTGTCTGTTGCTTCCTACAGGCCAAACCCATTAGCGATATACAACAAAACCGAGTGGTTCTGAATGACCTGGACCCATGGACCAAGTACTGTGTTCAAGTCCAAATCAAAATATTAAGGAACACCAACCCCAGTAAGCTCAGCAGAATTGTCTGTGAAAGTACCACCAATGGTAAGTGTCTTTTGCAGGATTTGTATTCATTTATTTTTATTTATAAAAATACAAGGGTTGGGCTGTTGAAAATCCTGCCATACACTTGGAATTTTTACCACGTTCTGAAATGGTGGGGCATCAAGCTAACCTTTCATATGTTACCATAATTACAACAAGACACCGATTTTTAGCTATTGCAGTTGCAGGGCTTTAGGGATGACGGTGGCAGTATAGGAGTTTGGTTCAACATTCACTTGGACTTTAGGACTAGATGTACGTGGTCAAAGGTCAAAGTCACTTGACCTCACATTGGGCCTCATTCACAAACAGTGCGTATGCACAAATATGTTGTTAAACCTTGCATACGAACGTTTGACGCACGAATCTGGGATTCATCAATATGTTGATGAAGGCCAGACTGTCCTAGAAAATGTAAAACACGCACCCTTTAAACTAAATGCATAGTATATTAAAACTCCCATTGATTTAAATAAAAATAGTAGATAGACAGCAATATTTTTATTTACTAATGCATTGACCAAATGTATTAAAAAACAATGAAATTAAAGCCCTTTCATCCTCATCTTTATTCAAATCTGCTGAATTCATATATATGTTTCTGGATAAAGGGGGCGTAGCCTCTTCTGCAACAATAAAGTTAAAACACTGCGGAAGGAACTTGTGTGTGTCTGTGTGAGGGTAGAGACTAAGGACTAAGAAACTCTTGGGGCCTGATCTACTAAAGGTTGGCGCGTGTAAAAACGTTTGCAAACTTGATTTCACCTAATAACTACGCACTGAGGATTGCGTGCAGAATAACATGTGCTGTCCATTTAGTATGTTTGCCTTAGTGTGTATGCATTATCGGGTGTTTCTACCCAAGTGCGCAAAAGATTGGGAAGAGTAGATGCAAATACTTTAATATAGCACACGCATTGTGTTCAAAAATTCACAATTCATATTACTCTGGAAAGAAAAAGTATGTAGACTGAAATTACACTGGTTGGCAGAGGCAGACAACCGCTGAGTGGTTATTAGTTATTATCTGCTTGAAGTCACTTGGAAAACACATCTGTAGTTCGTGGCCTTGTAGCACAGTGGCCCAGCACAAAACAAAGTGATGTCTCTACAGAGCATCACGCACGCTCGCTGATAACAACATTTATGTCAAATGGATACTTGCAGCCCCCCTGAATTGTGGTTGCAACAAGAAACAAGTGTATTTTCCAGTTAATGTATTTTTGTTATGAAACATCAGATCAATTAACTTCACAACACTGCACTATTTGGTCACCAGCTGTATTAGGCACTACTGTACAGTATAAAGTGCAATATAATCCAACAAACCTACAATTAAACCTAGCTTTTTGAATGTTTAGTTGTTGCTAATTCTTTCAATTTATATTTCTCTTTAAGGCCATTGTTATAGCTAATTCAGAACATTGTTTCTAATATTTTATGCGCACCATTTCTATCAGTAAGCACAAATGTAAAGCATCTAAAAACTTTAATATAAAAAGTAAACAAATGAAATCTTGATAAACATTCACAAGCCAACGTGTTGAGTTCTGCAGTGACAGATTCAAATTCAAACAAGTACCAGTAGATTTAAATTGAAAAAATACTGATTACTTCTGCTGTTCTTTGTCTGATTTTTCTGTAGAACAAGAACCGCCTTGGGTGGCAGCAATGCTGACATTTGTCTTCATGGCAATAGCAGTGGCTCTGGTTGTGATTGTGGTGGTGTATCGGAAAAGTATATCCCACTTTCTTTGTCCAACAGATACACTGCCTCAGCACTTCAAAGAGGTGTGTATGTTTATATGTATGTGCATGTAATGTTTTTGTCTGCAAGGTTCTTTTGTAATCACAGATTCACCTTCAAATTCGGACAAATCATTTGGCGAGCAACAAAGCATTATCTTAAATGTTCATAAAATTGGCATGCTGATTTCAGATGTATGCATGTAATTGGATTCTATATGTTGGCATTCATGCAGTTAGACTCATAAAGTGTTCCTTCATTTGGATATTTAAGCATTTTATTAGTGACATTTTTTATTCATTCATTTAAATTAAGTTTTTCTCAATTGCTTAGACACTTAATGAAACTGGGATCCCCTTGATCTTCATCATCACCTTCTTAGCACAGCAGAAGTCTTCTCAGTCGGAGGAGGAGGTGTATGTGTGAACGCAAATGTCTGAGTGAGAGCCTCCTGAGTTTCTTCGGTATTTGTCTGCTGGCCCCCTAGTGCAAAGTCAGCAGAAACTTTGAAGGAGATTATGTGTGAATACAGCTGGAGATCCTCCACAGGATTCACGTGAGCAAGTGGGGGGGGGGGGTGATGACGTTTCTAATGCAACAGACGCAAAATTAAAAAACCTAAAATAAAACACAGACGAAGATGTCAAGAGAGTTCTTGGTGATAATAGCGCAAGGCCGATGTTGACAATATCAAGTGATCTCCGCAGCAGAATTAATGTGTTACATTCTGCCTCTGCCTGCTGCGTCAACCCTCACCTGAGTCTTCCGGAGGATCTACTGCATTGTTAATGTGGGAAAGGCAACCTCGGGAGAAAGTCTGGACCGAGTCTCTTTTTTTCTGCATTTCAACAGATCATCTTAAAAAAGTGCAGTGTTACATTTTTTGTAAATTAAATAAAATAGTAAAATCATCTTGTGCTTTATTGCACATACTGTAATTACAATTCATTTGACTGACTAAACCTAAACTAAATGTATCATTTTAGATTGTCTGCCTCTGTTTCAGACTGTCTGTTAACTGTTTTGAAAATGTGATGCCAGAGTTAACACGACTGTTTAAGCAATCAACAAAAACTGAAGCACAAATCTGAATCAACTTGCCTCTTTCCTATCTCTAGTATCTGCTGGCGCCGCCCAACTCCAACATCTACTTGGTCATGCAGAATTCCCACCCACCCGAGGAGATCTATCACAAAGTCCGAATCATTGAAGATGACAGGACTGTGGAGGAAAGAGGCCCTCTGGTGGTAGAAATGACTGCCAGCAACAAACAGTCTGATGTCACAACGTAAATTATCAGAAGGGGTGACTTTAAAGCCACTGAGAAACAGTGAAATATCCTGCCCTTGCTTCACTTCAGAGTTATAATGCAACAAACGCTGCTACAGCGTCATATTATTCCTCAACCCAGGTGTTACTGTGAATGATTGTATGAGAGAGTCACAGAGACATACAGGATTGATAGGCCATGCAGGTGATGTTATTTGTGCACTAATACTGCTCACAGAGGTGTTGTAGTATGCCCCATTTCAGCTTCCCACACTGAAGTATTTATTCATTATTTAGTGGTGTTACATGATGCCCAGCCGCCATTCTCTGTGTTTTGTATTTGAAAATATGGACTTAAAAGTGTGAATTTCTAGAATTTCTAGTGTTGGATGTCTCTCTGTGTCTTAATAATGTTGTGTTGATTGGGGCCTATCGCCCCCGTCTGCTAACTCAAATGCATTGGAAAAATTGGTTAATCTTTTATCTGGCTATGAGACCTCTATTGGGTGATCTTAACCTCGACTGGCTATCATCCACCTCTGAAGGGCAAAGAAATCATTGCATCGAACTGAATTTAACTCAACTCATCTCTTCACCCACTAGGCCAGACACCAGAAATCTGGAAAAGGGGACTCTCATTGATATAATCAACCAACAAACCCCACACATATATACATAGTGGTGTGTTTGCCTTAGACCTGAGTGACCATTGTCTAATATTTTGTATTAGAGACTCAAGCCAAAAAAAGATTCCACCACGTGTTATTGTAAAGAGGGATTTCAAACACTTTGTTGAGCAGGCTTTCCTACATGATTTGTTTATTTGTGACATCAACAGGTTATGCTCCATTCCTGAACCGGTATTAGCCCTAAATTGTTTTACAAATGTTTTTAATTCCTTAGCAAATAAGCATGCTCCCTTTAAAAAATATTGAGTAAAAAGCAGAACTATCCCCTGGTTTTCACCAGAAATCTCTGAGTTGTTGAAGTTAAGGGATTTGGCATGGGTAAAAGCACGGAGCTCAAAGACCCCAACGGATTGGCAAAATCTCCAACAGTTGAGAAATAAATGTGTCAGGGCAATAAGAAATGCCTGTACCCTTTAGTTTATAGTTTATAATCTAATATTTGGAACACACAGAAGATCTCTGCCTGAAGATCTCAATGTACAGTACATGACGGCTCGTAAAATACTAAAAGATCTGATATGTAGCTGGGAGAAAGGCCATGGAGAGAGAAAAAATCAGTAAAAACTTAATATCAATTGTAAAACATAAAGACGCTAGAACAGGAGTAATGTGGTCATGTTTTTTGGTTCTGGTTAAAAGCCTGGCAGCTGAGTTCTGTGGAGTCAGGAGTCGATCAATAGATTTTGGGGTTAGGGAAGTAAAATAGTCAAGGCGTGATGAAATAAAAGCATGTAAAATCGTCTGTGTCTTTAAAAGTTAAAGTTTATAAAATTTTAGAAATATTTCAGGGGGTTGATAAAAACATGATTGTACCAGCTTTGTTGTGTGCTGTTAAAGGTTAATTTGCTGTCAAACCAGACGCCAAGGTTCTTTGCAGCAGGTTTGATGTGATCCAATAAAAGACCAGCAGATGGCAGTATGTACCTGGGCATGTGCTCAGGTCCAATTAAAATCATCTGACAGAAGACAGTTGTTTAGAGAACTCAACATACCAGGGTCTGTGGGTCTAACACGGTACTACTGCGTGTCATCAGCATAAAATGAAATGAAACACCTTGCTTGTTTATGATGTGACCCAAGGGGAGCATGCATAAGGAAAATAAAATTGGATCCCAAAACTGACCCCTGGGGAACACCATACTTCACATCAGAAAAAAATATTATTTTCAGAGACACAGAACCTTATGTTTGTGAGGTAAAATTTATACCAATCTAAAACCATAACAGAAACCCCTACCTAGTGCCTCAGTGTGTCCAATAAAATGTAGTGGTCTATGGTGTCAAAGGTTGCACTCAGGTCCAGCAGTACAAGGACTGAGCACATGTTGGTAACTTTGAAATTGGCCTATAATTCTGAGGGAGGGAGGGATCTAGTCCAGTTTTTTTAACAGCAGTATAGTCAGGGACAGAACCATTGGACAGAGAACTTCTCACAGTCTGCATCATTATTAACTGGGGCACATGGAGGAGGTAGATTAACCAACTGATCGACCGTCAGTCAAATAAACATCTAGGGTTGTGTTGGTGGGTAGAAATCAGTTCAGAGAAATAGTATGTTCCTTAACCATATTGTTGTGTTGTAATAAAAATTCCTTCATGATATTGTAATGAATTGAGAGTTCAGATTTCTTTCCATCTTCGCTCTGATTTCCTACAATCCCTTTTACAGCTTCTAAAATTGTCATTTATCCAAGGCAGTTTTCTTTCAGATGCCTTAGTCCTAGCTTTAATTGGAGCAACAATATTTAAGGATGACAGACACACAGAGTTAAAACTGTCAGTTAGATCATTGGTAAGAGAATATTCAGACAAGTGCTTTGGCAATCAAATATTGGGCAGAACTTTGAGATGCTGTGCTCATTAAAGATTTGAGTGTACGACCAGTGGGTTGGGACAATATTTACCACTGGTGATCACAGTTGAATAATAAACATTTCTGCTCAGATATAAAAATCTAGCAATTCGGCAGAGGATACTTTCGAACCCAGGGTGCATACGAGGTCGAAGGTATGACCACAGTTTGTCTGCATACATGTAGAAGAGCAAGAAATTTATCCAAGAAAATATCAACACCCATCTTAAAAAAGCACCTAATTGTAAACACTGTCGCCAGGGCAACTGACGATATGGAGCGAAATTTGTTTTCAAAACGGAGTTGACTTATGGTTAAAAGTTCAAAAGTGAGAGTGAGTAAAGACGTGACTGATGAATCCGACAGGAAACTGCGGGTGACATCTGTTAATCGGAGGCGAGGGATCACTCTGGAAGGTATGGGGAGATCCAACAGAGAAGCAAAAACGCCCGGGGGCAGGCACAGCTATGCTGTGAATGGGCCAGAGTGGGGAGAGTCAGACGGATTAGAGAGTGGGGATAGAATGGAAATCAGCCAGTAGGGCGAAAAGAAAAAGAGAAAAACAAGGACATTGTTTTGGCGGAGTAGGGGCAAGAAAACAAATGAGAGTGATAACTAATTTGGAGGGAGCAAGTGGTGAAGTGGAAGTGAATGAATTTAATGTAATACTCAGATTTGGTGAAGAGAATGGAATCCATTCTTTGAGCCCAGTAAAACTAACCACAATATTCAAAAACCAAGTAGGTGAAATTAAATGGCCAAAGTCTTGAGAGAAGGAAATTTGATGAACATTTGCAAGAATGAAAAACAGAGAGAAAGAGCATATAGGATGAAGGAGGTAGGAAAGCGTAAAGTGACAAATCTGAAAGGTGGGAAATTGAAGGATGCACGGAGGTTACAGGCCTTCAGAGAAGGGAAGAAGAGGGATAATGAAAGCATATTGCTGGAATTTGAGGAAGAGACTCTTCCAAAGAGAGTAGTGCTGGGATACATGGCTTACACAGTGAGGGAGTATATACCAAAACCAATAAGATGCTTTAAATGTCAAAGATTTGGTCATACTGCTATGACATGTAAAGGAAAAAGAAGGTGTGCTAGATGCGGTGAGGATCATGAGTATGAGCAGTGTGGGAAAGGGATGCAACCAAAATGTTGTAACTGTTTAAGTACTTATCTGAGATGGGAAATGGGGAAATAGACCTAAATCAAGATATAGAAAATGTGTAAGAAAAGTTTGGAGAAATTACAGTAAAAGTTATCAATCCCTAGAAGCAAAGGGACAATGAGTAGGAAAGCAGTCCCATGGTGGACAGAGGGGTGTAGTTAAACCATTAAAGAAATAAATTTAGTTTTTAAAGAGTTAGTCAGGAAAGTTGTGAAGAAAGCAAAGAGAGAAAGTTGGAAAGAATTCAGGAGCAAAATAGGCAGATCAACTCCTATAAACAATGTATGGGGAATGATAAAAAAGATGAGGGGAATTCGAAGAGAGGGGCAGTACCCAATATTAAAAGTTGGAGAGAAAACAGCAATAACAAATGAAGACAAGGCAGAAATAATGGTTAAGACGTTTGCAGAAATTCACAGTTCTGACAATCTAACAGAGGAAAAGAAGCAAGGGAGCGAAGAAACTAAACCAGCAAACCCAGGGATAATACAGAGAAGAGAAAGTACAAATGGTGTGATGGATGCACCTTTTACTTTACGAGATGAGGAGAGCTATTGGAAAAACTGGGTTAACATCTCCAGGGAAAGATCAAATCTGTTACATAATGTTAAAACACATGGGGAAGCAGACAGAAATCAAACTTTTAGATATATATAATAAAATATGGGAAGAGGGAAAATTACCCACTAACTGGAAGGAAGCAGTCATCTTACCTATAATAAAACCAGGAAAGGACCCGACGAAACCAACAAGCTACAGACCAATTGCACTATCGCATATTGGAAAAATAATGGAAAGGATGATCACTGAGAGAATGACATTCCATATAGAGAGCAGGGGCTTGTTATCTCCTTATCAGAGTGGGTTTAGGAAAGAGAGAGGAACAATGGATCCAAGAATCTGTTTAGAGACAGAAATTAGGAAAGCTCAAGTTAATAAAGAATTTATAATGGCAGTGTTCTTTGATGTTGAGAAGGCTTATGACATGGTATGGAAAGAGGGTTTAGTGATTAAACTAGACAAAATGGGAATAACAGGAATCAATCAATCAACTTTTAATTGGATAAAAAACTATTTATTTGATAGATAGATCCAGGTAAAGATGGGAACAACTATATCGACCAGGTATAAGGTAGATAACGAAACGCCCCAGGGCAGTGCGGTCAGCCCAATATCAGTTGGCCATATCAATGGCATTACAGTGGACAGAACAAAACAATATAAAAGGGGTTATAGTATGTTCAGATTCACTGTCAGCATTAGTATCACTACAATCAATTTCATCCCACTGTAGAGCAGATATTGTTTATGAAATATATGAAACACTATATAGACTACATCATTCACAAACTAAAGTCAGATTCATGTGGATCCCAGCTCACAGGGGCATTGAGGGAAATGAAATGGCAGACTCTCTCGCCAAACAATCATTAAAACAGGAAATAACTATGGAGGTAACATTCAGTAAGGACAAAGCCAAAACAATAATAAGGAGTAGCATGATGACAGAATGGCAAAAACAATGGGATGAGGGAGGAAAAGGACACCTGGTACATCTGTATCAAATAAAGCAAAAAGTGGGAGGGATGAAAACAATGGGGGAAAACACTAGAGAACAAACAGTTATAGCAAGACTAAGAACAGGACTAAATAAAACAATTAATAGGGAAACATCCATCAGGACAGTGTCAATGTGGTTTAGGGGAGGAAATTGTGGAGCATGTCATCTGTCACTGCCAAAAATATAACACACAGAGACAAAAACTACAAAAGGAGCTGAGGAGATGTGGGGCGGAAGAGTTAAACCTGAAGAATTTGTTGTATTGGAGAATATTGGAGAAGGAAAATATTAAATATTGTTTAAGTTGTTAAAAGAAACTGGGTTAATGAAGAGATTTTTGTTTAAGTTAGGTTTTTGTTTTTGTATGTATTTCCGCAGGCCAAACACTCGCGGTAATGCGCCTTTAACTTTAGGTGCCACCCGCCATTAAACAACAAAAAGAAGAAGAAGAACACTTTCGCCAGCAAGAAACTGTCGCATCTTCATTTTCCGAAATACTCCAGCCCAGTCGGTGGCGGTAATACATCTGTAAGCCGGTTTTCCCACCGCCAACAAACACCAACGAGGAAGAGATGTTGGAGGCGAAGAGTTAGCTGTTTGGCAGCGGAGGGCCGAGCTGTGTTCGTCAGGCAGAAGCTCAGGAGGAACGAAGAGTACACGAGAAGCTTTATGTGTTTCAACACGAAACACCAACATGTCTTCAGCTGTGTATGTCGGCCTTCTCTTTTTTTGCCTTCAAAAAAGCGTTGGTAAGTTATTTTGCTGCTTAATGCTTAACGCTGTTAATACATGTTACTACGACGCCAACACAGCGGTAAATTAGTGACATGTAAACATTTATAAAATACAAATAACCGCAGAGTGGTGGATGTGTAACTACTACATGGTGACACAACTGCATTCGTTTCGAGCAGCTACATCCTTCTTCAATAGCTACATCCCATTTCAGTCTGAATGTTCAGCTACATTTTTGATGAGGAAGTAAACAAACTGTTGTAATCGTTGTTCTTTCGGCAGACTTTCAAGTCAACGCAAGTTTACGATTAGAGTTAACGTCCGCCAACATTCAGGCCCAATTGCAGAATCTAACAACAACTAGAATAAACTCCCAAAAAATGTTGTAGGCTGATAAGCTCAGTGAAAGAGAAAGCACTGGGACATTCTACACAGAGATGATCGTGTGTAAAAAGAGAACCCTTCACAGGGGATGAAGAAGGTCGAATGAGTCCTCCAGCCAGCGTCTCCTGGATGTATTGTTCCATGACCTCCTTTTCGGGTTTAGATAGGTTGTACAGCCTGCTGGAGGGAAGTGTGTGATCAGGAAGGAGTGTAATGGCACAATCATAGGGTCGGTGAGGAGGTAATATAAGGGCCTTGTCTTTACTAAACACTTCCTTCAGGTGGTGGTAACCTGGAGGAACATGGGATATGTCCTGGGGTTTGGAAGGAGGTGAGTGCTAGAAACCTGGAGACAATGAATGCTCCAACCTATCACTATGCCGCATCTCCTATCGATGTGGGGATTGTGGAGTTGCAACCGAGGCTGACCTAGAACCAGGGGAGAGTTGGGTGAGGTGATCACCAGAAATTGGATGATTTATTGGTGATTGCCGGAAGTGATCAGGGTAATGGGTAGGGTTTGGTGAGTGATTCTAGCTAAGTGTCTGCCATCTAAGGCACTCACCTCTCTGGGTTTTGAAAGTGGGGTGAGAGGAATGTTGCTCTGCGACACCAGATTAGCGTCTATAAAGTTCTCGTCGGATCCTGAATCCACCAGGGCCTTGATGGGGAGAGAGAAATAATTAGAAAACAGTTTGGCTTCTAACAAAGTTGTGGACGGGTTTCCATGAATGGAGGATTGTGTATGGCTCAACAGGGTTCGTCCTCGGACTGATGAGCCTAATCTTTTGGCCGGCTAGGGCACTGGGCCAGGTGTGGCCAGGCTGGCCGCAGTAAAGACTTCCCAGTCCTTCCCAGCTGCACGGGCTCCTCAGTGGGTTCGGCTGAGGTAGAGCAGGGTACTGGATCAGGTGACGGTGAACAGGGTGGGGGTCTAGAGAGTGAAGCTGGGGTCTGCAGGCGACATGCCCTCTTGCGCTTTCTCTCTCTAATGCGATTGTCAAGTCTAATGGCTAAGGAAATCAATCCATCTATGGATTCAGTGTCATCCTTGATAGCTAGCTCATCTTTAATATTTTCTGCTAGCCCCTGGGAAAATACACTCTGTAACACGATCTCATGTTTTTCACACTTTCTGAGAGCGACTGGAGGATCGCAATTTGCAACAAATGTGCAAAGGTTCCGAGAGGGGGAACATTTTTATCACCACCAATCTCATAAGTCACCTTAGTGACTGTCATCGCGACTACGATGTATGGCGAGAATACAAGGCGCTTGCAGCCAGCAAAGTGAGGTGAAAAAAGGCCAAAGCAAGTGTCAGTGCAGCAGTGCCTATCCAGCAGGCATTTGAGAACTGCAGGAAGTTTGCTAGATACAGTCCATAGGCTACATTACATTACATTACATTTCATTTAGCTGACGCTTTTATCCAAAGCGACTTAAAATAAGTGCATTCAACCATGAGGGTACAAACCCAGAACAACAAGAATCAAGAAAGTACAATTTCTTCAAGAAAGCCAAACTACAAAGTGCTATAAGTAAGTGCCATTTAAGTGCTAGTAAATTGTTAGTTTAAACTTTTATTCAAGGTATAGTCGGAAGAGGTGTGTTTTTAGTTTGTGGCGGAAGATGTGTAGACTTTCTGCTTTCCTGATGTCAATGGGGAGCTCATTCCACCATTTAGGAGCCAGGACAGCGAACAGTCGTGATTTTGTTGAGTGTTTAGCTCGCAGTGAGGGAGCAACAAGCCGATTGGCTAGGGCAATTAATGACAGAATCACGGAATGTATCGCTCTTGATGACCAGTGGTTTTCCGTGGTAGAAGACAAAGGTTTTTCGCCAGCTAATGGCACATTTCGAGGGTTAGGGTTAGGTGTAACAATATGCTGTAACAATATTCTCCATGCAGAAAAAATGCCCCCTGCAACTACTTTTACTAGAGATGTGCTTTGAATTTTTTTTCTAACCAATACAACATTTTATTTCAAACAAGGGGTTAATTTTTACAGGTGCCAATAGCAGCAAAAACAAAAGGACATGAGGAGTCACATCATCACATACCTGCAGCTCCTGTTATCAGAATAAAAATGAACAAATAAACTAAAAGGTCAACACACTGTTTTTCATTAATTACTGTGTAGCTACTGCAAAGTCATGGACAAATTGTTCCAATATAGAAATCAGTATGTCATTGATTACAAATTCAGAAGATATACAATTTTCAATCATGTCATGACAAATAAAAAGCGGAATATATTCACATTTTAGAACCAGCAAATGTGTTGCCTTTTTGTGTCTGTTCACTTATCAATTTATTGATGAATCTGTTTTATTTTTTGACAGAAATTTATTGTATTGCTACAACAACATTGGCAGCAGTTGGACCAGAGCTGGCCCCACCACGGGACCCGATCATGATCACTTTGAACACCAAATATGCATTAAGCTGGGACTGGGACCAGAGTCAAGCAGAGAGTCATGCTATCACCTTTACCACACAATATGTTGGGTGAGTCTTACTCACACATACACACTGTACATCAAATATAAAGGAGAGAGACAGCAATTCTTAGCCAAGAAACAAGTTGGTTGTGACTAGCTTGATCCCAAATAATGTTGGCTGGTAATGCCAGTATCGTAGTTCTTCAAACCAAGAAAATGGTGTAACTGTACTCAGTGTTGTTATGGTTAAGTGTCTGAATGTGTGATAAAGTTCTGCTTAATAGTTTATAGCTGTATCATAAATATTATTTACTCTGTACATCTTCATTACATCCAACATGAATGTCAGTAGATTAACTGTGATAAAAACACTTCACGACGAAATTGGTACATAACAGTATCACATAACCTAAGTTAATGTTTCTTTTTAGAAATGTTTTTGTAAAGCAGTTGGATGGACTCAATATTCATAATTTTAAAAATACTTAATTTCACTAGATAATGTTTTCAAATAACCGAGGAATTTTGATTTTGGTCAAGTTTTCCTTCAGCATTTCACTTTAACTTGCCTCCAGTGGCTGCAACAACAAAGTGAGCTGCGAGTCGCTCTGCATCATATCAAGGCTAACATTAGCTTTAGGAACCATGAATAAATTAAAGAAGAATATTATATATATGTTATGTGGAACTGTTGGACAGGTGAACCCAGGTGCAAACACAGACGTGGAAACAGGAGTAGGTGAAAGGTATTTATTGCCAGGCTGCAGTGTAGGGAGAGTTGGAGCTGGTAGTGGGGAGCCAGGAGCTTTAGGCTGAGGCAGGAGTGATGGGGGTAAAGTTGAAAGGTACAGACGGTTATTCAGAGAGCAGGGACCGGAGCCAGAACAGGAGGAGCTGGAAGGGAAATGGAGAATAGTATGAGGATCAGGTAAAAAGGGCTAAATGCTAAATAGCAAACACAAGTACTGATAAATGGCTTGAAGCGTAGCAACACTAACTGGTAGCAGAGACTATGATCTGGCAGCATGGAGGTGGTCAGGCTGAGTTTATGTAGAGGCTTGATGTCAGATGAGGTGCAGCTGATGAGGCTCTGTTCTGACTCCGGTGCACCTGCAGGCAATCACCCACACAGGGAGAACAACTCAGGGAATGGTAGCAGGTTAGTAGTACCCAGAACAAGAGGTAGAGGGCATGGTAGAAGAAGTCCGAGGGGCAGATGTAACAATATATATAATATATATATTATTTTGGTTATGATACAAGGTGTAAAGGGTTTGTATTTTGGGGGTATTCTTTGTTATTTTTTTATCATATTAATTTGGCAGAGAGTAGGTCACATAGGATATGGGCCAGGGTTATAGTTATATTAGCACTTGACCAAAAGGAGGTCAAACTGACACTTGTAATCAACGTACAAATAATAATAACACACCCACCCACTCCGAACCTGAACATTGCTACCCAGGGGTAATAGAGCCTTCTATAGAGGAGATAAGTGGTATCCAAATCCTTTCTAATTCCTCCGGTCTGTCCTTATATTTAGATATATTCTCCGGGTGATTCTTTTTCCGCAAACAAGAGAAGGAGCTTCGTGCACAGAGGAGACCATTGCACAGAAGATGACACTGTATACTCTTTAGGATTGGGTATCGAACTCTGTACATTTACGGGTACCGACCGAATTACGTTGGTATTACCGGGTACCGATTACGTTGCACGACCATGTGACTCAGCCCTGGAACGTGTTCAAGCCAACATCATTTCTGATCAGTGCAGACAGTCAGATATGTTCAAGTGTTCATTTGGGTCTTTTCATACATGTTTGGACCGTAACAAAGCCCTGTCAGTAATTTGCTCCTCCCTGTGTGTCTATTAATAATGATTAAGCACTCCTCTACTTCAAAACGGTTAGTGTTTTCAGTTACCATAAATGGTGATGCCCGAATGTGTGTTTGCTCATCTCCTCAGGAAGTATAAGCTGGAGTCCAAGAAGATGAGTCCAAACTGGTCCACAGCATGTGAGGAGATGTCACACAGGTCATGTGATCTTACAATGCTCGGCCTGCACTACCTGGGCATCTATATGCTTCGTGTTCGAGCCAATGCAAATGGGCATCACTCCAAATGGGTGCAGTTGGAATTCTGCCCTGATAAAGATGGTAAGAGAGAAGGGATGAAATTAAGACACGTGAATGAAGAGGGGAATGAGAGAGTGAAACACTTCCTCTAAATCTTTGGGCAGCTTACAGGAAACAGTGTGCGGCAGCATGTAACCTTAGATAGTACACCAGAGACCATCAAAATCGAAACAAACATGCTTTGGTAGACAGAGAAGATTGAAGAGCAGATACAACCACAAAGAGATGTTGATAGAGCCATGCACCACATTTCTTAGAACGGTAGCCTTTGTGTGTTGTGAACAGTCTCAAAACACTCCAAACTATCAAAACAACAGTGTAGAGTTCAGTGGTAATCATGCAAAGAGTCTAGGTAAATATCCCCAAGAGATCACAGTTTCTCCAAACTTAGAAAACCAAATGTAGCTGAAAGAACTGATGCACAAAAGCTTGGACTGATTTGTTTGTGGTTTTCAAAATCGATTCTAAATTTACATTATCAATTCTTAATATGCAGAATTCAACAGCCCTTACAATGACATACTTGGATAGGTAATGGCATTGGTGGCTGTGGCTACAATAGAGCAGTCGTTCTCTGTCCTTGGGCAAGATACTGAACCCGGAATTGCTCCTCATAGAAAAAGTGCTGCCCATAGATACACTGTATGAATGTGTGTGTGAATGGCAATAAACTGTACTGTAAAGCATTTTGAGTGGTCATTAAGACTAGAAAAGCACTATATAAATACAGACCATTTATCATTTTGGCGGCCTGTACTTCTAAGCAGGATTTGTTACCTGTTCACTGTGGGTGTTGGATAGTAGCTCAGCAAAAACACTGTAAGCAATGAACATTTTACATGCATTTAGCACGTTAAGAGCAATGTCTTTTCTTTAGTTTAAATTTGTATTGTTCTTTATGGTATTCTACTTACTTTATCTAGTATTGGAATTATTTACAAACCTCATTGTGCATTTGTTTACTGGTATCAATAATCAGTAGAAATTGAATAACAGTGTGGTACCAGTTGTATTCTAAAGATATGAAAATCAGCCTACTTACTGCTATGGAGTATATTTTCATGTTTATTTTTCATTTACCCCCATGTGCGCTAGAACCCACCAGGGTTGCACCTGAAAGAATAAGGCTAAAACTGTCATACACACAATGAGAATACATGTAAATTTCACATTAATGATGGATTCGAAATGGATTAAATTATCGAAATTACCAGTTAATTGTATAATTATCAGTTGTAATCAATGCTTATCACTCTACATTTCTGTAGTTAGAATTTATAAAAGAGGTACCATTTATTTATGTATTTATTTTAAATTAATAAATACTTTGTTTGTGCTTTGAGGAAAGAACACATACAGTATGACAAACCTTAATCTATCCACTCCTGGATCTCATCCTGTGTCTCAGCTGCTGTGGGCCCTCCTGCCAAAGTCAACCTTGCACCTGCTGGAAGTGACCTTGATGTTTTCATCGCTGATCCATTGACAAGCATCAACACCTCCATGAGGGAACATCTTTCCAAAATGTACTACCACATCCTCTACTGGGAACATTCTGAAGACTCAAAGGTAGGCAACTCATCCTTCTGACATACACCCATGTGAACAATATTCGTTCTAGTCTTTGTGGCCTCTGGAATATACTAATACCACTATTTCATCATATTTAAGTAATTTGTCTGCCTGATCATACACATTTTAATAATTATTGTAAAGGAGAATTAGGAATTTAAAGTTAAGAATTAACATTCACTTTGGTTCACACAACGCAGGATGTAAAGCATGCATAAAATGTATGATAATAGAGAAACATATAATTTAACATCATCATATTTGTGTGTGCACAAACGTCTATTGCATCAGATTTTATTTATGAGCATCTGAAATCACAACTTAAGTTTGCCAGAACTCAATTTGTTTAATCTGCACGCTGTGGTTCTGTAAAACATCTCAGAAGTATGTGGGGAAAATCTCACTCGTCTACATGTTTGTAGGATACTAAGTATCCTTTATATCAACTCTGCAGTTATCACCACTTAATCTAGTTTTCTGTGGTTCTTGTTGACCCATCATAAGGAGCAGATAGCAAGGCCAATTATAAATCAAACAAATAGGGGATTATCTTTAATACAGACCTGCCTACCTCAAATAACAGCATGTTACCTTCTTCACTTTAGGTAAAGAAAGGCACTGTACACTGTTTAAGGAAGTACTATAATAAAGTACCCAGCTGCACCCAAAAAGTATAATTATGTAAAGCTCTGGAAAAAAAACAATAGTTTCTTTTATTTACCCTTCCCATTTTCTTTACAGTCCTTAAAGACACATAGTGAAACCTCTGAGACTGCAGCAGCCACTTAAACAAGTCATACACTCATAAACATTCATGTTAGCAGAGTCCCTGTTTTCTGTGTTTGTAATGTATTTTCATTTGAGTGTTGGTTTATTGGTTTTGATTTGTACTCTTCACACCTAGCACAGATGTTTCCTGTCTGTGCTTAGAGTACCACATGAGAAAGACTGACTTGACTTCATGTCTGGTGCTGTTATTTCCTGCTAGCTCCTTTCGCATTAAAGCATTTAGCAGGTCTGTCTTAAAACTGGTTTGACAAGGAGGAACCACATTATTACAGTGCATTCTAAAATAACCCATAACTCGCTCAGATCTGAAGAGTTGGTCAGATCATTTGCTTTAAGGACAGATTGCATGCAAAAGATAATACAATGGAAGCTTCAGTCTCTAATATATTTTTTTAAGAGTAGATTGTTATTGAAATCCTCAAATTGAATCATTGATTTAAACCAGTTTGTAAAGGCATGATAAAAAAAATGTGTATGGTGGTGATTGGCTATAAATGGGTAGACTTTTTAGGTCTGGGTAGATGTTATTTTAAGTTATACCCCATTTACACCTGTAATTAAATGTAGGGCTAAATTAAAATTTACCATCATGGCCATATCAACATACCTAATATGTGTTGCACAAGACTGAGTGTCTGCGATAAATGGTATTCCATGTGCTATGCATTCATGCTCTGCATGTCAATACAGTATATTTGGCCATCAGATGGAGCCCTACTGCCCTAGATAATTCAGTTCAATTCAATTCAACTTTATTTGTATAGTGCCAAATCATAATATACATTATCTCAAGGCACTTTACATAGAAGGTCAAACCATCAGGTTTCAGCAGACTGGTGACTAGTTATGATGAAAACAATAAGAGTGTAAAGATGCTATTGATTATTAATGATAGCAGCAACAATTCATATAATAATTAATTAATAATAGGTATTATTGTTAATAATATTAATAATAATAATTGTTCTCCTGCAGCTCTGGAGTCAGAGATACCTGCAAAGAGAGAGAGAGACTATGGGAGGAAAAGACACATAGTCAGTGACATGTAGTAAAATAAAT
Organism: Hippoglossus hippoglossus; assembly: GCF_009819705.1. NCBI lineage: Eukaryota > Metazoa > Chordata > Actinopteri > Pleuronectiformes > Pleuronectidae > Hippoglossus > Hippoglossus hippoglossus. Next base: position 24,246,499 of record NC_047171.1, read on the forward strand.
AAGTGAATGCGGTGGGGGGCAGTCTAGACCTATAGCAGCATAACTAAGGGATTGTTCATGACTCACCGGATCCAGCCCTAACTATAGGCTTTATCAAATAGGAACGTTTTCAGTTTAACCTTAAATGTAGAGATGGTGTCTGCCTCCTGAACCCAGAGTGGGAGCTGGTTCCACAGGAGATGAGCCTGGTAGCTGAAGGCTCTACCTCCCATTCTACTCTTACAGACTCTAGGAACCACAAGATAATCTGTATTTTAGGAGTGAAGTGATCTATTTGGATGATATGATGTTATGAGCTCTTTGATATATGAAGGGGCTTGATTGTTAAGGGCTTTATATATGTGAGGAGCAGGATCTTGAATTATATTCAGAATTTTTTGTCTGAATTTAGAAGTAAGAAGTTTTGGGTCATACAGGCCGTGATGTTCTTCAGAATCAGCTTTATTGGCCATATATGCGTACACATACAAGGAATTTGACTCCATTTTTTCTGTTGCTCTCAACGTACATACACAGTTATAGACAAATAAACCAAAAGGCAAGGACAACAAAGCATAAACGTTTAAGTTAAACATTTAACTACAATATACATTTAAAATCTGAATATAAATATATATACAAAAGTATACAGTACATATATGAATATGAAAAACACAACAACAATGAGAATGAAATGGAGAAATAGTGCAATGGTTTTTGCAGAGTGCAAAGATGCTTCAATAAATATGGAAAGATGTCACAGGATACTTTATATACATGAGGTAGGTGGAATAAATAAATATATATATATGTATGTGTGTGTGTAATCTAGAATATTTACCAGATTATTGCACACTAGACAGAATTAAGTGTTCATCGGAGTGACGGCCAGAGGAAAGAAGCTGTTCTTGTGTCTAGTAGTTTTGGCCTTCAGTGCTCTGTAGCGCCTACCAGAGGGGAGGAGTTGAAACTGGTTGTGTCCGGGGTGTGATGGGTCTGCAGTGATGTTTCCTGCCCGTTTCCTGACTCTGGAGATGTACAGGTCCTGGATGGAGGGCAGGCTGGCACCAATGATTTTTTCTGCAGACCTGACTGTCCGTTGTAGTCTGTTCCTGTCCTGTTTGGTGGCTGATACAAAGCAGACAGTGATGGATGTGCAGAGAACAGACTGGATGATGGCGGTGTAGAACTGGATCAGCAGCTCCTGAGGCAGGTTGAACTTCCTGAGCTGGCGCAGGAAGTACATCCTCTGCTGGGCTTTTTTGTTGATGGTGTCGATGTTGGAGGCCCACTTTTGATACTGGGTGATTGTGGCTCCCAGAAACCTGAAGGTCTCCACAGCAGACACAGTGCTAGTGATCCACTGACAGGTGGAGGCTGGCACAGAAAGCTGGGAGAGTTTGGGTTGTAGTAAATCCGGGATGATGGTGTTGAACGCCGAGCTGAAGTCCACAAACAGAACCCTTGCGTGTGTCCCTGGGGAATCAAGGTGTTGCAGCATGTAGTGCAGTCCCATGTTGACTGCATCATCCACCAACTCCATCATCCGGTAGGCAAACTGCAGGTGGGTCAACACCAGTCTCTCGAATGATTTCATGACCACAGATGTCAGGGCGACGGGTCTGACATCTCATTTTTGAGACATTCCTGAAGTTGAAGTAAGTGATAAGATTTATCAGGCTTCATAGATATGTACAGCTGGGTGTCTGCGTATCAATGGAAGTGTACGTGCTGCTTTCTGATGATGTTGCTTAAAGGAAGCATATATAAGGTGAAGAGTATTGGTCCAAGGAAAGAACCTTGTGGAACTCCATGACTAACTTGTGTGTGCGTGGAGGAGTCATTGTTAACGTAAACAAATTGAAATATAGCTGATAAATATGATTTGAACCAGCCTAATGCTGTTCCTTTAATCCCTACATGTTGTTCCAGTCTCTGTAACATAATCTTATGATCTATGGTGTCAAATGCTGCACTAAGTTCAACAGGAAGAGTATAGAGACAAGTCCATTATCTGAAGCCATGAAAAGGTCATGAGTAACTTTTAACAGTGCTGTTTCTGTGCTGTGATGGATTCTAAATCCTGACTGAAAGTCTTCCAACAAACCATTACTATCTAAGTAATCACATAGCTGGTTAGCAACAGATTTTTCAAGGATTTTGGAAATGAAGGGCAGGTTTGATATGGGTATATAATTAGCTTAAACCTCTGGATCAAGAGTGGGCTTTTTAAGCAGAGGTTTAATTACCGCTACCTTAAAATCTTGTGGTAGGTGGCCGGTTGACAAAGACATATTAATCTGATTTAATTAGGAACTGTCAATACATTTAACTGATTACAGTTAACAAATTAAAGATATTCAGATGATTGACGGGCCTGTCAAGGGTTGTCCTGAATAGAGAATTGGAAGCTGCCTCGTCTCCTGAAAAAATTCTGGAACATTGGAAACTGCTAGTGATCATGTTTTCCCCAGGCCAAATTGATGTCTATACATTTTTTCTAATAAAACCATGTTGTTGGAATTGAAATCATGCAATTTCAAAATAGGCTACTCAGTGTATGTGTACTATGTTAGCAGTAAAACCAAAGCAGAAAGACTTTAACACCGTATACTTAAGCATTTATCGCAAGTAATGTCGTCTTCGCAATATTCAACAACATTATCGCATATCATATTTTTCTCAATTTTGTGCAGCCTTTTAAAAATGCGTTTCAAATTCTATTTAGCTGATAAAATTTACACCTGGTGTTAATCCTCATCACTAGTGTCCACATTTAGATGTGTTAGGTATCTGATAGCACTTTCAAGCTCATGTTACATCTTCCTCTTGTTTGTGCTGCTCCAAAAAAAGATGAGGAAGAATAACAGAAGATGGTAGCCATCAGTGCTGCTACATTATTAGGTTTTCTTGCTTTTCGCGCACCGACACCAACTCAGCTGACATCTCTGACCCTCTACAGTTTAAATGTTTGTTTGTTTGAAATGACCTCCACAATATCACACCGTAACAAGCACTCACACACACAAACAGTGTGGTCGGACACATCTGTAAACTGTAAAGACTGGTTTAAAACAACAGAATTTGTTAACTTAGGCAGGGCTCCAGACTAAGTTTTTACATTGGTCACACTGGTGGATTTAGGTGCACCAGCACATAATTAAGGTGCACCTACAATATTATATTGCAATTATACCCTTTCAAAGAGCAATGAACTTTAAATTCTTAAGAATATTCAGTCCAACATTTGAATTACAATTAAAAATGTTTGAAAAATCCTAAATAAATACAACATAAACAAAATAAAGCACACACAACCAAAATAATACATATAATTGACTATCTGGCTCTGTTAACAAAAATTGCTCTTGAATAAATATTAAACATTTGGCACAAGATATATGTTAACAGCTCAGTAAAGAGGGTGGGATTGTTATTATTTGGATGGGCTTCTAGTTTTTGTATTGCATTAGGTTAGTATTTCAGCGTTTCTTCTAGGAACTTGTGTGTGTGTGTCTGCTGGTCTTTGTCACTCTTCACACACAAACCAACAATCACATTTATTTAATTATTATTAATCGATGACGAAGTCATATCATGAATCCGGATCGTTCCTGTCACTAAACACTGATGTCCTGGCTGTGCGTCTCATGTTGTGTGTGTTACGTGCTCACTAAATGTTGGTTTCATGTGTTTAAATAACACATACTCATAATAACATAACGTCGGTACTGTTCAGATCCTAATAACTTGTGATTAGTGTTGGTGTTTATGTTAAAGTGTAAAATGAGCACAGGTCAGCAGGAGTGTGGAGGGAGGATACCGAGTCATGAGACTCTGTTGAGATAAATGATATCAATTTCATAGAAATTATCAAAATCATGACTTCAGTACGTACAGGAGCGCCATTACTGGAACAAATACTGAGTAAAAGTGATCTTTGTGGTTGATTTTCATCTACCAGAGGAATTTTTTATAATTTCTTTGACCTTAATATCTATCACATCCTTCCAGACATCCCATCACAGATCCTAATGTTGTTGTGTCATGGCTAAATTAAATTAAAGAGTAACGTTTGATTAACCTGTCCCATGTGTCCCTCAGGCCTTAACAACCCAGACGTTAAGCAGCGAGGCCAACTTGGTGACTTTGCCAGGCCTAAAGGCTCGGACGTTGTACTGTGTGAGCATCCAGTCTTGCAACGACTTCTACAACAAGAGCAGTAGCTTCACTTCGCCCCAGTGTATGCAGACTGAAGGTAACTGAGCAACACACTCTCTAATAGACCCAGGGGGACCAAACTATTGAATCAATCTGTTGATATGAGTGATTAAGAATGTATGTCCAGGGTCACTGCTAGCCATTTGGGTGCCCTATTTACTATTACTATGACAAAACTTCAAACTGTCCACAATCAGAGCATTTGTCAGGGGTAGACAAATAAAAAAAAAATGGTGACAAAGTACACAAATGTTTCAGTGCGATATCAGGCTCACATGCATATTTTGCTTTTCAAACAAATTTACAATTAACTGAGCAGAGATATAACCAACTTTTCTGTACCTGGATTATAATGAAATGCATGTGATAATATAGGCCATCGTGTTGAAGAGTGTCCATATTTAAAACCTCTTAGCATCAGTCTGACATTTAGACAGGACACATTTTAATGGGTCTATGACTGGGTTATATAATAACCCATACACAAAACATTCTATGAAAAAGCACGAAGAAGTTTACCATTACGTCACAAACCAACATGGCTACGTGCACAGCCCACTGTCTCACAATGGAGGAACAGCTGATCTGTGTATAGCTGTTAAAAGAGAAATGTCCACCGTGTCTGTGTTGATGAGCTGCTGCATCACATCAAGCCATTCATAACGCATGGAGGGACCCAGAGCAAGCAGCTAAGGCACGCTGTAGGGAAAAGGGCTTGACTCAAACGTTTCAAAATCGTACAATAACAACTGAGTAAATCACCATAAAAAGTTGTACATCATAATTGTGGTGCCCCGTCTGGCACTTGGTGCCCTAAGCACAGTGTGAGATGGGCATGGTGGGAGCGGCAGCCCATTGTGTCCTTTGTTGGTTGAATCTTAAAGTACACACCCACATTATGCACTGGGCACCCAGGACTGTCTCCTATTGGATGCTGGACCTGAGCTTTGGGTATGTTTACAAATGCTTGCGGCAGAGCTGGGGTCCATATATCACATGTAGGAGCAAAAACACACTTGAGCTACTTAGAAGAATCTAACTGTTGTGTTGTATTGCAGTTGTTGTTTGTGGTTTTAGTCGAAGACTGTGTATAAAGATGGACGCAGTGTCCGTGAAGTCACCCATTGGTTTCTGAAGAGATTTTAAGCTCATAGTGGGCGTTTCACCCGTCAACATATTGCTGGTGCCTGACTTCTCCTAGTTCCTGGCTAATCCAAAAATGGGTAAAGAGGTAGAGCAAGTCGAGCTGAGGTGGTCCAAATGAAGGCTGACAGCTGAGCCATGCCCACTGTTAGCTCCGGCTACGGAGCTATGCTAGATGCTATCCGATGTTGCTAACCGGCTAGTGCTGCGGTCTTGTTGCTTTGGGATGTTAGAGGTCTTCTTCCTTCTGTCCTACTCCCTGCGAGGATGAGCAGCACCTGATGTCCTCAGCTGTGTCAACCACTGTGTAAGCAGTAACATTGAGGGAGATCGGCAGCTTCAGGCTGGTCAACATGAGGGCAACCTACACCAGCTTCATCTGCACAACACTTCATGTTTACCTCCAAGTTAATTTCTAAATTCATTATGGTTGGTAAAACTATATAACATCTGTAGCCACACCACTGTTATCACCTCTGCTCTTCCTCATCTCTACAATCCAACTTTTTTCACTAATCTTTCTCCCACTTTATGGACTGCAGTCCAAACATGCATCTTTGGGCCTATTCTGGGCCTAGCTGTTACCACTTGCACATGCCAGGTCTGTGTATTATCTTCAAATGAATGTGTTAACTTTTACATTGTATAATTTTAATATTGTCCACCTAAATGTGTTTTATGTCCTTTCATGTAAAAAATGTTTTAAGAGCTAATCTACAATTACGCCTGATTTACATTTCAATAAATTCTAGTTGCCTAAAACAATTAGGCCATATCGCAATACACAATATATATCTCAATATTTTGAAATCTCCTTTACATCACTGTACAAATGTTAAATTCATAGAAGTCCACAGGAAGTGGCTAAGTTAGCGGACGTTAGCATTTCTGACGGTACCTGAATGCACCTCGTCAGAAGATATCAGCGGACATTTAGGCTTAAAACACGGTGTAAATCACCTCGTTTCGAGTGGAATATAAATGTTGGGCCTTCTGATCATTGAGCAGCTGTGGATCATAGAGGAAACTCTGTTTTCAGTGTTTGTTTCCACTGTTCTTCAACAAAGCCACTAGTCGGCGCCTCTCAGCTCACAGTGAGTGAGTGATATATCGCCCACCCCTAATAAATTGTGTTTACAACTTGCAATACTTACTGAATGTTATATTTCACTTTCAAATGTGATTTTCGATTGCAACTCATACAATACAGATAAAACATTACGCATTAATGGGGATAGGGGAGAAGAAGTAACAGTCCAGCAGATCCATTAAATGCTCCTGTAGAAGATATGTGCATTCTATCAGGCGATTGTTTTTTCCCCCTTTTTTTGTGTCAGGATACCTGTGCAATATTCAAAAGACATTCTCAGAGGTACATCCTGCATAAATGGTTTCTCCTTACGGCCTTCAAAACTATAACGTGTGCAGGTCTACTTTCTCAGTGAATGATGTGCATTTGAGATAACAACCCTTAGGCTAAAATATGGTGTAAATGATGCCGTTTCGAGTCGAATTTGAATGTCAGGGCTTCCAGACACATCTATCTAATTATTGTCTTCTAGTTGTTGTTCTAAATGGTTGATTTTGACCAGGGTGTTTTGATTCCCTCAAAGCAGAAGAAAGGTTACTTTACTTTGTAAACTTGACAAACTCTGCAGAAGAGAGTGTATATTGCACTACAGAACAGGCATTTTCAGCAGTTGCATTTCATTCCAGAGTTGTGGGAGCGGTTGCCCTGGTCACATCTCTATATACTATCAATATTGTAAAAGTTTCCATACCCTTCTCAAAGAGAAAGTGCTGCAAATAGATGCACTGTATATAAATGTGTCCGAATGGGTGAAAGGCAAAAACTGTACTTTATAACTTAGTGCTAAACACAGACCATTTACACCATATTACTATAATCTTATTATGTAAATAAAAATGTCTGACATCAAATTCATGACCGCTAGTGCAGTGCCAGTTCTAAACATGCCTGTTTGGGATGTTTGTTTGGCCTTTGGTAATACTGGTATTACAGCTTTCTATCTGAAACTGCAAAAATGATCTGCAGTAATTGAGCAGTAGCCAATAAAGACCGGCTCCTGGACACAGTCTGCAGAAACCTGAAGCTTTTTGGTTGTGTATAAAAAGGTCGGTGAAGCCCAAACTGGGGAATCACTTAAAGTTGCGATTGTCATTAACGTGCTGTTGTCATGATCGACAATGTCACTTAAATTGATGAGTCCAAGCTGCTTCAGAGCACTGGTCGTCTGTTCATTCAAAGTTTATTCATATTGAATGTATCATGTATCCAAATCGCACCAAATTTGACATTGCATTTCCTTGGGCCCTTAACAATACACATCCCATATGGGAGCCGCAGACAGAGATTTCTGTCATATAATAGATATGAAAGCTAATTCTTAACTTAGAAATTAGTTAGTAACTTAACTGATACTGACTTGCTTAACACCTGTAGAGAGTTTTGTTTCTCCCTGTAGGGGTTAGCCTATCAGCAAGGCCCCTTCAGTCTTACATAAATTGTAAACTGTCACTCAGACACAGAAAAAGTCATAACCAACAAGTGTACGTCTTTTTCCCAGGAGCGGGTTTGGATATTAGCAGATAATTAATAATTATCAGGGACAATTATTGATATTCATAAGGTATTAATGGATATTAATGATTACACTGGACCACCCAGGGACCAATAACAAAACTGTAGATTACGTCTCAGATTGGTGTTTTCTTATCAACTCCTGGGAGATATTGACACTTGTAGATAGCAAGTTGGCACAATTAACACCACAATTATTCCACATAAGGCTCCATGAAAGGGTCCTTCAGGATGCTGGCCGCTCTGCTGCGGCAGCGAGACCTGAATAAGCCCGCCATCTATGTGTGTTACTTACTCAAGTGTTCAGGCTATAAGCATTCAAATTACAGGTTAGGCTGCTTCACATGATTAATCTTGTCACGGAGATAATTGCAGAATAAAGTGGAGCCTACTCAAGTTCCCATGGGGTCTCTATGCCAATCTGAACAGTGAAAAGCAATGAGTCGTACCCTATAGTGTCCAAACATTTGTTTTGTAGTAACTAAAAAAACAAAATTCAATGCCTAAGGTGTTTTGGGTTAGATTAGCACGTCACAGACTCAGTTCTCGTATTGACATCTGTCCTGGTGGTCAGCTACAAGTGGTCAGCTCTAAGAACATGTCTGAACGCACGCAAATTTGTCCTGAGATCCAATCACTGAAACCACATTCAGAGGTAGTCTGGGAAGTATGTGGCCACATTCTTTTCATTGTGTGTCCTGGGCCACATACTGTATAAAGGTCTCTTCTTTGTCTTCGAAGGAAAAGGATACAATTTTTCTTCATAGCAGAGCTAAGGAGTTATTCATTCAGTTGTTCTTAACTCCACTTGCTCCCTTTCTCTCACACCAAGATACACATACGTAACACGCACACACAAACATTGTCACTGGACACATCTGTAAGCAACATAATTTGGTCTTCGTTAACACAAATGTCATGCGTGATAATTTGAACATAGAGCAGGGAATTGAGAACTTTTGCAGCTTTGTTGTGGTTTCCTTTCATCTCCCCCCTTTCACTAACGATAATTGTGGTTTTTGATAGGACAGAAGTATTTGATTTAATGTCATGAGAAAAACTGTAGAAACCCTGTGTGAGTGATTCACTGCTTGTGTGTTTCTGCACTTTAACAGGTAATACTCCATGGTGGCAGATCATCCTGTACTTCGTGGCCTCTCTGGTGATCTTCTTCCTTGTCATGCTGCTCTTACTCTACAGCCTCTTTTGGTGCTACAAAACACTCAAGGCAACGTTGTACCCCTCCAACCAGTTGCCTATACATTTCCAAGAGGTACGTAAGGGGCGACAGCATGCAATTGTCTGAATTGTCTCAATGCTGCAGGGCTATACAACTTCAATATCAAGTGGGCTAAATAGAAAAATCACTGCGGGTTTGTGCAAATGGTTACATTCCATCCCAAAAAACAACAAGGTGTTTTTCGGACAGGCCCATATCCACAATTAGAAATAATTATATTACACATCACACGCATGCCATCCTGATTTCCAGCCAGTCTTGCGGGCCATAGAAATTTCCAAAGGGCTTGGCCCACAGGCCGCTGGTTTAATAGTCATGCATTACAGCTTTGGCTGAATGCATACAGGAGGCAAATCAAGTTTGTGTTCATAATTCTGATATTTGAGGTCAAATAACCTTTATATTCACATAGTTTTGTTAGTAGTTCATAAAAGAACATAAAGCTAGTATATAGATGTAGCAGCTCACCAAGTTTTTTTCTAGAGTGTCTCATCTCAATCTCTCTTCTCTTTTCCTCCCCTTGGTCCCCCCTCCAGTATCTCTATGACTCTCCTAGTTCTGACATTCCTCGCCTCCTCACTCCGGTTTCAGAATCAGAGCTGCTGTGTGATAATGTGATCATTTGTGCTGAGCCAACAGTCCTGGAAATCCACATATTTCGTCCTGATGCCATGGCAGCTCCTCCATCAGACTTGAAGTCAGATACCAGGTTGATTTTAATCTATGCTACATCTGCTCACATGTTCCATTGATGTTTACAACATGATAGGAATGTAGACATTATACTTTTGGTATTTGTATTGTTTAATTTCTTTACCAGTATTGCTGAAAACTAATACAACTTTAGAGAATAAACAACAAATGAATAAATATACGTTATCCTTGTGGTTCCAGTGGAAGACACAGTCGTCAGGACAGCAGCAGCAGCAGTGGAGACTCTGGAGTTTATTCTACTGGGGGAACCTCCAACCTGTCACAGCTCAACAGCAGTCAAACCTGCACAGGAACGGAAGACCTGGAGCAGGTAAAGATGCAGGAAATGACTCCAGGGCTCGAGACACAACTTCTGATAGCAGATGAGGGCATTGTAGACATGTGTGTCTGAACATATGCATTGAAAAATATATTTGTTGCGAAGAAACATAAAGCAAGGATGATGTTAAGGAAACTGGAGGTTTGTGGACAGTGTGGCTTTTTGTTCCTGTAAAAACAATTTCACGAATGACAGACTCACACAAGGAAGAAAACTGCTGAACTATCACTCACCATCTCACTTTCCAAGAAGGAAGTGTGTTGTTAAAATAAAAAGAAACAACTTCAGTGTTTGTGTAGCTCTCTTTAAAATTGCTTTTGAAGATCCAGTTCCTTCAGTGACCTACATTTGGCACCAACCAGGAGTCCTGTTAGTGCTCATCTTCAGCAGCCAATGTCTTAAACCTGATTTCATTCTGAGAGTGGTTGACATGTCGCTGTAATATGACTGTCTGAGGGATTTAGTGTATATTTGTTTCAGTCTGCATTAATAATGTTAGAGTGTAAAATCATGTTTTATCTGTCTTTTAATATCCAGTGCTTTAATAAGATATTAAAAGTAGCTGATTCGGTAACAAATTTAATGAATGACGTTAAAGCACTGAGAATTTGCAGAAAAGTAAAGTAATACAATACAGCAATTGTGTACCAGGACTTAATATTTCCATTGATATTGGATAGTCCCAATGATCAAATGGTGATTAATACATACCGGACATATGTTAAGAAAATCCTTTAACCAAAAAGTTCTGCCTAAATTGGAAAAATATTTTCAGGGTATTGTTGACAGTTGGATTCTTATTGGTGTGAAGTAAAAAGGGGAATATCAGAGGTAACCAGGCAGGCGTTTCTAAAATGCAATATGTGACATCCTTTTTACAGTCGTATTTATATTTTAAAGAGACTTAGACCCAGTCTGATTTTGAACTGGGAATAATTATCCTGATCCAAAATGTACTGGACAATTGATGATGCATCTCCATTTTCTCCCTCTGGTCCTGCCAATATACCCACTTGACAGTCTCAGCTGTCAATCATGATGTTTCACTCTGTTTTTATAGCACCAAATTACTTATTAAAACCAAACTTACAGGGAAAATGAACATGCCTTGGTGTGATAAGACCTACTTATAATGACAGAAACCATCTTTGAGAAAAATGGATTTCATGTGTACTCCTGTCTAGAGAGCAGATATCCGGGCCAAGACTCCTGTTGTGTGACTAGTTTCTTTTATCATGAGTCAAACGCCAACAGAGATTTTGAGTCAGTTCATGCTCCCTCCAAACATGTAAACATTGAGTTTCTACATATATCCATGTAAATATATTGTATGCCTTGGGCAGTGCTGGTCATTGTCACTACTGACACAATGATATTTAAAATGGTTCGGTTCTTAAACATTTTGATAAAATGTCTCTTAATCAAGGTAGTTATCAGTCCATCCATAAAAGATCCTCTAAATAGTTATGTTTGTGTCTAAAACAATTAGTTAAAGAAAATTAGGTTTTATTTTATGTGCTTGTGATGTGGATCTGAGAAAAGCTTGAACACAATTTAATTACAATTTTATTCTTCCATTTATGATTCTAATAGGATCTTGGTGCCATTTTAGTTTTGCTTGTTCTGAAAAGAGATTTTTTTCTCATATTTTCATATAACTTATATTATTTCTGCTGTTTTCATGTTTTGAGTGTATTTTTAGGTTTTGATGGAGAAACCGTGTTCAGTTAGTTATAAATGTTACCTTACTTGTTTTTCCAGATCACTTAATCCATGACTTTACATTCAACTAAGGTCAAAAGAACCTTAGCAATTTTTTTTGTGAAATAAGTTTATCGTTGTTGCTGAATTTCCTCTGCATTGTCTGAACATATTTTCTTTGTTGATATTGTGTCTAAGCCTCTTGTGAAGCTGTGTGTTGGTGAATATACAGCAGCCATGTTAATGGACAATCAAAAGATAATGAAATAAAACACCCCAATGCGAAACCTCTGTGTCTAAATTAGTGACTTTTCTGCATGCTGATTCTCTCTCTCTCAGGCACGCACTTACACAAGACTGCAACAATGTTTAACCTCATTAGGGCTGCAACTATTGACTCTTCATTTTCAATTAATCTGTCGATAAATTTCCTGATTGATAATTTTGTCTATAAAATGTCTGCCGTTTTTGGAAAATGCCCATCATTAGTAGATTATCAAAATACAGTAGTTGCTTTTGTGTGATTGACGAATCAATGAGTCATTGCATCTCTGTACCTGTCACATTGTTCATGGTGATTAAACATTTTTTTATAATGTCAGTTTTCCCAGTGTCACATCCTTTAATTGTTGACTGTCTCCATCTCAGCTTAGTGTGTAATAACCAAATATACATGACTTTGATTGAATATTTAATTTCTGACACCCTAACTATACCAGATTTTGCCGTCAGACTTCGAAAAACTATTTTAGGAAATATTACAGCACTGGCTGAATTATCACCCTCGATTTAAGCCTGTATTTTCTCACTTATCTCACTTATTTATTCTCACATTAATTTAGCAGTGAAGTAGTATGCTTTTTCTGTATTTAGAAAATAACAATTATATTTATTTATACAAAAAAGACAAAGCAAGTGTCAGAACATAAATATATATGAGGGTTGAGGGCAGAGGTTGTCACACCTTGTTAAAGCCCTAAGAGACAAATTGTAATTTGTGAATATGGGCTATACAAATAAAATTTGATTGATTGATTGATGTACTGCACTAGATACACAGTAAGGAATAAGTGGTGGTGTTCCTCCATAAAGTTCCTATCCATGTCTCACTCGGTGAACAAACGTATGGTGTGTCAATACCCTCCAGTATCACCCATACCATGCAGATGCCATGCTGTCAGCGCTTGGTAAGGTTCCTTTGTTCCTGTTGCAATTAGTTTGGCCACAAATGTAATCATGGTCCGTAATAAGCTGCTTGTACAGGTAACCTACAGTCTCTGTTAGAGGATAAGTTCACATATCACCCATCACCTACACTGAAATAGATTCTCTGTACATCCACTATTGACAGTAGGGATGATTCCAGCCACCAGTTTTTATTTCACGTTAAAGGTTTGTCTTTTTTGCTCCTATCAGTTTCCTTGTCATAGACAGGGACAGATCATGCTAAATTATTTTATATCCAATTTATATGCAGTGGGACAAGTCTCTACATGGAGGACAGGAGGTGTTTTATATTTGTTTCAGGAGGAGCAGCTCAGTTGCTTCTATCGTTGAGAGAGATATTGTCAGATAGCCAACAGACATGTGCACATACACTTGAGTGTTTGCTTATGTAACTTGCTAGAAACTATATGTTTGGATTGATTGCAGAACAGAGCGTTTTGCTTATGGCATTCAGCTTTTAGTTTATTAGATCTACCCTCCAGAACAGTTGGTGGCGGTAAAGCTCCAAATCTCTCTCTCTCTCTCTCTCTCTCTCTCTCTCTCGCCCTCTCTCTCCTTCTCTCTCTCTAGTAACGTAACTTCCCAAACGCTCCCATTTTTAAGGAAGTGTCGCAGTGAAATAAGTTGTCTGTGCCACAGTTATAGAACAACATATACATTATGTTTTCAGTGGAGACAACTTTGATTACTCACTGAAATGACGCAGTCGCGATGCTTCTCATGTTGCTCTGTATTCAAGCCGTCGTCCAAGGTAATTTCAGTGACCGCTTTCATTGAAGCCTTTTTATATCTCTAGTCTTGTATTTTAAGTTTGACTCTTTTTTTAAATACACTTCCATTTTTTTTATTTTGCTTCAATACTCTGCTTCTGTTACTTGTGTCTTTCAATCCCCTTATACTTCAAATATTGTATTGTCAATATCTCCATTAGGACATACTTCTTGCCAGTGATAGCTTTCTACTAGTTCTGGTGGCTAGACTTTCATCTCACCGCAGTGCACTTATTCTGGACTCGTTTTGACCTTTTTTAAATTCCCCTCTGGATCAACACAATATCGACCCACACAGATTGAGAGAGGCATGTAACACTACGGCTTCAGCAGCTACATGAAGCGGAAGCGCACTCTTAGCTCCCTGCCTACTTTTCTTGTAAGAGACTGTGACTCATGACTTCCCGAATTGTTCTTTGAACAAATGACGCTTCAGTTTTCAAGTTAATAAAACACAACGTTTCTGTTGAGGCATGTAGTGGCAATGCAATGCTGTTAGAGCCATACAAGCATTGCATTTACAAGATGGAACAACATTACTTATGTGCATTCTGTTAGTAAAAGACCGTTGTACAGTGGACTGGAGCAATCAAACCTTTAATTGAAATGCATACAAAGAGATCCTCTTCCCATCAAATAACAGTATGATTCTCAGAAACAAAATTAGGCTTTTTGTAATTCACTGGTCCATTCCTTCCCATCAGTTCCAGTGGTGTCTGAGGCTACGCCAGCACCACCACAAAACATTCATGTTGATAAGTGGCTGCTGACATGGACTCCTGCCACTGAAGAGAGAGATGTCACCTACACTGTTCAGTACCGTAGGTGAGGATGTTCAATGTGCAATGTTTTCATTTTGGCTGAGACTGAGGAGTCTCGATATTTTTATGTTAGCACACAACCAGTGTCTTTGCTGGTTGTGCTGTACTATATTTCAGTTTAATATATGAAATGTGTCTTACAGCTGCAACAATGATTCAATCAAACAAAAAGTTGAGTGACACATCAATAAATGATACTGTCATTATCCAGGTTCTGGACTGATGTAAATGTGTTGTTTCTGTTCCCTATCCTCAGCTTTGGCAGCATTGTGTGGAAAGATGTACGAGCCTGCAACCACACATCTTTACACTCATGTAATGTCACTTTGACCAGAGATGAGAGTAAGCATGGCTGTGTTATGCTCCGCGTGCAGGCAGAGAGACATGGGCTGACCTCAAAACCAGTCAAAGCCTGCAGCAGATATGGTAAGAAACCAGGACCTGCCATGTAAACAGGACAGTGGCATTGTCTTTTGCTGTACATTAGCTGAGCTTTTAGGTTTGCATTGTATAAGGTCAGTCTTTCAGCATTTTGTCTGTGTGTGGGTGTGTGTGTCCCGGTTACTTTCTGTCTGCTCCTCTTTGTCACTGCTTACACACAACCTGGCTATTACATTTATTTAGTTTTAGTTTAGTTTAGTTTTTTTTTTCATGAATCCGGATCATTCTGGTCACTTGAAACCTGATGTCCTGGCTGTGGGCCGCTCGTGTAGTGTGTAGCAGGTGAAATGCGTGCACACAACATGTTGAACTTTTTTCCAATGTGCTTCAATGCGTGATTCATGAAATCTGGATCGTATTAAACAAACACAAAGTAAACTGCAGTACTGTAATGTTTCTACTCTTTCTGCTTAATGGAAGCTTTACATTTGGTTGTTATGATTGAATGAGATTTGTCCACAAGTGATTGTGCACTCATGTCCATTATGTTTCTCAGCTACACATTGGTGGTAGTTACAAGTTTCTAGCCATGTTTGTTACCAAACAGCAGTTGAAAAAAGCTTACACCCTAACGGGGCCACCGCTCCCATCATGCACCCCACTTATGATCATCATCCTAAATATAATTCAAAATGATGAATTGGTGCATGATTGAGAAGCCTCAGAGACACTGTTATCGCAAGACCGGAAGATGCATGACTTTATACCATGAGTACTGGCATTTAGTTGAGATCATAACCAAGGAAATACAGTCGTTGCTTAGATCTTGCTTAGCAACCGTCACTGCCTGTGGAATCGTGCTCTGGGTGCTTGGTCGGGCTTGGTGGTGCTGTGGCCGGGCCAGTGGAGCTGCACATGGTCCCGGTGTCCCTGCCCCAGCTGTGTGAGGTCTGCCTCGGGCTGGAGAGCTATGCAGGCCACCTGCATGATTCCCCCCAGGCTTTGTGGTCCAGTGGCCGAGATGTAAGCACTCTGGCTGGGCCAGTGGAGCTGTGCAGCGCCCCCTTGGTCCCTGCCACGTCTCTCTGCACTCTGGCTGGGCCAGTGGAGCTGTGCACGTCTCCCTGGGTCCCTGCCACGTCTCTCTGCGCTCTGGCTGGGCCAGTGGAGCTGTGCACGTCTCCCTGGGTCCCTGCCACGTCTCTCTGTGCTCTGGCTGGGCCAGTGGAGCTGTGCACGTCTCCCTGGGTCCCTGCCACGTCTCTCTGCGCTCTGGCTGGGCCAGTGGAGCTGTGCACGTCTCCCTTGGTCCCTGCCACGTCTCTCTGTGCTCTGGCTGGGCCAGTGGAGCTGTGCACGTCTCCCTTGGTCCCTGCCACGTCTCTCTGTGCTCTGGCTGGGCCAGTGGAGCTGTGCATGTCTCCCTGGGTCCCTGCCACGTCTCTCTGCACTCTGGCTGGGCCAGTGGAGCTGTGCATGTCTCCCTGGGTCCCTGCCCTGGAACGAGATGCAGACGTGTGCGTATGTAGAGCTTCCCTTAACTGCTAGAAATGCCTGTTCTGTGGTGCAATATACACTTTCCTCTGCATAGTTTGTCAAGTTTTGTAACTTTCCTTCTGTTTTGTGTGACCAATTGTATAGTTCTGATTTTCTTGTGTTTATTTATATTTAATTTTAACAACAGCAGCAACATTGATAATTAAACGGTTTGTAAATGAGATTTTCTCAGTGAATTTGTTCCCTCTTTTTTTTCAAGGTGACTCTTGTAGCCCTGAGGTAAGACGGGTGACTGCACAGCCTGGCTCACTGACTGTATATCTGAGCAGGAACCACAGCATGGTTTGGGAACATGGAGACCATGTAACACACAGGGTTTACTATGGCAAGCAAGAAGAGTCACTGCAGGTGAGACTCATCATCAACTTAGCAAGAATGCAGTATGCTGTTGCTTCTTTTCTCTGTGTATGGGACTAACGTTACATTCACATCTGGACATTTCATTAGGGCCCGAGCACCGAACGGTGGGAGGCCTTATTGAAATTGTAAGGATTTTTCTTATTATAATTTTTCCGACAAAAGAAGGTGCTTTTTGAGGGCTTCAACAGGCTCAAATCTTTACCAAAGTTTGCAGAAAACTAGAAAGTGGTGAAAATTGTACGTATTCTGGAGTATTTAGAAATGGGCATGGCAAAATGGCTCAACAGCGCCACCTGGAACGCAACCCCTAGGTTTGCCCTCGACCCATCTTCACCAAAATCGGTAAACAGGTGTATCATGACCAGAAAAACATAAGTCTCTCAGTGCATTATGAAAAACGCAACAGGAAGTCCGCCATTTTGCATTTAGTGGCCATTTTGGCCATATTCCACATTTTTACTTTGACGAACTTGACGTAGAGCTTTCATCAGATCAACTTCAAATTGAGGTGAGTGTCATCACAACAAGATGGAGATATAAACTACCTCGAATTAAAGTTTTTCGTCACACGGTGTGACCGTGGCGTGGCGTCAAAGTTTGATTACACGCCATCAAAACACGAGGTTCTGTATCTCGGACATACATTGTCCAATCGAGTCCAAACTAGACATGTAAGACAAGAGTCGCGACCTGATGACACACAAATCATGACTTAAAATCACAGCGCCACCTGCTGGCTACAGGAAGTGACATGTTTTATACTTTGATGCACTGCTCCTGGCTGCTTTACAATAAACAGCTCAAATGAGCTCAGTCAAGTCATTGGACCATGGTCAGAATTGTGACATTTCCTCAAACCGTGTAAACATTGAGGTGCGGCGAAGGTTCATCCTTCGCCAAAGGAGACGATGTTGTCATAAGTCCAGTGTGCATTGTCCTATCACTGCCAAACTTCTGTCTCATGATCAGAGTCCAAGCCTGAACAGCTCTATGTGTCAATATTTCCTCAGTGTCATAGTGCCACCTACTGATTCGCCATGAAACAGGAAGTACTTTGTAAATCCACTCTGCATTATCCAACCGGCCCCGAACTACTGACCTGTGATCACAATCCTGACCTGAACAGCTCCATATATTAATATTAGTGCAGGGTCATAGCGCCACCTACTGATCAGTGTGATAATTAAGTTGTTGTAACATTGTCCAATTGACACAAAATTGCTCACGTTACATCAGAGCCCCTACTTGAACAGATACATTAGTCTGTATGTAATAATAGTGATGGCGCCACCTACTGGCAACAGGAAGTAAGCTTTGTTTTAAAACTATCATTCGATTTACATAAAATTTTCACTATGTGTTCTGCAATTGATAGCGTGGACCGTAATGAGCAATTAGCAGGCAAGGATCGACATCGCGTGACAGACGCAGGAAGTGAAGCATTTATCCTTGCCGCAGTGCGCAAAACGCATGCAACGCGGAGACGTGCGCTTGGTCAGTGATCGCTCTCTCCACCGACCGCAACAGGCTTCAAAATGCCTGTGCCCGGGCCCGTTAGTGCTACAACGTAGCCCTAGTTTTAATTTGTTATTCATAAATTATATTAATTCTTTTTTTGGTGAGGGAAATACTGTTCATGTGAAAAACTTGTTCACACCATCATTGACTTGTCAAAACTGCAGTTTAGTTCAGATAAATTGACAGTTTTGTTCAGAGTGAAATAGGTTTATTGTTCCTGCTGTGCAAAAGGGTGTCAATAATTACAAATTAAGATCTACAGATGTATCTTCCATTTGGTTAAAAATGATTAATTACAGAGAGTTAGCATTAGATAACAGAAATATCCACTGGTTTTAAGTGGGCTTGGAAGATCTGGAACAGATAAGATAAGACAAGATGAGAAAAGATAAGATAACCCTTTATTTGTCCCACAACAGGGTTGTGAAAAATAGACATCGGTAAAGTAATAATAAGTAAACATGCAATACTTATAGAAATATAAAAAATATAAAGGAATACAAACTAATATATACAATAAACAGAATATATACAGTGTGAGAGTAAAAGCAGAAAGGAAGAGCTGTAGCCAAAGGCTTTTCTCCCTACACATTACACACACACACACACACACACACACACACACACACACACACACACACACACACACACACACACACACACACACACACACACACACACACACACACACACACACACACACACACACACACACACACACACACACACACACATTATTATCAATATTATTATTATAGGCGTGTAACAATTAATGTGTCATTGTAATCCAAACATCTCTTCAGCAGGAGTATGAAGATGGTACTTCTTCAGTGTTCATCCAAGAGCTGGAGGAGGGTCAACGTTACTGTATGAAGGTGCAGTATCTTCTCTACGATAAACCTGCTGGACTGGGAAGTTGCACCCAGTGTGAGGTCATCCCTGTGTCAAGTAAGACCATGTTACAGTTTTTCTGAATTGCTAAAATGCATTTCCTGAATCTTCCTTTCCTTTGCTCAAAACAGTACACACAAACTCTAAAATTCAAGCTACACTCACAAAACCTTTGACTTGAAAAATCAAACAATTGATTCAAAGCTACATCTTTACCCAAAACCAAACAATGCCCTCAGATAATAGACAAAGACAGCCAATACGTAAACACTACTCAGCAATCATTACACACTACATGAATAAATGCAGCAAAAATAAAAAACAACTATATGGACTATATGATTTTACAGTAAGCAATGTCAATCATTCATTCTGCCACAGCATCATGCCTCTGGGCCGTGTCAGACCACAGGACTTCATCTGTATCACAGGCAGTCCCTCCCTTGCTAAGCAATGGGGAAATCCTTATTCATGCTGAATCCTGCCATGAACCGATCCAGTTAGAATAGATCCTATAATCATCACATGCTGCATCCATTTTCCTGGGTATAGGGGTTTCGGTCATAGCCCTTTCCCCTGCCATGCGGAGAAAAAATCTTTTGGGGGGGGTTTAGGGAGGGAGAGTATGGTGAAAACAAACATTAAGAAAACACTGATTATTGATACAGTAAACCGTTCACGTATTCTTTCACCACAGTGAAAGCTCACGTTGTCCCAAATGACAATATAAACCGGATGCTCTGCCTGCTCATGACCCCTCTGCTAATGTCTGAGCAAATCATCCCGTAGACCTTCAGGAATATTGATGACTTTTAGTCTTTTGTGGTCCTAAAGTAACATGATTGGACACGTGTGCATTCAATTTTAAGTGGTTGTGTGTTACCAATGACAACAGGGTGTTACTTGTGTTTAACCTTTAGGGCCTGTGTGTGTCATTCTGGGTATAGTGCACTACACTGCTGAATGTGTATTGTGAATGAGCATGTGTTTAGAGTTTTGCAAAATGGGTGATTTAGATTTGCAAAGTGTGGATTAACAGCGTTTAAAGTTCTGCCAACTATGTGATTGACTCCATAAAGTTGTTCTGCCAGTTGACATTACAGATGCTGCTGGGAACGTTTTTTTAAGCCAGACAAAAAAGTTTCGGGGATGTTTAAGTCCCAGTCCAGTTGGGTTGCTTGTTTTGGTCTTGACAGTTTTCCAAAATATATCACAAGTTTCTATTCTGATTATTTGTCCTCCTGTTTGTACACACACTGCTGTATTAAACTAAGCGCTGACAAACCAAAATTGTAGTCACATGAACATCATGAGAAGGATTAATTGACTTGACTTAGTGATTCCTTGCAACATAAAAATACTTTGCCTTACTTGCCAGATGGCACCTGGGTGAACAGGCTGTGATCTTTAGGCACTGAGCAGGCACCTCACCTTCCTGATATTGCTGATGATGGGTGGTTTCATTTGAGGTTTTATTCACCTGCTGAATTCACTCCTGCACATTTTCAACTTGTTAATGAAGTAGGGATTGTTTGAATTATTTTAGTGAAGCATACCTTTTATCTGCTACAACAAAAACCAGCAAAATGGTGCTGTAGAAGTCCAAACGTCTCTAACCACTTGCAACCTCTATGTTGGTTTTATCTTTTTACTGATATTTGTTTTTTATTAAGATGAATCAAAGTTTAAGTCAGAACATGATGATAGAAGCTGTAATGTGTTGCTTCTGTTTCTCGTGTGTGTGTGTGTGTGTGTGTGTGTGTGTGTGTGTGTGTGTGTGTGTGTGTGTGTGTGTGTGTGTGTGTGTGTGTGTGTGTGTGTGTGTGTGTGTGTGTGTGTGTGTGTGTGTGTGTGTGTGTGTGTTCCTTACCTTTCCCAGGTCACAAGCCAAAACAAACAGATGTGATAGTGGTTGTGGTGGTTGTCATTTTCGTGGCCTTTCTGATATCTGGGATAGGGTACTTCCTCATCTTCCGACTCCACAGATTCAAACAGTGGCTTCAACCTCCGTGCGAGATCCCTCCACACGTGAGCATGAAAACCATTAACCATACAACCACTAGGTCATACAGTGTCGATATTCACTGTGTGTATTAGGTTAATAAGATATATTGTATAAGACAGGAAGATTTCATTGCATTTACAGTGGCATGATAGGGATAAATCTCCCCTGGTAAAAATTTCTGTTACTTTAAATACTAGATCAGTGTATTTGTAACAAACCTCTCTGTTACCGTGGGTTTCTCGTCTTGAACACTCAGGACCACAGGTATGATTTCCGTAATGCTTTCTTTATTCTTTCGGCTATTCACATGCATATATACACGGGCAATCTCTCCAGGTGTTGCCTTCCTGCTCCCGGGGCCCCCCCGCGTCCCAGCGCGCTACTGCTGATAAAGAGGAGAGAGTCATTAGTTGACCTGGAACACCTGTGCACAATCAGACTCTCTCCTGGCACCGACCCCAGAACCCCGTCCCCACTCCCTCCCTCCTGCAGCCGACGCTGATCACGCCCCACTACCACAGTATTATTTCTCAATTTCTACAATTTAAGAATAAAAAAAAAATACCATGCAAAGGTTTAAGTGACCCAAGACAGTTAAGATCCTAAAAAGCAAGAGAGTATGGATACTATGACTCATGTCATGTCCCAAAAATCAACAGAAATGCCCTCCTCTAATCAGCTGCCTAGCAGTCTGAGAATTACAATCATTGATGCACATAATGAAAAAATGAATGAAAATTGACTCATTGTCTACTCACCACTATGCCGATGGAGGGGTGGGTGAAGTGTTTGAGTCCACAAAACACGTCATCCTAGTGTTCGTAAGGCCCGACATTCAAATTTGACTCGAAACGGCATCAAGATAAAAAATCGGTTAAATCTGTCATTATGTCCGTGGTCTCCAACATTTTTAAAATTGGTCAGGGTTGAAAATCCTCTAGTGTGCAGCAGCCATTAGCGATGGTCATGTTTATGTGAAGACCGACTTTTGTGCCAATAGACAATGATTCCTGTGACTGACGAGAGTAGGAGCGATCAGCGAAAGTCCAATGTCAATAGCATCTGGCTTCTTTCCCATTAATATATTGAATATTCTTGTTAACCTCAGCAAATAAAACAGGTGGGTGGGTGGGGGGGGGGTGGACGGGTGGACGGGGTGGACGTGGACGAGATGCCTCTGACCAATATTGAGCAGCAGGTGCAGTTCACATTCTGAAAAAAAACCGTTCTCTCTGTCTTCTTCTGTGCCGTCTCCTCCTCAATAACTGCAGATATCTGTGCGCAACGCTGTGTCGATTAGCACCTACCTTTCAAACTATTAAATACAGACCCAGTCACAATCACCACAATTATGTTCAGGCTTTGTAATTCACAATGCGTGTGCTAAATTAAAGTATTTGCATCTAATCCTCCCAATATTTTGCGCACTCTGGTAGAAACGCCCGATAATGAATATTCATTAAGGCAAACATACTAAATGGACAGCACATGTTATTCTGCACGCAATCCTCAGTGAGCACCGTTATTAGATCAACTTGCATGTTTTTTTGCGGGTGAAATCAAGTTTGCACACTTTTTTACATGCGCAAACCTTTAGTAGATCAGGCCCTCAGTGTCTTGCCTAAGGACACTTCAGCACATTGACTGGAGGAGCCAGGGATGGAACCACTGACCTTGTTAGTGGATGACCCTCTATACCTACTGAGCCACAGCTGCCCTGTGTTTACAGTAACAGAAATTTTGGCAAAGGTTGCCCTAACTTTTTCATGTCAGTATGGGTCAGGATGTAGGTAGGAACTGCTTGATTTGCACCTTGGTGTGAATGTTATGGTAAAGGTGGGTTCAGAAAAGAGTAGTGTAGTGGTTTACTGGAGTCCTGCAAAATGTTGATGTTTGTGCTTGCCCACCCTTTTTTCATTTGACCTATGTCAGGCTTGCCTTTTAACTTACGGTTGCTATTGCTATGTCACATGATCTCATGAGGTATTAGGCATTTTTCATAGCAAACAATTTGACACTGCCCAATAGGAAAGGCCAGGTTAAAAACAACTAACGAAATGAATAATGTTTAAACTGCATTTAGCTGCTTCAGTCTCAGAATCCTCGTGCTGTTCTTGCTGGCTCACTGTCACACGGTCATGTCTTGAAGTTGAACTACTCTGTTGAACTGAACTGAACGGAGCCATTGTGACTGTTATCAGTAACACATACTTTTCCTACTATGACATGTCAAAATGTTTGCAGTGGAATAAGCAGCTTGTTACACAATAAGGAAACCATGCCTATCATGGAAAACTCACTGTATGCAATGGTGTAGCTTACCAAATTCAAGCATCAGCATCCGTCGCAACACATTCCCACTACTTGTTAAGACAGGAAGTCAAAAGATCAAATAAAGGCATTGGAGTACTACAATGTTGATGAAATACATAAAATCTATAGAAACAGTAAATCCACCACTAACCTTTGAACAACTTCTATTGCATTTAACTTAAATAAGGTAAACCATTTTTTGTTCTTTTCCAGTTTCTCTTCGAGCCATTTCCAGAGCATCACATTTGCAGCTACAACAGCAGCATCCGTGAGGGGTACTGTGATATAATTTCCTCGACTGAATGAAAGCAGCGGCCCTCCCTCTGCTCTACATCCATGTGTCCTGCTCATTTTGCTGTTGTAGGGATTAGGTTTGACCTGTTACAGATGCTCTCTGAAACCTACTACTGACTCCCCTACAGTTATACTGTATGTAATCTGCTTCTCCCTGAAGCCTGACTTTCTGCTGAGACGGATTTGGATTCAGGATAAATCAACGGAAGGTAATAAACACTAAAATGTATTCCTATCTTGACAATCATTAGGCTCATTATGGATGTTGAATTCCAGAAAAGTGCCATTGTAGGAGATGTAAAATATAAATAGTTATTAAAGTAGTTATTAGTTTTAAAAAGTTAAGCAAATTGAGCAAAATGACATAAGGAACATATTTGGCGGCATTATTTGCACTGTTTGGATGAATACATATGTAATTATGATTACGCCACTAAAAAACTAAATGTAAACTATGCCCTGTCTACCTGCAAAGAAGCACAGTCAATAAATCAGCTCTTCAAAAAGAGTTGAAACCAAAGCAGACAGCAGTTACACAGAATCAGTGTGGCTTCTGCGGTTTGACACCAGTTTTAGGGAAGATCACCACTGGTGAAAAAACATGAATCTTAAGTATTTTTTTATCTTTAAATGGTTAATTTGTTTAATTTTAAGCATTTCAATTTTGTCTCCAACCAGTTAAAACTGTAATGTTACTGTTGTCTGTCTCTAATAGTGGCCACCACTATAATTTCTGCTGATGAATTTAGGATGTGTCTGTTAGTTGGATGTTGCAGGCTTTGGACTCATGTCTCAAACTTATTGCCATTAAATAGCTAATATTAAGACTGCCAGCTAACAAACAAGGCTGTCCTTTCATTGAAAGTCAATCCTAAGTCACCTTCTTGTGTTTGTTGTACAAGTAACAAAAAAGATTAAACGGTCAGTATTCCTAATCATGGAATCATATTTGTCATTTCATATTTATAGCCTTTTTTTAGTGTTGGTTATAAATGCCTGTTTGATGCTTTTACACCTATATAATGAATGAATGAATGAATGAGATGAATTTGTACCCAAAGTACATTATTATTATTATAGTAGTAGTAGAAATAGTAGGTAGTGGTAGTTGTTGTAGCAGTAGTAGTAACAGGAAACTGTTTCTGACACACTGTTTTTAAATAATTCAATTTCAATTCAATTTTATATGTATAGCGCCAAATCATAGTATACATTATCTCAAGGTACTTTATATAGGAGGTGAAGACCTTAAAATGTATAGAGAAACCCAACAGTTCCCACAATGAGCAAACACTGTAGCGACTGTGGAGAGAAAAAACTCCTTCATTAACTGGAAGAAACCTCTAGCAGAACCAGACTCAGTGTGGACTAGTTATAATGAAAATAATAACAGTGTAAAGATGTTATTGATTATTAATGATAGTAGCAACAATTAATATAATAATTCATTAATAATAAGTATTATTGTTAATAATAATAATAATAATAATAGTTGTTATCCTGAAGCTCTGGAGTCAGAGATACCTGCAAAGAGAGAGAGACTATAGGAGGAAAGACAAAAGACAAAGAGTTCCAACCATAAAAATGCGTTTTTAATGCTCTGAGAACCACAAAGTTCGGTTCACCTCTACAGTATTTTGGGGTATTGTGGAGTACAGTATTGTTAAAACAAAACTGCTGGAGAATGATATAAGATAAACTCATAAATCCATAAATTCACATGGTAAAACATAGCAGACATTAGAATCTCCTTTAGCATGGTAGAATTTTACATGGATTTACATTTAAATGGATTGTATTAATGTTAATTTGGATGCTGTCTTTTTGATGTTCTTGTTATGAAATTAATTTTGAATTGCTTATTTAATACTTTCACATTGATCAAGGATTCAATGACTGATGTCTAATATTAAAGTAATTGTTAATTAAGATCAACATTGTGTTTACAATTTGTTCTACTGCCTGTAAGTAGTAAAAAAACGAATGTAATGTAGCTTCAAAGTGAAATGTTTATTTGCGATTTCTGGAATTATCCCTATTATTTTGAAAAAATTGTGTATTTTACATGCCAAAAGTTTGCAACTTGGTCTTGTTGAAACCATGGAATTATCTGAATAAGATGTAAGCTGTTCAGATTTTGAGACTTAAAGGGCCCATATTGTGTCAAATACATTTTCTGGGCTTTTACAATCCGTAATTACTTGAAGGGGATCAGTACAGACCCTCAAAGTATGAAAACAGTCACTCAGCTGACTTTTTCACTCAGTACATTTTAATAAATATGTTACTGAAACGTCTCGTTTCGTACTTCCTCTCCGTATGATGTCATCATGGAATCGCACTCGTCTCTCAGCCCCACCCAGCCGGTACCAGTCCAGCCTCCGAACCCACCACCCCTCCTCCCCTCCACACCGAACGTGACACCAAGCAGACATGTTGCTGAGCTAGCAGCTTGTTAGCTACCACAGGCTAACCACAACAAGGCTTGATAAAAACTCTGGGAATTCTGTTAAAAATTCAGTATAAGCCCCAGGAGCACGGTAAACTACAGCAAATATGATTGGCTGTTGGTGTTTCTTGGATTGGTGTGGAAGACTAAGAACAAGACATTCAAATGAGTTGTAGCTTAGTTTAGGTTTAGGATTAATTGATAGACTGGAGTTAAAAATAGCAGCAACTCCACCTCCTCGACCAAATTCTCTGGGAATGTGTGAATTTATATGACTGGGGGGAGGAGATTCATTTAGACTGACATATTCATCAGGATGCAGCCAGGTCTCAGTGAGGGACAATAAATCAATGTTGTGAACTGAGACTAGTTCATTAACTAAAATAGCCTTTGATGATAGTGATCTTTCGTCTAAGAGTCCACATTTAATTGTCTTTCTTTGTTGTGTTGTTGCAGAGGTTTTGATTTGTTTTTTGTGCGGAATTCTCCCTCTGTTAATGTTTGATTTGACAGACATAGTCTCTATAAGGTTGTGGTTGTGTGACTGATCCAGAGGGAGCACAGAAAACTGTCGGACTGCAGCTCTGCGTCCTGGTCCCAAATCTAGTTATATTCCTAGATAAGAGAGCCGCTCCATCCCAAGTGGGATGAACGCCGTCTGTCCTCACAAGACCAGGTTTCCTCTTAAAAGTTTGCCAATTGTCTACAGAAGGCCCACACCATTATGTTTCAAAATAAAACATATTAGAAAACCAACATTACAATTTCTAATGCAATAACTTACCTGTCTGTTCCAGTGGAAACTCTGAAAAAGGCTTAGCCTTCATTGGAGTTTGAAACCTTTCTTATTGCTGGATCAGAACCACAAGAAAATTGGTGCGACATGACACAGTGGTCTACTCCTGTAACAATTATATTGGTAGAGTAAATTACCTTTCCTACTGAAAACTAGAGACTTCAGCGTTGGTCTGAAACGTTTGTCTATCAGTAGAGATTTCCATCCAGGAGGCAACACCAGTGTTTATCCCCGTTTCTCTTGTCATATTTCCCAGAGATTCAGCAGCAGTTGGTAAAATTGAGCCATAACTCCTTGTTGCCCCCTTAGGTGTGAAACTCTGTTTGAATTCAAACTCTGGCCTCTCAGCCTCTCACTGGCTGAGAGCCATCAGACTCCCCCTGATCCCCCAGGAGCGGCCTGTGACGTCACGCAGGTAACAAAACAAAGTCTGCTCCGCAGCTATGTGCTTTTTTCCCTGTGTGCCGCTTTAACTAAGAGAACTCTCTGTAGAAGTCGTGACCCGGTCACAAAAGGGAGCAACCAACAGACGATTGTTTTACTTTTGGTTTAGTTTTTATTTCACATTTAGTTTTTTTTAATTTTTATTTAAAAAATGTTTTTTAAAGACCTAGGCCACACGTCTTTCACTCATGGGTCCAGTTAACAGACAACCAATTGGATCCAAGTCAGCTGTTTTTCCTGTCGAAAGATGACAGACTTCATCGAGAACAATGGACCAAGTTCCCTCATCCTGGAGGCTGCAGATCAGGGGTTAGAGCAGTCCTCTAACCAGAAGGTCAGTGGTTCGATCCCAGTCTTTCCTGTTCCGAATGCCAAAGAGTCATGAGGCAACATTCTGAACCCAAAATTGCCCCTTGTCATAGAGAAAAGTTCTGCACATGGATGCACTGTGTATGTGTGAATGTAAAACTGTGTTTTGAGTGGTCATCAAGACTAGAAAAGTGCTATATAAACGACTAACTCGAGCCAGACCGAGCGCTGCCCGCCATCGCCTCCTGCTCTCCATACATTGTCAATGTTCACAAATTCTGTTGTCTTAGTTTAAAGATGTGTCCGATGACACCGTGCGTGCGAGCAAGAGACAAGCTTATGAATGAATGCGCAGCTATGAAGAAAGACTTTACTAATTTAAGTGTTGACAGTTTTCAAACAAATCAATGGTTACAGTAGTGTGTAGATCAAGACTAGAAAAGCGCTGTATAAATACTGACCATTTACCATTCTTTGGCATGTACAGTAGAGTAGCCACCAACCCGGCCTTCACACACCAACTGTGCGCTCTACCATGGCATAAGTGCACATATGACTCACGTTGCCTTCCTTCTTGTCTGGCGGACTAGAGGTGTCATGAGCCATGGACACCATAACCTCAGTCACCTGGAGAAATTAGGGAATTTGGGCTAAATGATCTGAAACAGTGACATCTTATCAAGTATCATAAATTGTGTTCTTACCTGAAAGAAAATTCAAAACAAAATTTGTAAATGTGGTCTTAAATCACTCATACACATTACTTAACAAATCTGTTCTTACAAACGGTTCTTGCATGAGGCCCAATGTGTTGTAGATGTAATTTCAAATCCATAAAAGTTTTCTGAGATATTGCGTTCACAAGCATGAGACAAAAGAATAGAAGAACAGGCAACCCATATAATACCTCTGGCTCGCCTGACGCTGGCGTGGAGGTATAAAAATGTGGCAAAGTTTAACTGTATTGTGCCAAATGACAACATACATTATCTAAATGCAATTTACATAGTTAATAAAGTCAAAGTAGAGAGTGAAGAGCAGCAGTGAATGTGGGGAGAGGTGCACACTCACAAGCAATGATGAAGGCAGAAACAGAGGCCACAGTTAAATGTCAAAAATGTTTATTTTGAAAAATCAATTTACACAGGCAATGTGGCAAAATACACACTTTCAATGCGGTTCATCAATGCACACATTCAACTTAGATTCATTCAAGAATCAAACAAAGGAAATAATAGTGCTGTTGATTAGTAGGATCATTGATTTACAGCTCCTGATGTGACCTTCTTGGCCCTCTTGTTGTTAGTCTTCTGTGTTATCGTCCTCTTCAGCTGCTGGTCCTCCAGTCTCTGCTGCTTCTTCTGTAGATATACCGTCACATTGTCAAAACTCATTTTGTACAGATGCTCGAACCGGTTGGTGGTCCTGGTGGAGGCTGTTGTGTAAGAGAACAGTAAGAAAGTTAGTGACAAGAACCACAGCTACACACATTTTAAAGGGTTAGGGTAATACAGTGTAATCCAAATGTTCTCTTAAAAGTCCCACAAGAAAAGAAAATGTCATATATACACGTGTTTGTGTGTGTTAGCAGGGCAGTTGCTTCTGATGCTTAGTGACCATCACCAGAACAATTGAGAGTGCACTGCAGTTTAAGGTAACTTCAGAATGTATGAAAAAAACCTTCAACTGCTGTTGATGAGCCAAGTTAGCTCGGATGAACTGGCAAACACCAGGTTATACTGGATTTATATATATATATATATATATACACACACTACCGTTCAAAAGTTTGGGGTCACCCAGACAATTTTGTGTTTTCCATGAAAACTCACACTTTTATTTATCAAATGAGTTGCAAAATGAATAGAAAATATAGTCAAGACATTGACAAGGTTAGAAATAATGATTTTTATTTGAAATATTAATTTTGTTCTTCAAACTTTGCTTTCGTCAAAGAATGCTCCATTTGCAGCAATTACAGCATTGCAGACCTTTGGCATTCTAGCTGTTAATTTGTTGAGGTAATCTGTAGAAATGTCACCCCCCGCTTCCTGAAGCACCTCCCACAAGTTGGATTGGCTTGATGGGCACTTCTTGCATACCATACGGTCAAGCTGCTCCCACAACAGCTCAATGGGGTTGAGATCTGGTGACTGCGCTGGCCACTCCATTACAGACAGCATACCAGCTGCCTGCTTCTTCCCTAAATAGTTCTTGCATAATTTGGAGGTGTGCTTTGGGTCATTGTCCTGTTGTAGGAGGAAATTGGCTCCAATCAAGCGCTGTCCACAGGGTATGGCATGGCGTTGCAAAATGGAGTGATAGCCTTCCTTATTTAAAATCCCTTTTACCTTGTACAAATCTCCCACTTTACCAGCACCAAAGCAGCCCCAGACCATCACATTACCTCCACCATGCTTGACAGATGGCGTCAGGCACTCTTCCAGCATCTTTTCACCTGTTCTGCGTCTCACAAATGTTCTTCTGTGTGATCCAAACACCTCAAACTTTGATTCGTCTGTCCATAACACTTTTTTCCAATCTTCCTCTGTCCAATGTCTGTGTTCTTTTGCCCATATCAATCTTTTCTTTTTATTGGCCAGTCTCAGATATGGCTTTTTCTTTGCCACTCTGCC
This sequence comes from Hippoglossus hippoglossus, assembly GCF_009819705.1. Lineage (NCBI taxonomy): Eukaryota > Metazoa > Chordata > Actinopteri > Pleuronectiformes > Pleuronectidae > Hippoglossus > Hippoglossus hippoglossus. The sequence goes on from NC_047171.1 coordinate 24,277,189, forward strand.
TAGAAGGCCAGCATCCCGGAGTCGCCTCTTCACTGTAGACGTTGACACTGGCGTTTTGCGGGTACCATTTAAAGAAGCTGCCAGTTGAGGACCTGTGGGGCGTCTATTTCTCAAACTAGAGACTCTAATATACTTGTCTTCTTGCTGAGTTGTGCACCGGGGCCTCCCACTTCTCTTTCTACTCTGGTTAGAGCCCGTTTGTGCTGTTCTCTGAAGGGAGTAGTACACACCGTTGTAGGACATTTTCAGTTTCTTCGCAATTTCTCTCATGGAATAGCCTTCATTTCTAAGAACAAGAATAGACTGGCGAGTTTCACATGAAAGTTCTCTTTTTCTGGCCATTTTGAGAGTATAATCGAACCCACAAATGTGATGCTCCAGATACTCAACTAGCTCAAAGGAAGGCCAGTTTTATAGCTTCTCTCACCAGCAAAACAGTTTTCAGCTGTGCTAACATAATTGCACAAGGGTTTTCAAGGGTTTTCTAATCATCCATTAGTCTTCTAAGGCGATTAGCAAACACAATGTACCATTAGAACACTGGAGTGATAGTTGCTGGAAATGGGCCTCGATACACCTATGTAGATATTTCATTAAAAACCAGACGTTTCCACCTAGAATAGTCATTTACCACATTAACAATGTATAGAGTGTATTTCTGATTAATTTAATGTTATCTTCATTGAAAAAAACTGTGCTTTTCTTTGAAAAATAAGGACATTTCTAAGTGACCCCAAACTTTTGAACGGTAGTGTGTATATATATATATATATATACTGTACATACCTACATACATATATATATAAATACATATATATACACACACACACACGTTCGGAAAACAAGGGTCAGGTCTTGTACATTTCATGCATACTTTCATGCACCAATTTGCATAAGTGTATATCACAGGTATAAAATAAGTTCTACGGAGTTAAAAATATACATTAAAACAACCTACATTTAAATAGAATGAGAGTGTATGGCCACCATCTATGAAACAGTGGTCTGTAAACCACTGCATGGCAATCGTTCTCATAGCATTTGACATTTTTTTAACCTGGACTAAAGTAATGGGCTGACATGCCTAATCCACTTTCCCCTGCCATTTCTAAAGCTACTACACAAGCTAAAGAGGGACAGAAGCTTTGCTCAGATACATGTGCTGTACTATGTCATGCTGTTTGTGGTGATCTAATGTATTCTGGTTCCAGATCTCTGTTCACATGAACCTGAAAAATAGACAATTTGTATGCTATATTTAGGGTAATAGCAGTTTATAGCCTTTATGAAATAATGATGGAGCATAATTGATATGTAGACGATATCTTTTTCTTATGTAACATTGTCATTTTTGAGCCATATATTTCAAGGGCAGATTTATGGCCAAACTTAAACTGTTTAATGTGTACAAAATAAATGTCCCCAAAACACAAGTATATATCAAATGGTGAATTGTGTGCAGAGTACAGCCCTTTGTGACATAGTTGTAGTTGAGGTGGGAGGAGAACCACAGCAGGTTGAGCCAGAGACAGTTTTCCAAGTCCCTAAGTCAACATTGAGTGATCCACAGTTTGACATGCTGCGTTCATTAGATCATTTCAGATGTTGCACTGATGAAGCAGATCATCATGAACCGAAATGTTCTGTATGTAGTCTGTGTAAGCAGCTCAAGATGCTTAGGGTGAGTTGGCATGCGATACATGATACATGTCACATGACCTCACAGTTATTTCTGTATAGAGGGTACAAGTGGGATGAGAATAAGAGCGCAGACACTTAAGATGCACTGACAAGCCAAAACGCGGTGGTGTGTGTGTGTGGGTGTGTGTGTGTGTGTGTGTGTGTGTGTGTGTGTGTGTGTGTGTGTGTGTGTGTGTGTGTGTGTGTGTGTGTGTGTGTGTGTATATTTCAGGACTCACCTTCAATTGTTTCCCAATGTGGCATGAAGGCTTCAGTGACTCTGTGGAGTTCAGGGCTCTCAGGATCACACTAGATGAAGCAGGAGAGCACACAGGTCATTGAGAACCAGTGCAAACAGGATGGAATTATAATTAGAACATGTGAACTACACCAAACTGTTTTTGAGTGGCTAGGTCAAAGATCAGAGCCCATAGAACATCTATGATCAAGAAGATATCAGTACACAGAGACATCCATCCAATTCTTGTAGAGCAAGTGAATACTTTCGGGAGCAAATCTGTCAGAATTTAAGATAATGCCAAATCAGATGCGAACTATGTGACTTAAAGGGATAGTTCACCAAAAAATGTAAATTGACTCATTATTTACTCAGCACTATGCCGATGGAGGGGTGGGTGAAGTGTTTGAATCAACAAAACACTTTTGGAGTCTCGGGTAAACAGTGTTACAGCCAAATCCAATACAGTTGAAGTAACTGGTGACTCCCTCTTCAGACGTAATAAAACTGAAAAAAAAAAGCCTCCATACTGCTCGTGTGGTGTCATCAAAGTGTCCGTAAGCCCTGACATTAAAATTTGACTCGAAACTGCGTCATTTACACCATGATTTTAGCCTAAATGTCCTCTGATATCCTCCTCAGAGCCACGTTCACGACTTCAACTGCACACACTGCACACAAGCTCTGACCCAAGGGTATGCGTTAGCATCGCTACTACCGGTAGTGGACTTTTAGGCTTAAAACACGGTGAAAATGACGCTGTTTTGAGTCGAATTTTAATGTCTGGTCTTCTGGACACATGGATGACACTACAGGAGCAGTATGGAGGCATGTTATGTTTTTTTTTCTGTTTTATTACATCTGAAGAAGATGAGTGAATTCAAATTTTTCAGTGTTTGAGTTGGTTTCCTAATTATGTTTTCTCCTCCCAATGAATTGCATATTTGACGGACTAAACATGTGTAACTTTAGCTGAAACTTTTGCACAAAATTCAGATGTGCAACATATTTGTGTGTGAAAAGGTTTTCAAGCATGGGCGTGCCCAATTGACACGATTGCGCCCCCTAAAGTGCAGCCACTGTGGTACGTTTTACCAAAATGTATGAAAATTGTTGGGCATATGTATCATGCCCAGATGTACAAAAAAGTCAAGGGGACCCCTATTCCAAACCCAACAGGAAGTCAGCCATTTATGATTGAGTGTTTTTTGGCGAAAAAACTTTACGAAGTTCTCCAAGAGGATTAATAACATTGACTTTAAATTTGGCCGGTGCAATCTAAACACCTTGATGATAAAAAGTTGTGCTCTTTTTGAGTTTTTGTCAGAGGGTGTGTTCGTGGCATGGCATCGAATTTCAATGTTTTGCCATGGAACAGGAAGTTGTAACTTCAGTGCACTTTATCCAACCTGCACCAAACTTCACGTTTGATAAGCATCCTGGCCTGAACACATCTACATACCAATAATCTGACATAGTAATAGGGCCACCTACTGGCAACAAGAAATTACATCTTTTATACTGAAATGTACTCCTCATAGCAGGTTGACCACATCCAGCCACATTTAGACATGGTCAATGATAGGTTCATGAATCTTGTGTGTTATCGTTAATGCTGTTGCCGTGGCTACGTGCCAAAAGTTGATGTTTAGTTTTACAATTGATTGCATTTTTGGGGGGCTAAACATGCACACGTCAGAAATGAATAACATTTACTTCCAATATGGTCTTGCATATAGGTGTGGCAAAATGGCTCAATAACGATCCCTACAAAATGTCAACAAAGCAGCCCCAACGGCATGTTTCACAGACATGTATGAAACTCGGTAAGCATATGTATCATGGCCAGACTTACAAAAAAGCGTTTTGGACCTAGGGCCGGGGCGATAAAACGATAGCAATAATAATTATAGTATAACATTCCTCGATAGAAATTTAAGACATGGTCGATATAACGTCGCTAGAACTCATTCCATCCATGTTTTGACAGACAACAGGAACAGCCAATGATAATGAGAATAGCCCCGCGCCGAACCAATCACGTGGCTGGAATAGTGTCACAGCTACGTCAGGTTAGGTTGATGCACACGGCTCAGAGTGTAGGCGGAGCAGCACACATGCTAATGTTTGGATACCGTGTACATACAGGCCGATGTTGCTCAGACATCTTGGTACTCCTAACCACGTTCTCACATAGGAGTTTGATCATTCGCTCCATGTTCTCAACTCTTGTGAGCGGAACGTCGACTATTGTAGGTGTCCACATCAGTCGGGGTATTAGGCCAAAGTGACAAGGAGTGGTCAGTTGGAGCAAGTCTGAGACTGGGAGATGTTGGTGGAAGTGGGCCAGTGGCTTACCGTCCCATCACATATTGTCACTAACACCCTAAGACCAGACCTGATATTCTCTCACTGCAGAAAGATCCCAACTGGGCCCCAAGATGCTAGGGACATGCACCCAGGTCTGATTCGGCCTGTATGATTGATTACAAGGCCCAAACCCCCGACGACTCTAAGGTGCACAACTGAAGTTATGTCCCTAACATCCACTGGTGGACGCTAACACCTACTAACATCTAATGGTAGTTGGTAACTTAAAATGTGCAGAAGACCTTCAAACGTACAAGGGATATTCACCATCTTCAAAAAGATTTGTTGAAACACACACACACACACACACACACACACACACACACACACACACACACACACACACACACACACACACACACACACACACACACAGTCACCTTTAAATAGTACGAAGGTCAGCAGTAAACTATCTAGGTAACCAAATTATTTTGTAGTTTTCCAAAAATGTTACCCATAGCCCTTTTCAGTTATTAAAAATTGGTAAAAATGTATGCTTTCCACCATAGTTAGCATTCCTTTGTTCAATGCTTATTTCAAAACCATTGCGACATTACACCATGTAAATCTCTGTAAAACTTGGAAAGACAAGTGCTCCAAACCATTGATCAGTAGTGAACATCTGTAATAATTTGAAAATCCTTCTGTGGATTTTGTGCATAAAGCAGCCAACATTAATAATATCAACTTAGGTCAATGTCTAAATGTGTGTACATTTATCGAACTGTACCTCCCAGGAGCCTTGTCTGTGTGAGAAGATTTGGAGTGGTGCATCATTTGACTCCATCAGCACCCAGAGCCGTTTCTCTGAGTCAAAGGTCATGTCGAGGGGACAGTGTGGCAAGGACAGCCGACTATGTGGCATAAGCTTCTCTTTACCCACCAGGTCCAGGGTGAAAAACTGAACTGCAGATACTCTGGGGACACATAAGAAACATTAGTGATCAACTGGTCTCGGAGTGGATCTATCTGTAATTTAGAGGCCAATTCTGATTGTGGAAGATTGAGTAATTGATGATTTCACTGATTAGCCAGTTTCTCTGCAGACTGATTTAAGAATCAGCTCTATAGCCTGGGAAGAGGTGTTGCTGTCATACAAAAGATAAAAACAGCTTCAATAACACAGTGATGCTGAAAAGGATAGAGTAAACTTAGATGAACACATTATAAGGCAAACACTGTGAGAAACAACATGAATCTAGTTCACAAAGTGACTGAAGAAGAACCTTTCACAAGAAACCTCAGATACACACTTTCCTACTGTGGAGAACAGAAAAACAAGAGAGGGTAAACCCACTTTTTTTGCACAAATGAGATACCAATCTTTATTTTATCCAAATACACATTTCTAATGATTTTGTACCATATTTGAGCAACAATGGATATGAAGAATAGCATGTTTTTTATATTATGAATGGAGTAGCTCATACAAACATGAGAATGTATGTGGAAATTAATCTTTAATACTTCAGAGTCCTTCCATGTTTCTTTCAGAGATGAATACACATGGTTAAAGAAAAAAACATGTTTTTGCCAAGTGTCAGCTTGGGGCTTGAGTGGGACCAATTGGGACAGCAGACGGTCCAGGCTTTTGATTTGCAATGGAGCAGAGAGCACACTAATCTTCGACCGAGCTCAACTCCAATCCACGGTTCTTTATTAGAATTCTGAACTTATCTCATCAATGTCTCTGACTGTGTGGTCCAAAAGTCGGATGATTTGACATGAAAAAAAAAACCAAAGGACCAATTAACAGTTAGACTCACCTTTCACACTGCACAGCAATGAGACATCCATCAGGGGAGCTGGTGATACGACACACAGTTGGGCTCTGGAAAATAAGACAAACAGAATGTGGATCAAATGACAATAAATGCTGACAGCTTTTAACTATGTTATTTTAAATTCATGTTCCTGTTGGTAAGTTTAAGTTTAAGATAATTAACATTTGATAGACTAGGGTTGGGTACCGAACTCAGTACTTTTAAGGGTACCAACTGAATTGGGTATCGATTCACGTTAAATCAATCGGAGCCAATTTTCGGTACCTGATGCCATAGGGGATAGTTCACCCTAAGAAATTTTGGGAGAACTATGCCTTTAAGATGAGATGGGAACTATGACGACAGAAACAGAAAGATCAACGAGGTAAATTCATTTGTATTGGAGTAGCTGTATTTTCTAAACCAGGTACCATTCCTCATTTCCCATCAAACATCAGTTAATACAGACAGCTAATGTTCTATCTTGCCATGTCAAAGCAGTGTTTCCCGTTAATTATCTAGACCAGGAGTCGGCAACCTTTACTATCAAAAGAGCCATTTTGCCCCCTCTTACACCAAATTAAATTCGTCTGGAGCCGCAAAACATATTTGATAGCACAGCTTATGAAGTTTTATATATAGTTATACTCAGTGTTGTGCCAGTTCACACTTAAAATTAACTAGTTCAAAGTTAAGTTCATGCAGATTAAAATGAACAAGTTCACGTTCATTTGTTCCATTTTTTATTGGGATGATTTAGATGACAAACTTACGATCATGTGGTTAGTTATTAAATCGATGGTCCTGACTGTGAGCATCTAGTCTCATGTTGTACCGAGCACAAAATATTGAAGAGCAATTTTTCATGATGTTTAAATGCAGTCTCATAAACTCTGGAGTGAAGCAAACAAATAAGGTCACTATGGCCTATTAACACTGAAATGTAATCGTTCATCTTTGAGTCCAAGTGAACATTTGTACCAAATTTGAAGACATTCCCTCAAGCTGATCTTTAGATATCATCACTTTATGTTACTAAATTCTACACACTGCAACTTTATAACATGGTGTAAATGATGCTGTTTCGAATCGAATATGAATGTCGGGGCTTGCGGACCCTTTGATGACACCTCACGCGCAGTATGAAGGCATGTTGTGTTTTTTTCTGTTTTATTATGTCTGAAGAAGGGGTCACCTTGGCTACAACACTGTTTACCCCTGAAAAGTTCAAAAAGATCTACAGTTAGGGAAGTGCTGAAAAATCAGCTGAATGGAAAGAACAAGGTCTGAGCCATTAACACAGCCAGTCCTCAGATACCTAGCTGGTGTAATTACCTAGCCAAAGGAGGAGATAGACGCCACTAATTTCAAAACAAGGAAGCTCCTCACAATGCATGGTGGGTTTCACCCAAGTCTAGCAACCTGAGGCTGTACACTGAGAGAAAGGAGGGAGGCTGAAGAGCACGAGAGCCACTATCCAGGATGAAACAAGGAAATCCAGGACTACATCAGGAAGATGGCCCAATCTGACGAGCTGCTTTGTGAATACCTCAGACAGCAGGAACCTTATAAACCAGGCCATAAGCACAAGATTCATAGAGACCATGTTCTACCACAGTAGACAAGACCCAAGGTGCAGGCTATGCAAAGATGCCCCTGTGACAGTCCAGCACATAGTAGCAGAGTGTAAGATGCAGGCAGGGATGGCGTTCACTGAGTACAACCAAGTAACTGGGATAGGGAACAGGAACATCTGTGCAGAGTATGGATTAGATGTACCCAAGTCCCTATGGGACAGAACTAGAACAGATGTAGAGGGTGAAATCCAATGTGATCACTCTGGTAACTAGGGGCTCTGACCCCCAAACTGGGTGAGTTGCTCCAGCCGATCGCAGGTACAACATCTGAAGCCTCTATCCAGAAGAGCACAGTCCAAGGGAACAGCTAAAACACTGCGCAGAACCCTCAAACACTCAAGGACCCGAGCTTGAGGAATTCAAACAACCACATGTAGCGTGCGACGGAGATATTATGTGTGTGTACCAATTATTCAAGTAGAAAATCTTTACTGATGTATATTGTATAATTTGTTGAGAACAAAATGATGTAACAACTTTCAATGGAAACCTAAATCATCAACCCATTGTGGGCTGGATTCAAAACCACACCGAAAATCTAAGTAAACATTTTAAATCACAGGCTGATCCAGCTGATGAATTTTGTCACAGCAACTAATAATGTTACTCAGTAGTGTGTATGGCCTCTGCCAGACCTGGATCAGGGCATCAGTGAGCTCCTGGAATGTCTGCGGCGGTACTTGGTGGCGTCGGACACACCAAAACTTAACGTCCCATAGGTGCTCAATTGGATTTAGGTCAGGGAGATGTGTCTTTAGTCTGCGGCGGAAGATGTGTAGACTTTCTGCACCAAAGCAGGTGAAATTTATTCACAATCACTTGTGTTTCCTAAATGGACAGATTGATATCCCTGAAGTTTAACTGACTTGGTGTTTTATTGGGATGATTAAGTGTTAACCTTTTTGAGGAGTGTACATAGTCAGTGTTGACTCACAGTACTGTCGGTCAGTAGTTGGTCAGGCTTTACCCTGCCCCCCTCTGCAACTCCTGGGACTCTTTGACGCTCCACACAAGGAAATACACAATCCTCCAGAGATTCGTCGTCCAGGGACCAACACCACAGATGCTCTACCCAGGTTGGAATCACTACACGAATGGATGATGATTTCGAGGGCAAGGCAGCTGGACTACTTCACAGACCCACACACAAAAAGAGCTGCTGTGCTCAGGCAATGGACTGACTAGTCCATTGCCTGAGCACAGCACGCGTAGTTGAGTTGTTATGATTTGATTGTGGCTGGATTGCTGGTGTGGATTTTACTATGAATTGTATTCTGACAGTGATATGGGTGTGAGTGGGGGTGTTAACATGGAGGAGTGCCAGGCAGGCAAAGACAGTAATGTGATAATAGTTTTCTGATCATCACAACATGTCTGTAATTCCAGTATGGCCCCCTCTTCAAGCGGAGGATGGCCATGATCAGTGATCTTCCTGCCTGGTGTTGAACACCTCAGGCCAGGTGTGTCTAAATTGTAGGTTTATGCCACTAGCAGTAAGAATGGCAAGACTGGCAGAGATTGGTGGGGATACTGAGCTGCCGCCTGCTGTAGGCAAAGGACACAGGCGTAGCACGGTGATGCGTGAACCGCCTAAGAATGTGAGGAAATTGCGGCTAGATGAAGCTCCTGTTGCAGCAGCTCCCCGAAGTGCTTTTTTCAAGAAGGCACCACAGCCCTCTGCCTTTTCAGTCCCTCCTTGGAAGCCCTATATTGAAGAGCTTCAGAGGTGTTGGCCAGACCCTAAATTGCTCTCCCATCATACTAGTGATGGCTGGCACATGTCGGAACCATGTCGTTGCACCCACCATGCGCTGCCAGTGGTTCCGGGTCAGATGCTTGGGCCAGCTGCACAGCAGTGTAGAGCAGCCTCCAGCCTCCGCCTGTACACTGCACACCAGGCCAGGCAGCGTTTGTGACACTGGTGGTTAGTTCTCCCCTCTGGTACTCTCTGAGGGAGAGCACCAGTCCTCTGGGGAAGGATGCCTTGGAGCACACTTGGTCAATCTGCCTCCTGTATTACTTTCCTCCAATCCCACTCATTCGGGCAACACTGGACAGGGTCCAAGAAGGGGGCCACAAGCTACTACTAGTAGCCCCAAACTGGTCGGGCAGACCATGGTTTCAAGTGCTTCTGAAACTGCTTAATGTGAGGCGGCCAGACCTTCTCGCTCTGCTGGATGGGCATATTGGGCATCCAAAGTTCACAGGCTTTTCCACCAGGTCACTCTACGCTAATCGGTGGAAACTTTTTTCCCCAGGGGTGCAGCACACACAGTGAGGTCCCGGGGAGTTGCTTGGGGGCTGCTGTTCTTCGTTTCCTGCAGTCATTGTTGGATGCCGGCAGATGTGCATCTACCTTGAAAGTATATTCAGCTGCCATCTCAGAGAGAGAGAGAGAGAGTGGACAACCAGGCAGTAGGGTCACATTATGTGATGGTGGATTGTGGATCGTGATTGTGGTGTCAGCTGATCATGGACTATGTTTATAACAACACTGCTCCTGTGGTGTCATCCACTGTCCGCTGTTATCCTCCTACGGATCCACGTTCGCGTGTGGTTCAGAGTAGGCATTTAGGCTGAAAACATGGTGTAAATGTAATCGTTTTGATCTTGGGTGACACCACAGGAACAGTATGGAGGCATTGCATTTTTTTTCTGTTGTTTTTTTACTTTTGGAGAAGTGGTCACCATTTACTTCAATTGTATTGGATTTGGCTGTGGACTCACAGGTGTTTTGTGGACTCAAACACTTCACCCACCCCTTCATCAGCATAGTTGTGAGTAGATAATGAGTCACTTTTAATTTCTGGCTTAACTATCCCTTTAAAGACAGCCAAACAGAGCTGCTAATCCTTAACACATATACAGTCTGTACTTAACATTGATTTTCAAGGGTAGATTGTTTTAGCAGTTAGCATACCAACATGCTAACCAATTCATACTCAGTCAATTCATACTTTTATATAGTCTTTTCTGCATTCTTAGTGTGTATTGTTTTTGCAGTGTTGTAGTGCAATCATGTCGTGGTTACCTTCTCTTTGTCATCTTTAGAGCTTGGTGTCTCTTCAAGTTCTTTGAGGTCCCAGCTTTGCAGCCTAAGGCCAGACTCATACTCCCACAGCTTCACAGTCCCGTCCTGACAGTCACAAAAACACGTCACATTACGCTGAAAATCCACTGGTTTTTAAAATTGTACCTGATGAACACTCTGAGTTAACTTTGATGATATACAGTCAAAGTTTTCACCTGTTGATTTTTGCTGCATGTAACTTGTCCACAGTACAACCTCTTGTCTTATTAAGCACCATGTCTTGAAATTTTCATTGTTTACATGGCTTTGCCTTGCCAAAATTAAAAAGTAACTTAAAAATGATTGATTTTGTTGTTGATTTTTTGCTCTTCTTCCAACAATGATTCAATGACAGAAAATCTTGTCAATGATATTTATATCTTTAATTTATCATCTAGAGCAGCAGGGCTCCATCTGATTGGCCAAATATATTGAAATGCAGATTGGAATGCATGGCACATGGAACATCATTTATCGCAGTTCAACCACAGAGCAAAATGCATGTGTGTGTTGATGTAACTAACCCCTGATCCAGACAGCAGACAGTGGGGTTGAGCTGATGGGACCAGCAAGGCACTGACAAACCTGAGAGAAAATAGGTAAAAAAAACATCAACACTAATGAAAAAAATTAACAAAAAACTGTAGTGAGCATGCACACAAAACAATCTACTATATATATATTAGGGGTGTACGATATTAGGAAATCATGCGATATCGATAACGTTGTTTAATATCGCGATGACGATATGACTTGCGATAAATTAACATAAACAGTCCCTGGCTATGGACGCAGAGACCACAGACGGCTCCACAGCCGGGAGAAGGCGCACAGCCTGGTCACAGCACCACCAAGTCCGGGGAAGACACCAGGGAGCCATGCACAGCTCCACTATGTCCAGTTACAGTGTTAATGTGGGTCTTTTCTTACATGTTTGGATCGGGAAAAGTAAAGCTCGGGAGTATCTGTGGACTTTCTCTGCCTAGCCTCCTAGTATAATGTCCTCAGAAATCCAGGAGAATCAGATGTGCGAAAACAGCAGGGGAACCCTCGCTGACTGCCCCGTGAGCAAGTGGCGAGGATTGATGATTCTAACGCGCGACAGACACAAAAATGAAGAAAACTCAATGAAATTCAATATATTTTCCAGTGAAAAAGCGATGACACACTCAAGAGAGTTTTTGGCGATAAGAGCAGACACCGGTGTTGTTGAGAAAAATCATGTGATCTCTGCAACGGAGTTAATACGTCACCTCCTGCCTGCTGCACTCGGCTGCTCCACCTCTCACCTGAATAATACGGAGGATTTGTTGCTGTTGTGAACTGAGAATCCTGTCATATATTATTCTGAAATTGGCTATTCTGTACTTATGATTTAGATGACAAACTTACGATCACATATTTAGTTATTAATTGATGGTGTCAGATCATGAATCTGGATTGCTACGGTCACTTTAACACCTGGCTCAAAATGTTGACGACTCATTTTTCATCATGTTTAAATGCAGCCTCAACAAACAGTTAGTAAACTTCATGTACTGATCATCTCCTAATAACTTAAGATGAGTGTTGGTCTTTATGATATAAAGTGAGTGCAGGTCAGCAGGAGTGTGAAGGTGTGAATGTGTGGTCCCATTCTGAGGAGTCTGGGAGCACACACAGTTTCTGTGTAGTTTTATTTGTTGTATAATTTGTTTTCCTATCATTTCCATATGCAATATGTGTGCCGGAGTGAAGGTTTACAGAGAGACTGGAGTCTCACACAGACCTTGTCTGGCTTTCGTCAAGCAAAGGGTATTTATTTTTGACATTTACTGTAACTGACTGATTGTTTCATTTATTATTTGGGTTGGGTTTATTTTGTTCTTTATGTTCAAGTATGTATCGTGTTATTTAAGTTAGTAATTTGTTGTCCTTTTAAACGTAGCGACTCACCTCGCGTAAATGCCTGTAGCCTTCACGGAGCGGACCGACATAATAAATACACAGAATCCCTCGCTTCCGGTCCTGATATAAAACACCTGCCGTGCAGCTGCGTCTTGAGGATGGCAGCAGCAGAAACGACAGGACGCCAGCTGTACGGCGATTCCCTATCTTACGGACGTATTAATCCTGGTTTAACACCCCTCGCCGAGCGGAATGAGGTAGGAAGCAGGTTTTTTATTCCCTTTGCTACAGGTAGCGCGGAATGAGAGTCGCTATGTCACATTAACCCGTCAAACTTGTCTCACGTGGTTATTTCTTTGTTTAGCTGATGTTTAGGTATTTTAATGGTTGTATTTGTCTTTTATTAAATGATTATGTTGTACTTGTTGTCTTTCTAGTTTTACGGTGCCATGGAGAAATGTTGAATAAAGAGCCGTGACGCATCAGTTTGCCAGCCAGGGGCTGTTACATTTACCTATTTATTTATATCATATTTTGTTTTTTCATTCATATTTAATTTTGGCACTTTTGGTCCTCCATACCTAAATGAGAATGACCAGAAGTATTTCAGCGGCAGCTTTTGACAAGAGCTTATTCTCCGTCACATCTGTTCAATCAGGAGTCATGTTTAAGAATAATCGTAATAAATATATAGCCAACACCTCTCCTCTCACCTTCCCTCCCTCCACTCCTTCTATCCTCTCAAACCACTCCCCCTCTCTCCCACTGGGGATTGACTGACCCTCAGCCCAGGGGGCAGTCTGTTCTCAACAATACCCCAAACCAAACCAAAAATATGGACCAGCCAGACGGCAGCTAACCAGAACCGTGTTTCCCTGAGTAGGGATGTTGGGATTAACCGATTTTACGATAACCACAGTTTCATAACGTCACGGTTTCATAAGCGTAAGAATTGTAAAAACTACGATATCCAACTACGGTGTCCTGTATCTTGCAAGTCACGTTATTTGTGTGTGCGCCGTGCAGTGAAATCTCTCTGAGTCACGTTTTGTGTGTGCTAGCCACTGAAACGTAACTTGAGAAGAGGGAACTGATGTAACAGCCTTATTTCCACCAATGCTGGCCAAACACAGCAGGTGGACAAATCCTTGTTTACCTTCAGTTTCTGGCCAGCTCCAAAGGAGCGGCTGACACCCCCCCCCCCCCCTTTCTCACTTATTATTAACCATTAAAAATGTAGCCAAGAGTTTTATTCACCTATACTGCAAGGTAATAGTATAATAAGGACATGAAGAGTGTGTGCTTGAACCAGGACACTATGACCGTTACATTTTTTACAACTAGTCAACACTTAGCTCCCAAAACAGAACAACCTCCGGCAGTGACCCTTCACAATAAAGGTCCCAAACAGATACACTGCTTATGACAGGAAACAAAAATTGACTGACTAACCTTCCATAATAAGGCAACTAAATAAAATAGCTTACATAAATTATTTTTAAATAGTCAAACCTTACACTATAAAAACTAACTGGATATAGTTGATGATAATAAATATTTTATTTCATTAGCTATATTATTAGCTTTATATTATCTCTATGTTGCTTGTTGTGTCTTTTTCCCTCTATAGTATCGTGTAGACCAGACCAGAAGTCCTTTGGAGTGATTTTTATTCTAAAGCACCCTCTTCTTAATGTTTGTGTTGCTTAAATATTCTTTTGACATTTTACTAACTTTTTCAATGTAATGTTGTGTACAATCATTTTTTTGTATCTTGAGTGCATTAGTATTAGAGCAGCACAATATATCGTGCAGGTATCTCTGACTCCAGAGCTGCAGGATTCAGACAACAACAATTATTATTACTACTATTATAGGAATTGTTGTTGCTATCATTAATAACATCTTTACACTCTTTTTGTTTTCATTATAACTAGTCAGAGCTGAAACCGGATGGTGCACAACTGTTCCTGGTCTCTCTCCCCCCTATCTCTCTCTCTTCCACCCATCTCTCCTCTCCATTTTTCTCTGCTCTAGGTTTCTTCCAGTTAATAATTATGTTTTTTCTCTCCACAGTCACCAAAGTGCTTACTCATTGTGGGGTTTCCCCTATAATGTTTAAGGTCTTAACCTTCTATGTAAAGTGCCTTGAGATAATGTATATTATGATTTGGCGCTTTACAAATATTGAATTGAATTCCTGATATCGTGCAGCAGTAATTAGTATCCCCTTCCATTATCGTGTTATCATCCTGTGTGTTTGTCAGTCATTTGTAAAGAACAAGTGACTACTCTATGCTTTGTATACTTCAGTACTGTAGTGAACGTAGTTAAAAAAATGCACACAATATACTGTATGTATCTTATATATTATAAGATTCTGTTAGGGATGGGCAAATCAATCCCAAAATGTTGATACTACCAATACTCTGAACTCCTTGTGACAATCGATTGTGGCGGCAATAGGATCGATATGAAGGGATCTGTTTCAGTTTCTCTCTTCTATGTTGTTACCTGCGCATAGAGGAAAAGAGCTGTTCACTCTAAACACATAATCTTGTCATGAACACCTGTCTCCTGTTCATGTCCACTTTTAACTTTGCCAAGTGCCACACAAGGTAAGCATGTCAAGAGAAGTGATGTATGTTCAACAGGTGCCTCTCAGTGAGGAACTTCTTGTTGTTGACTGGAGAGTGTCCTGCTGCAGGTGTTGAATAAAACAAGAAAAACTGCTCTCTTGTTGTTGATTCCTTTGTTATCCCGAAGTTTATGGTATTGCCCACCTACGGCTGGGCGATAAAATAATCTCTGACACGGTGGCAAGACGTAAGGACACAATGTGATTTAGAAATGCATATTAAGGCTTAACTATCCAATAGGAAGCAAACACCTACATGTAACATAGAGAGTGACAGCAATTCTAGCCATTCATGGATGTGCTGTTGGAATGGGTGACGTAGAGGAAGATAGATGGGGATGCTGTGGGAGACATCTTGAGACTTGGGGGTCACAATTGCTCATGTTACTCTGTTAGTGTTTGTATATTGTTCCACCTTCTGTTCTCCTTGATGCATCAAGTCTACATTAAAACCTTCTGCATAAGTCATTAGCTGCTGCCTGAGTTCTCCTTTCACCAGCTTCCAGAAAACTACCATAACAGTCACACTCTGGAGCCCTGCAGTAGTATAGTAGTATTGCAATGATAAAAGTGTACATTTCTCTCATAATCACACCATTTTGGAACCACTGTATTATATTAAATGGAGTGTTCAAGAACTTGGTGATTTTCCTCCTTTAGGGTAATTTACTCACTGTTGATGTCCCAGGCAGAAGGACTGGATGTTGTATGGACACCTGAAGTGGCTCACTCTGATCTTCTCATCACGGTCAGCTGTGATGATGTATTTGTCATCTGGTGACATAGTCTGAAAGACAACAGAAGGGTTAAGTGAACTGGAACTTAGCAAGAGTACTAAACAGACCTGTATCGTTAAATTTCTCAGAGAGCTCAGAGCACAACCAGGAACCAGCTCCCAGTCTGGGTTCAGGAGGCAGACACACTCTATACATTTAAGGTTGAATTAAAGCGCTCCTTTTGAAAAAGCCAATAGTTAGGGCTGGCTGATATGAGCCCTGAGCCATTCCCTTAGTTATACTGCTCTAGGCATAAACTGTTGGGAGAACTCCCATCATGTTCACTTTTTACAGCAGGTGTAAGACGGGACCTTAAAGGCACACTAAGAGTGGGTGGTTCTATTTGTACTGTTCTGCTCTGCAATACTTAAAACTGATCCACTGTCCAAACTTGCCATCAAATCTCACTTTCCGCTCTTTATGCAAATGCACACATAAGTCATTTCGGTTTGCAAAGACTAAGTGTGGCTGTGAGAAGCAGAGGAAACCGTTGCTCCCACAATGGTCATTAATGCATCAGTGATTGAATTGAAACACATTTTAAAATCAGCTGTTCTCTCTGTTCCCTCTGCTGCTCCTCCTGCACCACATGCAGAATATCATTCAAACCTAGGTATTTTCGTACATGTTTTTGTCAAGTTGTTATAAAGCTGTAAAAAACATCAAGGTAAAAGTCACCTAGCTCTACAGACATCACTTCCACTTCCCCCTATTTTAAAGCAAAAACACAAATAATTGTATATTTTGACACATACATACATACATACATACATACATACATACATACATACATAATCAGTTGGCGGTAAAATACTCACAAATTTGCAGTGCATGGATTCGAGAACAATGCATTACTTTGCAATCTGATTATGCAACTGGTAGGTTGTTCTTTTGGATTATTGCTGATTAAGGCAATTTCACACCCAGTTTGATTTCAGATGTGGTCGGACAATATGGTGTATGTAACGTTTTGTTTCAAGAATTTGACACCTTCAGTGTCTCTGTGTTGATCAAATTTTCATCCCCCAAAACTGGGTCCCTAAGCGTACTACACCCAATGCATGTGCACATGTATGCGCTTGAGCACAATAGGAGTTCTGCTTGAAACAGCTGCCAGTGTCAAAGACCATGATACTTGCCTATGACTCAAACTAGCAACAGCCTTGACAAAAACACTTATTGATTGACACACATACAGACCGATCAGTACTGAAACATGATAAACATCATACATGCTAAAAAATATATATAATATCATAATTCATATTTTAATTGTGGTAAAAAACAAGACAATTCACATGTATTTGTTGGGACTCGGGACACCCAGCTTGACATTGAGACAATATGGTTAGGGTTAGAAAAACCGGAACATCTAGTCACTGTAACTATATCTGCTATGAAAGGACATATGATGTAGCTATGTAAGACAACTGTGTGGTGAGATGTTTGTCAAAAAAGTCTGAGTGACTAATTAGCTGTAATTGTGCACTTGCACATAATGACACACACTGTTAACAATTCTCTAGACTACACTTGTGATGGTGCTATTTGCCCAGTGTTTATGCAGCTTAGTGTTCCTTACTATAGCTAGCAACATGGACAGGTGTCCCATCTTCAGCTCACCGTCCCTCTGCGGTTCCACCACTGAGAAGGAGTACACGTCTCCTGATTTATCAGCCACCAGCAGCTCATCCTCAGCCTTGCTGAACACAAGGGTCGTGCACCTCCTTGCCACCCATCTGTGTAAGTCACACATAGCTATTATTAATAGATCTGCTATTATTAATAGATCTGCCATTGCACATCCTGCATCATTACCTGTACAGTACAAGAGTGAGTTTTAAGTTGTACCTGATGCTGATACACTGCCATGAAGGCTCACAGTGAAATAAAACTAGTCTCTTGGTGTCATCAGTCAGTGCCACCAGATTTCCAGAGGGAGACACTGTGAACGCAAGGACTGTGTCACTTCCCATTTCCTCTGAGGCACCATCATCACTGATGACAGAGAACACAAGCCACAGCTGTTATACATGGATATATTTAAATTACACTCTGTTAATATTTCCATAATCCTATTATTGAGACCAGAAAACTATGTATTTGACCTGTTTTGTTTTTGGTTTGTTTCTTTTATTAAATTTAGAGTAATCCCTTTCTTTTTGTATGCATTATTTTTCTTAGCAAAGGATAGATGCTTAACATTTACTTAACAACCCATCACCATCTTCTTGTTTTTACCTGTTGTCATTCTTTGTATTCTTTGGCCTCTTCTCAGCAGTGCTGCAGTCAAAAACGAATGGTTCTCTGCGATAAAGTAGAGAAGAGCAGATACAGTAGTTTGATATACACTCAGTTCAGTCTAACTTCATAGCCTCAAAGTTGTATTTCCCATATACCAATTCAATGTGAAATACTGCTTCCATATACTTATTTTAAAAAAGGAAAATGCTGCATAGGAGCTCATACCTCAGGTGTTACGGCCCATAATAATTATATATAATGCAGTTTGGTAGAAATTTATTTTTCTCTCAGCAACCCTAATATCTTTGAGTGGGCTGTTTTCAAAGACTAAATCTTAAAGCCTTTTTGAACACATTTTAACATTTGTCACATCAATCTGGATTACTTATACTCCAATCATGAGGGCTTTATTTCATTGTCCAGTAACCTGAAAGTTTTTTAAAATCATTTTAAAATTTGGGGAAATGGTCAGATCAACAGTTCAAATCCCAAGTGTGTGTAGTTTACTATATTAAAAGGGCCCATATTGTGTAAAATACATTTTCTGGGCTTTTACTATCCGTAATTACTTTAAGAGGTCAGTAGGGACCCTCAAAGTATGAAAACAGTCACTTCGCAGACTTTTTCAGTCAGTCCATTCTAAGAAATATGTTATCGAAACATCACGTTTCGTACTTCCACAGAAGAGAGGAGGTGGAAATACACATTGCAGCGGTTTTTTCGACTTTAAACCACTGATATATCACCTTAGGGGTACCAATACCTCAAATTAAATCCCGGAAAGGTGTCAAATATGGGGCCTTTAAAATTGCATTGCTAGGGCTGAAAGCAATTCAGCAGAGAATGTGTGGTGTTTAAGACTGAAAAAGTCAAAACAGACATAGAATATTTGTTTCTTGACATATCACTAAGTAACCAATCGTTGGCACCATTAGGGTTATGTCATTTGTTATGTAAATCATTCCTTTGTCATTTAAGACTTTTGTCCTTAATTTAGACAAAGTTCTTGTTCAATAGCTTGTGTTTACACTAAGTCTATAATGATAGCTCTGGTTTCTCGTAGGAAATGAAAGTTTTGAGTTGGCACTACAGATGAATCTTGTAATCAACCACACTAGCTTTGATATCAACACAAGTCATATACTACCTTATAGACTTATGTGACTAATATGAGACTGAAATCTAGCTACAGTACTTTAACACGCGGAGGACAGCACTTTCTACCTTTTGTAACTATGATTACGGTCACAACTACGACCATCACTTTGTAGCTCAAGACGGCATCACACGTGACATCATGCTAATGGTGGTAACGATGATGATCCTGCGATGAAGACCAAACTGTGTCACTCAGTTGCTATGTCGTCTCACACTTTTCAAACATTTACGGAAAAATAACAGTTTGCAACTCGCAGTAACAAGTCAAACGTTAGTCAAAGACTGACAGCTAGCTAAAACTGCGGTCCGGTCCGGACCAGTGACCACAACGTCACACATCTGCCTGAGGTCATACATGATATAAGACGCTTTCAAAATGGTTCTAACCTGTTCTGTTTAGTGTGAACTGCAACGAGTTTCTTGTCGCAGGTGGAAATAAACCACTTTCCACAGAAACCCACCGCTGTCATGTTGTTGGTAGCACGCGACAATAGCTCGCACTTCTTCTTCTTCTTTTGATTTGATTGGTGGTTGGCAAACTAGCTTATAGGTGCATCACCGCCACCTATCGGACAGGAGTGTAGAACGTCAGATCGGAACATCTTTCACTTCATCCACGGATCTGAAGCTCGCCTCCCTCCTTAATAACAGTTTTGCCCATTTAGTTAAACAGATGGTAAATAACACTGAATAACACTATTTCCTTTAAGGGTCTTCTCTCCTTTTGTGTCTATGTTTTGTACTAGATTCATATTTATACTATAGGCCAAACAAGACTCTGTTACATTTATTTATTTAGCTCTTATTTATTATGCTAAATAATTAATGTTATTATGGGTCAAATTTAAGGCCAATGAGGCTGAACTTTCATTTGGATTGTCACATGTTTATGTTAATTATACTGGTATTTTCTTTAAATGATGCAGAGCATGGTTCCCCTATGTTGCTGCACTCTTCTTTTCAACTGAACTTACTGCTCACTTTTTCTCTTGTTCTTTATTAATGTTGTCTTTGTCTATAGTTTCTCTTAATACCAGGGGTTTGAGGCAGAATTGTAAATGAAAAGCCTTGTTCTTATTTGCTGAACAACCAAGAACTCATTCTACATCTTCTGATGTCAACTTTGGGAAATCACAATGGTGTGATGAAATTTGGTTTAGTCATGAGTCTTATGTTACTTTTGATAAACCCTACTGGAAACTAAATTACTCCTTATTGGAACCCAAATCAGTTAAAGTAGAAATAAATGTATTAATTACTCGATTTTGGGACAAGGCTAAGACAAAGAAGTCATATTGCACTAACTGGGAGCTGTTTAAGTTTAAGACAAGTACATTTTTAAGAAGGTATGGGAGCTGTGTTGCTTAGTCTAGAAGAGCTGAGGAAGAAATTGTGTTCATTAGAAATTACCTCATTTTATCTAAAGCCCCCAGAGGACGTCTCAGAGGAGGACAGGTTGAATCTATTGGACCCTCAGAATAAACTAGATGAATTATATTGAGGAAAGGCAGAGGGAGCCTTTGTAAGATCCAGGAAGAGATGGCTGGAGGAGCAAAACTCTTCAAATTTCTTCAGGCTTGAGAAACATATTTACGAAAAATAACTATACTTCAGTTTTATTTTGATGGCGTCATCACTGATAATGCCAAGCTTATTTCAAACTTCTGTTGTAATTTCTACAGTAACAGTAAGATTCAAAATACAATACGAGGAAGCTAAATCTTCATTTCTTAACTCAGTAAAGGAGTTGAAATTTAGTCATTAAATTGATAACAAATTACTGCCACACCCCTCTTGGATGCCAGGAAATTGCTGACTCTATAACCCAATTTAAGAATAATTTATCTCTGGGAACAGATGGCTTAACTGCAGAATTTTACAAAACATTTTCAAGCAAGCTAACCCCATTTCTGTTGCAGGTATTTTCATATATATATATATATTTCGTATAGAAAATAATGTTCTTCCTCCCAGCCTCACTCAAGGGTTGATTACATTGATTCCCAAACCAAAAAAAGATGTGAATTTTATCGATAATTGAAGACCTATTTCTCTACTTGATAAAGATTATAAAATGATTGCCTTGTTGACTTAAAGCGGTCCTTGACACAATCATTGATTAGACTCAGTTACGCTTTATGAGAAATATATATATTTTTAATAATGTTAGACTTGGACATACTTAATTATTCTGAACTGGTATCTTAAGATAGTTTTGTCCTCTTTCTAAACTTTTATAAGGCCTTTGATTCAATAGAACATATTTTTCATTTTCTCCATAGCAGGTAGGGATGTTATCATTAGTCAACTGGTGGATGACACAACATTTTTCTTGACAGATGCAAATCAATTACCTGCAAACTGCTCTTTCTGTGATGAGCATCCAGAAACAGTCTTGCACCTTTTTTGGCATTGCTCCCACACCAATACTGGAAGGACGTATGTAAGTTTATTATTGACCATATTTATGAAGACTTTTCACTATTTTGGAAAAATGGGATATTTGGTTTTTTAAGCCCCCCATTTTCATCCATAAATGCATAAAAGACCCTTTTTATTTTTTTACGATATGTAAACTTAATTTCCAAATAATCTAACAAAAAGGCTGTTAAAACTTTTAATATATTTAAACTTTACAGGATATTTATATGATTTATATTTATATTTTACAACACCCCTGGCTTGTATGTTTGTATGTTCCTGTATGTTATACAACCAACCTCTATACAACCCCTTGTATACAAGGTGACAGCATTTGCCATTCATGCCCCAGACTTTGGAACAACCTGCCTGAGGAGATCAGGAATGGTGAAATGTATTACCTCATTTAAGGCTCTTCTTAAAACACACTTTCATAGACTAGCCTTCCTGTGATCCTCTCTTAATGTTTTATTTATGTTTTTATTTATTTAGCTTTCTTAATATGTTTTGCTTGTTATACTCCTCTATTGATACTGTTCTTGTGATTACACTTTTATGATTCCTGTTGTTTTTATCATGTAAAGCCCCTTGTAAACCTTGTTTTGGAAAGGTGCTTTATAAATAATATTTATTATTATTATTATTATTATTTTTGTTGTTGTTGTTGTTTCCAGTTCTGTTCCTCTTTAAAAAAAAAAAGAAGATTGCTCTGTCGCAGGAAATTTACGTCACTGACGACACGCCCCCTCGAAAAAGTACAGAATGTACACAATCTGGTTTTGTTCCCTGAGTGGGGACAGGGTGTTTCACACAGTAGGTCCACAAGTTCAGCTTTCTTAACTATGATAGAACAATACAATATATAAGCAGAGAAAGTAACAACAGAGACGCAGGGAATGTTGGGAAAAAACATTTATAACTGAACACTTTCAGTTAAATGTTCATTCACGGTACATGCACCAACACTTATCCACGTCCAACATGCATAAAGCATTAATGACAGACCAGTGTCAATGTGCTGGATAACCAGGGACTGTGAAAGGCGAAGTGATAACGGGCTGCTCAGAAGGGGGGCGTTCACTGTCACATGTTACATAAAGGTGACCAACTCAGTGTGCGTTGCTACTGGACCTCTGCACTGCAGAAAGGGAACATTTGTAAGCTTCATTTAATCAAAGGTAACAGCTATCTGATTCTTACAGGCTACTTTTAGTCTCATCGAGACAAGGTTGTATACGTTAACGCAGCAGTTTTCTTCATTGCAGTTCTGTTTTGTTGCACGATGCTAATGTTGCTAAATGCATGTTCAAGATATCTCGATGTGGTTATCATTGTGTTAACTTCTCCTTGTGTGCTCACTGAATGCCAGCACGGAGAGATGGCGGCTTCCCTCCTGAGGATGGGACGACTGGGTTGTATCAAGGTAATACATTTTAAGCGTTATTTCATTAAATAATTGGAAATAATGTCGGAAATGTTTGGCTGACTGTTAACTGCTAACCACCATGCTCTGTATGCGGAGCTATCACTGGCCTCAGCTTCATGATCTTTAAATTGGTGGTTTTTAAATAAATTTCTGAGCTAACCGACAAATGAAACAAGACGCACCAACGTCACAAAGTTATAACATGGAGCGAGCGAGTTTATTTGTGAGTTGGCTAGTGGTGCAGGCTTAAACCAAACACCAGGCCTACAGACTGAAGCTGGGTCAGTGCATGTGGTCATGTTAGTTGTGGTTGATATTCATATGAATCTTGGTTGGCTGAGCATGTGCATTTATGTCAAATGTTAGTTATTATTTGCTAATATAGATTTGATGATTACATTTGAGATTGACAATGCATAAAAGTATTAATGGACATGTTTTGTGGTTGGATTGAAGTCATTTTTTTTCTAACCAGACACTATTGAAACACACATAACTAAAATTAATGTTCTAGTGGAGATTCTAATTGTTTAAAATATCCCATGAAAAAAACGGAGGCTTTGGTTAAATTAGCTGTAAAACACTTGCCACGAAACCCATACTTCAGCTTCAATGAGTAGCTGGAACAAACAGATGATAATATCAGACATGAAGGAGATGTTTTGGATATTAAATAAGAAAATCAAGGTCTGTTTCTGTGTTTTAATGTAGGCTAAGATCTAATAGGCTAAGTGTACTGTCAAGGACAGAGACTATGATCTTGAAAATACTGACACCTTTTAAAAGATGGTCAAAACCGAATAAGTTCCCAGTAACTTTCAAGCTACATAGAAGTGTTACTGTCACTAGATTTTCATGACAGAATGGGAAGAAGTCACATTTTAAGTTGGTTGACTTTCAGAGGGGTTGTTGCTGACAAATGCCCCTGCTGTGTCCTCTAAAGCTGCCATTTTAAGCAACACAGTTTTTATGTAACCTAGCTGCTGTGTCCTTTTTAGAAGTAAGTTGTTGAGGTAATTGCATGAATAGACTGATGATGGTTTTTTGGACTCCCATCATTTTCTGAGGATAATTACTAAACAACACTATGTAGCATTTCCCTAAATCATCTGTGGAGCAGACCTTATATGGCACCTTCCTTATACCCCCACTTGTTAAGCTGGACACAGCTGTATTTTTATCCCCTTCAAGTCCTGGTTTAGCTGAACTGGTTTTGCTTAGTTGTAAATTTGACATTTTGACAGTACTCAGTTACCACTCCTAAGGTAAGAAAATAATGTAACTGAAATCAATGTTCTATGTGTTTTTGACAGTGCTTGCAGGCTGACAGGTGGAGTACTCTAAGCAGAGCCCCTGTAGCTGTAGCCCTAAGCACAAAATCTGGAGGTAACAAAAAATCGTCCAAAAAGAACATCTCAGGTAGGTTTATCACAACATGTAGCTGTTTCTTTAGTTCTTGCCTGAACTGTGGTGCTGTCATTGACCGTGTCATTGAGCTGGTCAAGGGAGAAACATGTCAGGCAACAGTGTTTAAGTTATTTGTATTTTCTTAGTTGATACAACAGTACAGGGAGTAGTGCTGGGTGTTATGGACCAGAAATATCTGTAATTTTAGGCTGAATGATTACACACTTTATCTTGGTATTTTCGGTCAAGAAGGCTAAATATTCAGTTGTAAGATAAACCCTCGCGCAAGTTGTCACAAGCACTTTCATTAAAACAAAAAAATGTGGGCTTTCCTTCCTTCCTTGAAAATATACATACACGTGTAAATAAAAATGATTTGAATAAATGGTTTATTGGAAAAATAAAATTAGGCCTGTCTTTAAGAATGCTTCTGCAGGTGTTTTTGACAGCAATAATAGATAATTGCAAAGTTAGGACTGGAGAGTGTAACCCAGGTTATTTTTGTTGCTACAATTTACAAATTTCTCCTTTTTTAAACCTCACATTCAAGCTATCAGTAGATGCTTTAATTTACAGATGTTCCCTAAACCTTACATGCAGGGGGGGTGGAATAAAAAACTAAATGAGAAGTATTGGATGTGGCAATGCCTGTGCATGTATATACTTGTCCTGACAGTGTCATAATGATAATTTTTACCACAACACAAAAACATCTGTTAGAGAACCGATCACAATTTTTACTTCCAGCTGCTTAAGAACGTAACCACTATTAAACAATCAGGAAATTTGTCTCTTTATTTCACTGCCTTATGTTCGCAATCTGCGCTTGCTGTCTTTTATTCAGCCTATAGGTCCCTCGACCAATGCTGCTTTTCTTTCTCTACACAATCTCTTGGTCTTTCCTATATGTAAGATAATAATAAATAAAATGACTGTAAAGCTAATATCTTAATTAAGGGTGTAAGATGTAAATGAATATGCTTTGGAAAATGTTGACTAATGACAGTAATATGGGGAGCCCATAACATAAACCCGTGTGTGTCCCACTTTATATAAGTCCCCTTTTTAAAATCATCTCCCTTTTTGTTGTAGGCAGAACACTTTTGGGTTGAAGACCAATAGATGAATATAAAGAGTTCAGAATTGAAGCTTTTATATAATTTATATCTAGATGTGTGAAGCAACTCAGACAAAGGACCTTTTTTGTTTGACCCAAACCAAGTGAGCAAAAAATATTTTAACATGTGGGTTACAGATGGTTCTTGTTGCCTTTTTTAGATCAATTTTATTTAAACATTTCATATCTCTGAATGTCTATTCTTGCTTTGGACTTGGATTTCTTCTGTGAAAGAAAAAGCTGAACTCCTGTTCTTGTCTCATTTTAATCTTTTGATCTTAAACCCAAGTGTCTTAAATGTACAACAAAAACAAAGGAGTAGATCTTGCTGTTCGAACTGTTGATGTTGTTGGTCCATTTTAGTGCAGATGATGGGGTTTGCCCTGTGATATTTTTTCAGGTCACCTACTCGGGGACCATGAACAGAAATGAACGTGAACGTTTTTTTCAACTTTATTGTTTTTCTTTGTTTGAGAGTAATCTGTTTTAAGGTCCAGTGTGTAAGATTTAGGTGAAACAGATCTATTGGTGGAAATTTTATATATAATAATCCTAGTGATGATTAAATACTTTATATTTACATCGGGAGCAGGTCCTCTCTACAGACGCTCCCATGTTTTTTTTACAGTAGCCCAAACTGACAACTGAAGGCTACCCCAGGTTCTCTTCATGTTTGGAGGGGGAGGGTGAGTTGAGGGGTGTTCAGCTGCAACATGCAACTTCACCACTAGATGTCACTAAATCTTACACACTGAACTTTTAAGTATTCTCACCATTTCAAAATGACCCCAAGCATAATTTTTGCATATCACATCAGACAACATGTACGTGGATACTGATATCTGTGAAAGGCCACAATGGCCAATAAATAGGCTCTACAATTAATGCATAAACCCAGGTCATTACATTGGGTTATTGCCACTGTACATGAAGATAATATAGACTTATTATTGTGTCCATCACAGCTACACTTCAGTTAAATGTTTTGAAAATTATTTCACAGGCTAACTGCCTCCTCAGCTGACCAGTGTGAATGGGTTTTGGGTCCTTTTGATCATATACTTCAAGTATTTACTATCATACAATTTTCTACAATACCTTTGCTTTATCCATGTGACTAACTTGTAGCCCTGTGATGTTTTTGCTTTTGTATTTTCTTGTAAAGCAGTACATATATTGGATACTATGTACTATACTATACTATATGGTGTATTACAGCCATTGTCAGTAAAAAGCAGTGTTTTTTTGTTTTTTTCATGCATTTGTTTTTTAGTCGACAGCATTTATGCAGCGCTTTCAGTCAAGAACCACTCAAAGCACTTAACACTATAATCCCCATTCCTTCACACATCATCCAGACACTGACATATTCTGGGCTAAAACCAAACACTTTACTGATGAGGTCATCCACTGCAGGTGGTTTGTATTTTTCAAATATGACTTGGAAATCTCAAAATATTTTGGGGGGGGAATTAATGGCTTAATTGTTGGAAGTTGTCCATTTTTCTTATAATATTGACCCTCGCTCTGCTCCATATTTTCTATTTTCACCTACAATGCAATTATATGCTGTCACAAGACAAAACATCCAGGAATTCTTCCGTTTCTAAAATGTAATAATATGAACATTTTGTAATGACAACCATATACATATGTTTAAAAAAAGAAATAATGCATCTTGTCTGCTTGCCCTCCTCCTTTATCCTAGACAAAGACCAGGCTAAAACATACTTCGATCTAGAGAAACTTGTCCAGCACAAGTCATATGTGCCTCCCAAGAAAGAAGTTTCTGCAGCGACAGCCGTAGCTGCAGCTGAAACAGTTGCTGATCCAGTGCTTGGGGTTACTCTCACAGCTTCAGCAACAGAATCCATACCTGTTGTTGAAACAGTCTCTGAATGTGTCCCAGAAGCTGTACCTGTTGCTGAAGCTGCCACTGAAGCTACACCTATTATGAAGTTGTTGCTGAAGTGGTTGCTGAAGCGGTTGCTGAAAACTGTACCATTGGTTGAGGCTGTTGCAGAAGCTTTTGCTGAAGTTGGACCAGTGGGGGAAGCCATTGCAGAGGCTGCTGCATCTATAGCTGAAACTGCTGCTACTCCACCAGCTAAACAGCCTGCTCAGTTGCTCCCATTGAAGCGGTCCCTCCAATTGCAGAAGCTCCTGCTGAGTCAGTGCCAGCCCCAGAGTCTGTGGCTGAAGCTGCTCCTGTGGAAGCGGCCCCAGAGTCTGTGGCTGAAGCTGCTCCTATAGATGTGGCCCCAGTGTCTGTGGCTGAAGCTGCTTCCGTAGACGTGGCCCCAGAGTCTGTGGCTGAAGCTGCTCCCTAGACGCGGCCCCAGTGTCTGTGGCTGAAGCTGCTCCCGTATACGTGGCCCCAGAGTCTGTGGCTGAAGCTGCTCCCGTAGACGCGGGCCCCAGAGTCTGTGGCTGAAGCTGCTCCGTAGACGCGGCCCCAGAGTCTGTGGCTGAAGCTGCTCCCGTCGATGTGGCCCCAGAGTCTGTGGTTGAAGCTGCTCCCGTCGACGTGGCCCCAGAGTCTGTGGCTGAAGCTGCTCCCGTAGATGTGGCCCCAGAGTCTGTGGCTGAAGCTGCTCCCGTAGATGTGGCCCAGAGTCTGTGGCTGAAGCTGCTCCCGTAGATGTGGCCCCAGAGTCTGTGGTTGAAGCTGCTCCCGTAGATGTGGCCCCAGAGTCTGTGGCTGAAGCTGCTCCCGTAGACGCGGCCCCAGCGCCCGTGGCTGAAGCTGCTCTTGTCGACGCGTGCCCCAGCGCCCGTGGCTGAAGCTGCTCTTGTCGACGCGGCCCCAGCGCCCGTGGCTGAAGCTGCTCCAGTCGAAGTGGCCCCAGCGGGCGGTTTCTACCTCTGTAGAAAGTGCTGAAGAGCTGGTGGACCCTGCTCCAGTCATAGCTGAAGCTGCAGGAGAGGAACTGCAGGTGGAAGCCCCAGCTGAACCAGCTGAACCATCTGAGGGTACAAACTACAACCTCCCCTCTCCTCCAACCCTTCTCTTTTCCTCTGTGGAACCTACAATTTCCCAGCAGTCATTTTTATCACCCTTTATATAAGCAACGATAGTTGTTTGTGATAAGTGTAGAGGATAAACTGTAAAGATGCCCAACATCACAAACACATTTTTGTTCTAGCATTGCACAATGTTTCTATTAGTTCCTTAGTGTTACCTGATGCATTTTTACACAGCCATTTTACATGTAAAAGGGGTGTGATAGAATGTTAGAATTTCTGGCTTGCTGTATGTCAACACACTTTTTTCAAGTCTTAGTAACAACTGCCTGCTAACTGCATTCACCTCTTTTATTCAAACTCACTGCATGAACTGTTCTTCACACCTTTACTCATTGCTTTTTAATTTTGAAAATTACAGGAGTTTCGTTGGTTTAGGTCCACTGTTAAAAATGTTTTCTTTTTTTTTTTTTACTTAAAATTCCTGTCCTCCTCCTCCCTTGAAAGTTTTCATACTTATTATGGCGACGCATTGGAAAAAGTCAAATGTAATCTGTCCCTTCATCTTTGATCCAACCATTTTGCTAATGGATAAAGGTTAAATGTGAACTTTCCTTGATGGTGAAAGCACTTGGTGTGACTGGTTACTGTGTTTAGCCAGGTTCTTTGGACTTTATTTTTAAATTTATTAAATTACTAGAGTGTTTGCAATCGATATATTGCAACAATGCTGTGAATGTGTAGCACAGCATGACCTATCACAGCAACCTTTGACCTGTAACCTGACTTAACCTCTCGCACATTTTTCTCTGTTTGACCACTGTAGCTGCTTACTCTCTACCACCAAGTGCGTTTTTTTGCATGAGGGATACAGTTAAAACTAGATGTGTTATAGCTAAATCGATATGATTTCAAAATGCATGATCCTGATATTTGTGTTTTTCTATGAAGAGAAATTAATTGTTCTTCTTGTGACTATCAGCTCCAATGGACCCAATTCAGAAGCTCTTCCTGGACTCCATCCGCGAGTACTCGACAAAAAGCCAGTGAGTCTTGCTGCATTTATCTCTTAAGAAACTTAACTGTGCTGTTGCACTGTAGTTAAATTTGTCAAGGTTTGGTAGAGGTTCTGCTAAATCAGACATTGCAGGGGGGGTAAACTGTAGCAGTGTGGTCATTCAGATCAAGAATGATCTGTAATGACTGTAATAAGCTGATTCAGAAGCAGATATTATTTCTGTATGTTCTAGATCTCGAATACAGCATTTGAAGAATTTGTTTCACTTGTCAGATTTTTTTTTTTTATCTAAGCTAAGGAAACAATTGGGTTTTTCGTGGTCTAGTTCATGGGTCGGCAAACCAGCGGCTCTGGAGCCACATGCAGCTCTTCAGCCCCTCTGCAGTGGCTCCCTGTACAGTGTTGTGCAGAAATAATTATATTTTTAGTGAACGATGAATTGAAAGAATCAGTTTTCATATGATGAACGTGAGTGACGTTCACATCCAGCAAGAGTGGACTCACTCACATACATTTTTTAAATCGTGCGCGCGTGTGAAGACACACACATTTGCTCAGTACAACACGAGATGCGACGGTCAGGACTCAGTGTTAAAATGACTGGAGCGACACACAGACATGATCCGACACCATCGATTTAATATCTTAATACATGATCATAAGTTTGTCATCTAAACTATCCCAATAAAAAATGGAACAAATGAATGAAGTGTGAACTGGCACAACACTGAGGATTACTATATATAAAACTTTATAAGCTGTAAATATAAATGTTTTTCTGCTCCAGACAAATTTTATTAGGTGGAAGAGGAGGGGGAAAAATGGTTCTTGATAGTAAAGGTTGCCGACCCCTGGTCTAGTTGCTCTAATCAAAGTAAATCTTATCAGTATCCTCAGTATTGCATTAAATGACAGTCAAACTTTTTCTTTGGATATACCAATTATTGAATGCACTATTGTATTCTTAGTGTATTGTAAATCTGTCATTGATGTCTGCTAGTCATAATGTAACATGCCATCCAATGTTAAATTAGTTTGACATTTAAAATAATGTTTCATAAGATCACATGTTGTGAAAGATGACATTTAGTATTAGAATTTCTAAAGCTGTAGAAAGGTTGTGCGTACTGTGGCACTTAGCCCATCCATCTAAAAAACTTTAAAATAATTTTACAGAAATTCTTAATAGTTTCCATTGACCATTGTTACGTCATTTTGGTCTTAACAATTTATACAACGTACATCAGTAAAGATTTTCCACTTTGTCTGCCAAATATGTACATCTACTATTTTATCTTCCATATCTAGTCATTAAAACGGCTCTAGTCTCAAACACAAATCAGATTCAGGGTTTGTTGCAACTTGACAGTAAGCAGACATTTTATGTTCCACTATGGAGATGTACAGGTGATAATTTGTTCATCGAGATCTGATGTGTGATTTAAGTTTTCCTTGAATTTGTTTTGAGCAGTGTATATTAACATATTCAAATTAAAAACTGAGAAATGGCAATTTAATGTTATATCCATGATTTTATTTTAAGCTGTGTGTCCTTATGATTGTTCCATCAAAATAAATGACAAAATGTGAAAATTGGATTATTTCAGCGGATGATTGTACTGATTCCATGCCTGTAAAGTGCATTTAAGCTGGTAGAAAAATGAAATGACTGTTAGCTGATACCTGATTTTTGTCATTGTCCTGTAGGGCTGCTGGGGGGCTGGTCGATGCAGGTTCAGAATATGAGAAGGCTTTAGCAGAGGAGATTGCAAAGCTTCAAGACTCTATGGTGGTGGAGACCTAACATCTTTCCCTGACTTGAAATTCACAGGTGAGGCAAATTATTTAAAACTATTGAACAGCTGTAATTGCTGTGTACGTCAGATTTCCTGCATTGAATTACTGAACTTTTTTTTTACACTGAAAGGTTACAGATGAAATTTAAAGGTGCAGTTTGTATGATTTCAGGGAAAGGGATCTATGGGCAGAAATTGAACATAAAATAATAAGTGTATTTCGTCTAAAGTGTTTTTTGTTTTTTTTTACCTAGAATGATACCTTTTTATATTTAAATACTTTATATTTACATCAGAGCGGGTACTCTCTACGTAGGCTGCCATGATTTTTAAAGTAGCCCAGACTGGACAAACTAAACATCTTTTGAGATTTTATGACAACTGAAGGCTTTCACAGGTTCTCTTTCATGTTCGCAAGGGGAGGGTGAAGTGATGGGTATTCAGCTGCAACATGCAACTTCACCACTAGATGTCACTAAATTCTACACACTGAACCTTTTTAAATTAAACGAAATGGCAACAAAAATAGATTTTATATTAACTTAATCATCTGGCGCCTGTACTACAAAGCATGTTCAACTTACCCATGATATCTATCCGTTATACTTTGGTTATCAACTCGATAAGTAAATGCAGGATTTCTCAATCTAGATATGAGCACATTCACATGTAAGGGGCGCTGTTTACAGCTTATTACCAGTCACAGACATGGACAAGCAGAGCTGCATATTTAACATCAAGGATTCAAACTTATATTTTAGAAAAATACAAGGAGTAGAACGCTAAAATAAATCCAGTTGCAGCTGCTAAAAGCTGCTTACAGCTGATAAAAGAATCATTGAATGTGTATAAGTCAAAGTTTTTATAGTAAAACTCATTAGGGCAAGATAGTTGACTATTTGGTTTGTGTTTCCATTACATTAATTTTTTTTTTGGATACCAATCGCTATGTCATCAGCAGCCAACCAACGTTGTTACAGTGACAATATCAACCAACATTATAATAGTGACACAACTAAAGGACAGATGTATCTATTGATTAATATAATAGTCAGTCAGCTTCAATGTAACATTAGTCCTGTCCAAAGAAACTTCTGCCCCTCACTGAAAACATAACATGTCAAACTTGTTTTGTCTGCTTGAATAACTATTTTCCCTAGATGCTTATCACAGTGCTGAAATTACAGTTTATGTGCTACTGGATATAAATAAGATATTCCGCTTATTGAAAAACCCGCACGATCGCCATCTTGATTTGCTTCATCCGTATGTAAAGTAGTCAAGTTTAACCCATGACTAATAACATGAATCAAACTGATGCCCCAGTAGGCTACATACCTATCAGTCAACGTCTGTTAGCTCAGGGCAGGGCGAGAGAGCCTATGTTCGGCTACAATCAGCAATTACCTAAAATGAAGCACCTGTTTTCTCTATGTAGCATAATACTAGAAGAAGTGGATAAAACCCACCAACAGTCATCCGTGATAGAAAGTCTGAAAAAAATCAAAGATGACTCAAACAGTAGCGTACAAATGATAAACCAGGGCACAAACAATGCAGAAACCACTCTCATACCTTCAACAATTGCAGAAGTCAGGGGATCGGGACAGATATTCATTTGGCATCAGCAAGAGAGACAACACAACCACCTACCTTTTTTATAGAATGCCTACATTTGCTTAAGAAAGCAAAAAATACAGGCCAGCGTAGATCAGATATGAATGCACTAAATCTTCATTCTGCTACACATGGATTGGTCAAATATTTTGTTACGGTGAGAACTTCAAACTATAAATGTTACTACAATTTGATTCTGGACTAACAGCTCTGCTTTGTGTGTGTGTTTTTTGTTTTTTTAGAGCCCAGCTTGGATGAAGTTTCCCAGAAGTGAACATCAGCACTTTGCAATGAACCTTTCTACTGACTACCTGTTTCCTGTACATCTCCATAGTGGAGCATTAAATGTCTGCTTACTGTCAAGTTGCAACAAACCCTTGAATCTTGCTTTGTGTCTGAGACCTAGACCTGTTTCAATGACTAGATATGGAAGATAAAGTAGTAGATGTACATATTTGGCAGACCAAGTGAGAGTGAGCTGTGACATAAACTTTGTGTAGATTGATCCATGTCTGAGCTTAGTATAAGGAAAACATTAAATTCCATTTCATATCTATTGTGTATACACTTCTTTCTGATGCTGACATCACAACATCACAAATTAATCTTGAATGTGACTCTGTTTTAGCATTTAAATTCCATAAACACTACTGAAAAAAATAATTGTGGCAGCTATTTTTATTTTAAAATATGACCAAGTAGAGTATATGTATTCTCCAAACCAGAGTTTTATTTAATCCACTTCAGTGCGTATGCAGGAGTTGAAAATACAATAAACCTTATTTCAAGCCAGATGAGTTACACCTTACACTTACAAGGTGTGCAAGACATGATAAGTTCTCATGGACCAGTGGGCATAAATGAAACATACAAAATAGTTGTTCCAGATCTAAGTTACCAAGTATTTGGATTTATCCTATGAATAGACATAATATATATCTGAATTAAAGCTGCAAGCAGCCTTGAACAGACCCTTGTAACCCTCTAACATGTCAGGGGTACAGGCAGGCTGCTGGTGTAAAGCAGAGTTCTTACTACATATTTTTCAGCCTCATGGGTGCTCGATCAATACCTACCTTTTGTCACGCTCTTGATTAAATGTATTTATATATGTTAGTGTTTTACAATACCTTTTTCTTTCATTTTATGCATTCAATTATTTACGTTCTTGGAATTGCTTTCACTTTTATTTCTGTTTTTACTTTTTCCTCTTTTAGTATTTTATCATTTTCCTTTAGTGCTGTTATTTTAATCAACTCCTTTTCACATCGCTATTAATATTTAGTTTTATCGCATGCTGCATCACTAGCCGTTCTCTGACATGACCTCCAGTAAAATCTGGAGAATTGACTACATAGTTTACCCACAGTTTGTCTTTCACACATGCACAACACAGCGGGAAGTTATCTGCACAGAAAAAATCCTCCATTATTCAGGCGAGAGGTGAAGCAGCTGGGTGCTGCAGGAAGAGACAGAGGGTGCACACTGTATTAACTCTGCTACGTAGATCCCAATTTTGTTCTTGACATCTTTGTCGGTGTCTTGTGTGTGCCACCGCATTTTAATATTTGTTTTCTTTTAGTTTTTTTAGCGTCTTGTGTGTTAGAAGCTTCATCAATCCCTTCACATGCTCGTGAATGAATCCAGCCGGGGGAAACCCCTGCTGTGTTCTCACATCGTCTTCTCCTGGATTTCTATAGACTTTATACTAGGAGGCCAGGCAGATAAAGTCCGTAGAAAACTGCGAAGAGTCTCACTCGCGTGTGAGCATTCAATATAAGTTCTTTTCAAATTGTATTTGGCTAATTTCTGTCTAGATACATATACTTAAGGGTGCGGGTTGCCAGCCAAGTGGATGTGAATGTTTTCACTTTTGACAACCATGGGACCTGAGGCTGCTCTTTAATTGGTTGGTGCAGATTTTCAATGGAACTCGCTCTCTGCTCTATGGTGGATCGTGATCATGGATCGTAGATCGTGATGGTGGATCATGGGATCGTAGATCGTGATCATTATAGTGGTGGCAGCTGATCGTGGATTATGATAACAACTAGATTGCTTAGATATACAATATGCCTATTCACATAGACTACTATTAGTGGCAATACCTCTATCATTACAATTGTCATTGCTGCTCCCTTTCTCTTTTGTATAACTACTAAAAAGGCTGATACTGTCAAGCTTGGAGAAAATTATGTTATATGTGTTGTAAAAGCCCTTTAAAGGTATTTCAGCATGTATAAAGGACTGGTTGAGCTGTAATATTCCAATATAACCCTCGTGAATGAAATCAAGCAATTTTAAGGCAGAAAAGAATAAGTGTAAACATCCATAACTTGCTCCTACAGACAGGATTGCAAGAGTTATAAGGATTATGGTAAATGATCATTTCTTTTTTATATATGTATACATCCATAAACCTTGTTAGTTACAGTCTGGTTTCCAAAAATTGCGTAAACATGGATAATAGACAGAGCAAATACATATAAATATCGTATCACCATACTGTCATGTCTGACTATGCATCTAACTAAATTATGATCATTCGTTACGAAGAACATTTACTGTTTCACAAATGCATACCTTCGTTATCACCGCTGAAATAACGTATGTGTATTTGCACGTTATGACTATATGATTCAGATAAAAGCAGCTGTAGACACATAATGGGGGGATACAACTTAAACAGATAATTTTTGTTATTATAGTTGCTTAAATTCTGTAAAGCACTTTGTGTTACTTTTTTTGTAGGAAAAGTGCTAAAAAAACTAAGATGGATGACTCCATTTCTGTGTCCATTATGTTGTACTAGAGAGCATGCGCCAATCATGCATTTTGTTGCCGTGTATAACATTAAGACCAGACCATAAAAAATGTTGTATGATTGTGACATGTGGTGTACTTCCTGTTGCCAGTAGGTTGTGCTACGACTGAATATTGGTATGTAGATAACTCAAGGCTGTAACTTTGATGTAAAAAATGTCACCAAAGAGATGCTGGTAGCTGAATGAACTAATTTCACTTTGAAAAAAGACACACCTGAACTCTCTTCTAACAAATAAAATTTGGAGCTGAGTAGAAAATGTATGTGTGAGTTACAAAAATGTCCTGTTCCCAGTAGGTGGTGCTATGACTACAACTGAATATAGGCATCCATGTCTTCAGGCTGGGACTCTCATAAACATATTTGGCAGATTGGGTATTTTATATGCTATAGACAGCATCTATTGCACTTCTGTCCGTCCTGGGAGAGGGATGTGGCTCTCTCTGAGGTTTCTAACATTTTTCTTCCCCTGTTAATCTGTGTTTTTTGGTGGTTTTTCCTTACTCTTATTTAGGGTTAAGGGCAGAGGATGTCGCAGCTGACACAAGGAAGGTAGAGGAACCCAGATGCAGACCTCAGGGCAGTAAATAATATACCTTTACTGAAAGAATTGGCAGGATTTACAAATAAATCTTCGCTTCTCAAACAAACTTAATGCAGAAAATGTTCAGACAAGAATTCCGCTGTTCACTTGACAGCAAGCTCAAAACCTAAATAACCTTCTAATGGAGATCCTCCACCGGTGTGATCACTGATCACTGAGGATGGCCTGCAGGTGTGCTGCTTCTCCCAGCACCAATCAACTACAGACAGAGAGAGAGAGAGAGAGAGGGAGTGAGAGAGAGGGGGAGTGAGAGAGAGGGAGTGAGAGGGGGAGTGAGAGAGACAACCAAGAACACAACAGGCACACAGCCTATCCACACAGGGGCTCATGGAGGTTGGAAGGTGACAGTTGATCACTATATGTGTGCTTACCTTAAGCGATTCCACTTTGGACCACTAAGGGAAAGCATTTTCAAGAGAGACACTGATGAGAGAATAAGTACTGAATTTGAATTTTTTTTTTAAATGTGTGAAGGTATAAACAGCTATGGTGTCTTGAATTACAAAGCAAACTTAATTGATGTTAGAAAGCGTGTGAGGTAGATCTTTTTTGTTAAAAAGTGAGACCCCTTTTTCCTTAATTTCTTAACAAGAAAAAGTCTCTGTCACGTTTGCCGAATGCAACAAACAACATTCAAAACAGTAGTATGTGAATCATTGTAAAAGTGATTTCCTTTTAAGTCTAATGCAGTGAACTAAGGGTTTATTTTGACCAAACCAGAATTGATGATTATTGATCAGTTGCCAGTCAGGGGGATTCATGGATGACCTGACAACACCGACCCATGTGCAAGCAATATGAGTCCTAGCAGAACTCGACTGCATGGCAATTGCAAAATGACCATCAAGCCCAAGAAGTAAAGGAGTCTGGTGATCCAAAGGGGGGAGAACAACTGAACAGTTCAAGCTACTGGTCCAAAATGAAGGGATTTCAAGCATAAAAGGAAACCCAATCAAGTGCCTTGAAAAATGGTATGATGACACCTTGACATATAAAAAAAAAAAACATCTACAGCTGAAGAGTGGCTGTAAAAATGTACAGGTCTGGTCTGCCTGGGAAATACAAGTGCTGGATTTATCAACATGGCCTGCTTCCAAGACTTGTGTGGCTCCTGACTGTGTACGGAGTGCCCATAACATCTGTTGAAGGACTGGAAAAGGAAATTCAATAAGCCCCATCGTAGATGACTAGGAGTACTCTGAGTTTACATGTCTTGGGTTGTACATAAGGTCTGGACAGCATCAGCTCCTCTTGTCCTCTGTTGTAGAGGGGTTCAAGGTTGCCAAGTGCAGACTCTCCTTGACAAACCTGGGACTCTTAAGATGAAGGAATAAGGACAAGGTCTGCGGGGAAATGGGTCACCAATACTGCAATCAACCTGGCAGAATATTCCCTAAAGATAAGGGACATCATTGGCAACCTCCATTTGGGAAGAGACAAGGCCTAGGAAAAAACACATTTACAGAAGGCAGTCAAAGTCCACTCCCCGGGAAAATAGAACCTTCATCCAGGATCAATTTCTGAAATCTCGAGGCGAAAGGGAGAAGAGCGATTGCCGTCCAGTTTGGAATGCTCCTCAGGAGGACATAACATGGACTGAAATGTGGCGGCTGGAGGCATTTCACATTTCCTTCTTGCTCATAGTGGTGTGCGACACAATTCCAAACCTGGTCAATTTACATAGATGAAGAATGAGGGAGGATCCCCTATGTGGGCTGTGTGGAGCAAGTGGAACCATGGCACACATCCTACCAGGGTGCAAAACAGCTTTGACCCAGGGGAGATACAGGTGATGCCATGATAAAATGTTTATAACGCTCACTGACATCAAACTTGTGTTAACTGAGAACTTCCATCTTGCTAGCAAATTGAAGAGTATGTTGGTAAAGTCAAATTTGCAAAGTACTTGAATAACAAGCGCATACTTGTACATGCAGTGAGCAAAGTACAACAAGAAGAATAAGAAAATTAATAGTATGGATTGTAAAAATATTAAAGTCCATGTACTTGGCTCAGACATAGACATAGATATACAGTAGGGGGGTTATATCTGGAGTGCCACTCTCTGTCTCAATGGAAGATATTAAAACCGAGCTGGAAGGAGGGAAAGTGCTTAATGCAAGACACATTACTTCTAAAACAAATGGAGAACGAGCACAAATACTATCAGTAATCCCTAACCCTAATACAGTAAGAGAGTTAATTCCTACAGCATTAAAGGTATAGTTCACCGAAAAATGGAAATTCACTCATTATCTACTCACCACTATGGCGATGGATGGGTGGGTGTAGTGTTTGAGTCCACAAAATACTTTTGGAGTCTCAGGGGTAAACAGTGTTGCAGTCGAATCCAATATAATTGAAGTAAAACGGGACCCTACTTCAGAAGTAAAAAAAAACATAACAAGTGTCCAGAAGCCCCAACATTCATATTCGACTCGAAACGGGACATTAACACCATGTGTTTAGCTTAAAGGTTCTCTGATATCCTCCTCGGAGGTGCATTCAAGTTCTCACGGACACACTGGAAAACCGCACACACTCTCGCCCAATGGCACGTGTTCACATCGCTACGTCCATTAGCATTGCTACTTATGGCAGTAGACTTTTAGGCTTAAAACGAGGTGTAAATGAAGCCGCTTCGAGTCGAACTTGAATGTCGGTGTTTGCGGACACTTGGGTGACACCACACAAGCAGTATGGGGGCATGTTGTGTTTTTTCTGTTGTTTTATTATGTCTGACTTTGGCTGCAACACTGTTAGCAGAGAGAAAGATGAGCTAGATGTGGTGGAAACATATGATATTACACACTCCTATGCACCTTTGACGTTGGTTTGTACCCTGCCATAAAAGAACAAGGGGGAACCGTTGGTTTGGGGAGGAAGTTGTGTGTTGTCGAATCGTTGGATCGGAAAACTATTTTGTTACTTTGGCTTTGATTACGATTTTTGGATTTAGGATTCGGTGGGTGGCATTAACTGATTTGTAATGGGATTAGGATAGCGACTCAGGATGATGATGTGGATTTAGATGACTGGACCCCAGAATCTGATTGAATATAAAAAGCTGCAAACAATGTAAGGAGTATTATATAAAATACAAAAAAGGAATTTTGGAGGAAATTTTGTAATTCAGTCGGAAGGGAGACAAAAAATTGGAGTATGGAGAATGATAAAAAGAATGAATGGGATTAAACAAGAATATTCCAAGCAATTTGGAAGAGAGGAAGAAATGTTGAATTCATAGCAAAGAAACTGCAGAGAGCCATTATGAAGGTAAAGGAGTGGTAATATAAATTGGGGTTTAAATTATCAGTGGATAAGACAAAAACGATGTTATTTACATGGAAACGAATTGGTAATTGGTGAGAAGTGATTCAGGGGCAGATAGAACATCTTTGAAGGCCATACATAGGTCATACACAGTGGATTAATTAGATCATCATTAGATTATAGTTGTGTGGTATATGGATCAGCTGTGAACACATCTCTAAAAATTAATAGATAGAATTCAGTAGATTCAGAGATTATGTACATGTGCTTTTAAAACAATTCCAACAGCATTATTACAGGTCGAAATGGGAGAAATGCCTCTAAATATGAGTAGGGACTCAGCTTGTATTAAATTACTGGGGCTATTTACAGGGACACAGTAAAGAACATCCAGCATAGGACACTTTGAAACAAAAGGCTTTGGATGGATAGTAGCACAAAGAGCAACATAACATAACATAGCAGAATTAAATTTCAGTCCAACAGTACCATTACCAGCAATAGAACCATGGATACTACCTGATGCTAATGTAGATTTCACACTTTAAAAAAATAAAAACAAGGATAGAAGTGCAATTTTTTATTTGCATACAATACAGGTACATATTGATAGTTACTACAGTTATATCCAGGTTCATACAGATGCATCAAAGACTTTATTCAATAAGGTGGGAGTAGCAATTATTATTTCTGAATTTCATATTAAAATAGGGAAAAAGACAAGTGAAGGGCTATCGGTATGATATATATAGGCGAAATGATTGCAATAATGTCAGCACTACAGCGCATAGAGGACACACGATCATTAAGAGCAATTATTTGTTCAGATTAAAGTTCATCATTAGCCAGCATACAGAACACTCATTAAAACAGCAGACCGGAAATTTTGATTGAAATACAAAAAACTTTATACAGAAGTCAAATGATGGGCCTGACAGTAGTAAAATTGCAAAGGAGGCTGCTGAAAATAGCTGCACTGATGTGTCGGTCAGCCTCAGTAAAGCAGAAACTAAGAGCATCCTGAAACAGAGATTGAAGGAAATGTGGCAGAAACAATGGGAGGAAGACAGGAAAGGAGTATGGTTTTACCAATTCAAAGGAAATTGGGAGAAACGAGATGGGCAGGAGAAAACAGAAGAGAAGGAACCATAATATCAAGACTCAGATTTGGACACACAGGACTAAAAAGTACTTTGCAAATAAAAAAACATGATCCAGGAAAGTGTGATTATTGTGGGGGAAACATTTATATAATTTGAAAGAGTAAATATAAAAGAGAATATACGTTTTCTATTTCAATAGAATAGATAATATAATTATAAGACATCCTGAGCCACACTCCATACTAGCAGGTGGCGGTAATGCGCAAAATTGTTGTTTACCAACAGCAAATAAAACCCCAAAGAAGCAGAAGAAGAAGCAGCAGAAGAAGCAGCAGAAGAAGAAGAAGAAGAAGAAGAAGAAGAACCGTTGTGTTTACCTTCAGTTTCCCACCGGAGCATAACACAGGGAACACAAAATGGCGACTTCCAATGCTGCGATTAGGTCGACTCGGTTGTTTCAAGGTAAAAACAAGCCATTTGTTTCCCGACGTTTTAATGTATTGTGTTTGGAGCATACACAAATGGAGAGCAGCATGCGTTTATTTAAGATAGTGCAGGCGAAATACTGACCCCGGACCCTTAAACAGTTGGTGTGCTTCAGAGCCACCAGCTAGCATCTGTTCACAAACACCTTATACCTATCCACATCGTAACAACAACACATTTATACAAATAATCATTCAGAAACTTAGTAGTATCGATACATCGCATTTAATTTATTTGACATTGTCCAGGGTGACACAAGTGTGCTGTGGTAATGGTTTTAGTCTGGTCTGAAAATATGACCTTAACAAGAAGCATTTATATAGTAATACATTATTGCGTTAGTTTTCTTAAGAAACAACACAGGTATATGATTTTTAGAAATACAAACGTACCTTGCATTACATTACCAGTAATTCAGGTGTCTTTTACTGAATGAACTGCAATCTTGGTCAGAGAAATTGCTCAGTTCTAGTTGACACTATGGTCTCTGAGAAATGATTAAAAGAAATACACATGATGTTTGCAATTGATACAGTGCCTGGACTCAGTGAGCTTATTGGTTGCTATTCATGGTGAATCACTGAAAGGATGAAAGTACAACTTCCTGTCATAGTCTCATCTTGTGTTATTTTGAGCTACAGAATATTCTGTGTCCCTGTTCATCCTGGTTTGTGCACAAATATTTCAAGGTACCTCAGGAACATTGTTATTCGAGATGTTTGACACAGAGGGGTGGAGAAACTACGTTGTCATCTTTTTGTATACTTTTAGTGTATTTGTTACGAACAGATTGCATTGTCACCAACATTACCTAGAAGCAAAACCTGGCTTATGACTTAATGAAGTTTCCCAAAA
This sequence comes from Hippoglossus hippoglossus, assembly GCF_009819705.1. Lineage (NCBI taxonomy): Eukaryota > Metazoa > Chordata > Actinopteri > Pleuronectiformes > Pleuronectidae > Hippoglossus > Hippoglossus hippoglossus. The sequence goes on from NC_047171.1 coordinate 24,319,561, forward strand.
GCTTAGCCTAATGAGTCACTGCCTTCATCTCAATCAGGGTTTTGAGAAATTCTGGATTTGCTGCTGTGTTTAACTAAAGGCTGTTTAAATGTTTGGATAACCAACCAAGGCAGGCAAAGCTCTGTAGACAAGGTTAAGAACATCTTCCTGTGTGAGAGGCTAATCAAATTCCACAAAAAAGGTGGCAAAATGATTCAATCTGATGATCAGGGTCCAGAATGTTGTGATATAAGACAGTACATAGAACATGTCAGTGTTTTGGCTTTTACTCAAAAAGAGCTCTTGTGCAGTGTCTCCAGTTGGAGAGCTGGGGCGTCCTGAGGAGTGGATCAGCTGCTGCGCTCTGCACTCAGGCTGAAGAGACAGCCAAGTCAACCAAAAAGACCGAGGCTGCGAGCAAGAGTAAGACCATTTGATTATGTTGCCTTTGTTTCAAATTTACGTCAAACGTTTTACTAACTGGTTGATATTGTGTATTTTCTTTTTTTATCCACAGTGATACATACTATCTATATATATATATATATATATATATGGTTTGCGATTTAAAGCTTAATATGTAACTTTATTTCACAGAGAAAGGTCTAAAATTTCTCTCTTCCAGTCATCCATTCTACCCATAATAATTCAGTTTAAATTAAATTGAATATTGTTAAAATTGTATCTGATTGTGTTTCTGATTGTGTTGAATTCTGTATGGAGATACGTTGACGCCATAAACAAGTTAAACAGTACTGCAAGTGCATGTTTTTTGATTGCTGAATATTGTGTGGAAGTAATTTTTTTTATTTTATTCTGATAAATTCCGGGAAAGCAGATTTGGTTGCAAGCTGAAGTCTAAGGAATTTCACTGTATATGTTATTAACTACTCTTGTCCCATTTACTATTTTCTTCAGCAGCAGAGATACCAGAGGAGAGAGCAACTCTACTAGCCTACAAGACTGCAGTTGCCTTCCCAGTTAGATTTTCACAGCCTGGGGTTTTTCCCGCACAGTCTATAGGGGTAGCTGTACCAGTGGCCAGTTCCACTGCCACTACAGAAGCAGAAGTTGCTGCAGTAGCTACATTGCCTGTCACTGTTGCCAGTGATCCATCTGTAGCTATGCCACAGGCAGAAGAGGCTCCATCTGGTTCTTCACATCCAGCTCCCAGCCCAGATGTTGCTCAGGTTGTCGATGACACTCCTCCATCTGTAGTTGACACAACAGCTGAGTCCCTGGTCTATGCAGCTAGCACAACACTATCACCATTCGACAATCCCACTGCAGCCTCTCCCTTAGATGATGCAGTCCCAAACACCACAGCTTCCTCTGATCCTGGTAATCCAGCAGCTGATATTTCTTCATCCTCATTGGACAGTTCAGACTCTGACTCTGATTCTGACTCTGACTCTGACTCTGACTCTGACACTGGCTCTGGGGATGAGAAGTCAGAAGTGAGGACCGAGACCAAGACCTCACCACCACTGGTGGCAGAATCAATGAAAGAAGAAGCAGAAGTTCATATGGTCACATCAAAGATAAAGGAAGGCACAAGTGAAGATAAGAAGGAAATTCGACCAGAAACTGTAGATTATCCTGCCCCTGCTGTTGATGCTGACCAGGAGAACTGCTCCAACAGTTTTAGCATCCATAGAAGCAGCTCAAGCTACCATGGAGACACCCACTGTCAATTCTGATGAGTTGGTGGATTCTGCTTCTGAGATCTGCACTGCTGCAGAAGACACTCTAGAGGGCACTGTCTTAGCTGAAGCTGCTTTGAATCCTGCTCCACAAGTGGTAGAGGACATTGCATCTCCTGCTGTCCATGGTGCTCATGTAGAAGCTCCAGCCGAAGTTATGGCCGAGGCTGCAAATACAGAAAAAAATCCATCTGATGCTCCTGTTGAAACTACAGATTGTGCCTCTGCCGAAGCCCTTGGAGATGCTGCTGAAGAAGCCCCTGAAGAAGCTACTACAGAGCCTTTAGAAGCTGAAGCTGCCCCCGCTCAAGTTGCTGCTGAGACTCCAGCTGAAGTTTCTGCCCCTGTGGAAAGCCCCAAGGAGCTGATGGACCCTGCTCCAGTCATAGTTGAAGCGGTAGAAGCAGATCTGCAGGCAGAGGCCACAGTTGAACCATCTGAGGGTATACACTACACCATCCTTCCTCAAAATCTCCACTTCTCTCTCTCTCTTCTCTGTTGATCATTGAGATAACCAAACTTTTCTTTACTCATCATAACATATTTTGTGTACTGTTAAGTTAATGTAAGGCATCAGCTTCCTCATAGATGTTAGTTCCTTTGCTTTCACAGATTTTCTTAATATCATTCCTGAATTCTTCCAAAAAAAAAATGTTTTTCATCAATGTGAAATCTAAACTCCCATTACATTTGTTCACTGTGTGGTCAGGTGTGCATGTATCTAAACAGTGCATGCTGCATTTTGCTATTCTTTAACATTGCCTTTGCTTGCATTTGCCAATTGTAATTTAGATTTGTTTATCTTTGACCCACCCACACAACTATGCTGTCAATGTATGGTCAAAGTGACATTTCTAATTGCATACTGTGACATTAATCCTACTCAAGTTTCTGTTTAATTCCACTCCTTTTGTGATTTGGGAATCTACCATCTATATTTCTTTAATCCTTAGTTGTATCTAACAGTTTCCAAATCCATCATCATTCCCAGAAAATATGATTCATATTTCTGTTTATTTTTATATATTTCTCACTTTGGCCTATTTTCTGTTCATACTGGTTCTGTTTGTATGGAAAATGGGTTACGGGACTCAGCTCTGGCAATCACTGCAAGAGCTGTTTCACCTGGTTACAGGTGTTCTGAGGTGTTAATTTTAAGGCTGCAGGTAATAACACCATTGTTTTGTTCCACTGTGCCAGGTAATGCTATTGCTAACAGTAAGAGAGTGCACATGGTCAGGCTGTGGTAATAGGTTAGATGTGTTAAATGTCCTCCTGTCCCTGACAGCACCTGGATGAGCAGATCTGGGAGTGATTGGAGTCAGATGAAGTATTTCTGGAAGCAGGATTACAAATCACCTAGATGCTTAAAAAAAAAAAAGAGAATTGGCTCATAGTCATAATATGACTATAATAGTATATGACTATTTAATTTGACTACAGTCCTTTGTGACAATTTTGTCTGAGCAGCTGGGTAATTCTGCTTCTAGGAACAACGCCCCCCCCCCCCCCCCCCCCCCCCCCCCCCCCCCCCCCCCCCCCCCACACACACACACACACTTGGGTCCTTAACTTTATCACCTGTTCATTTCTTTTTTGACTTTGCAAGTATGTTGCTCACCTTTTAAGCCTTTGGGATAAGCACCGCATCAATTAATGAAAATGTTTGAATGTATTTCTCTCTGATTGTTTATGTGTATGATACTTTCTTCTTTCTTATATATTGTTTCTAACCTTACTGGTTGGTATTGGTATTGAAAGGACATTACACAAATTAGTAATCAAAACCATCAAAGCCTTGTTCATAAAACATTGATTTGTCCTTCTTAAAAATCTATTTCTATTTCTAGTGGGCTTCCTTTACTCTGTGAAAGCACATTCACACTGATGCTTTCCTCTTACAAACATGTTCCTTGAGGGTTTTCACACCAGTATGTCTCCACACTCTGTTGGGGGTAATGCAGCCTGTCACCATAGGAAATGCTCCACTATAAACCACCTTTGTCAACATGTGTGAATTTGTAAATGTGTGGCCCTTTCAAAATTGTTTTTGAAGTAAACTACATTTTGTTCTCATTCTATTGCTTCATCAGATATGCCCAGATCACAATTAATAACCTTTGTTACCTGAAAAATAGGAAGAGTGATAAGGACACAGATGAGACCCAGGATTGCATTTGGCTAACATTGTGCTATTTCTGTTGAAATACAGAGCAGGAAGACTTGCGATACTAATCTTTGCTCCAGACCTTCTGACATGCCCTTCTGTTTTTCCCCTCCTCCCGCAGAGATTGCCGTGGCGGCACCTCCAGAGCCTGAGGAGCCATTTGACAACAGCACTTATAAAAACTACCAGCACCACTGCTACACCCCTTACACATTTGCTGACCTGGATGTAGAGATGGCAAAGTTTCGTCTCCCTCAGCCGTCCTCTGGCAGACCCTCACCCAGACACTAGAGGAGCGTACAGCTACAAACCTTAATATTTTGGTGATGGTGTTTTCCTTTTCCCATAAGGTCATCCCCCACCTGTCACTGCTTGAAATTTAGCTGTTAAAGATCTTATATTATTAAAGTTCCCGAATAGGAAATGAAGTGTTTTTTGCCTGGTGTGATTCTGTTTTGTCTCACATAAAGGAGTAGGTGTATAAAGCGATAAGAAAAGATCAAACGTTTTTTTATGCTGCTATTCTGCCTTGGGGACATCATTTAAATAGAGCTGAGTGTGCAAGTGGCTCATCTGTATTTCTCTTTTAATGATTATAATTTTGACTCCGAGCCTGCCTCCCTACACACAATGCCCTAATTATCCTGGCAATTTTTCTTCTTTAGGAGTAATCAATCAGCTATTGTTATTTGTGTGTAAGAGTGCACATGAGATAATCTGCATAAATAAGTGTAAGCTGGAGATATGCATAGAAAATGCGTTGTGTAAATGAGGGCAGTGAATAGCGAGCAAAAACCCCAGCAGGGTGCAGAGGGACGTCATGTCCCCGCCCCCTCACGAATATTCATTATCCGAGCGCCCCAGCGTGCCCTTACGTGATGACGCACCGCGACAACTGCGGGTCCCGATTGCTGCAGGCCGCTTGTCAGTGTGACGAAGATTGGCACCCAGGTAAGCTGTCACTCAAAATCCCTCTTTTTCCGTTCCCTATCAATCAAACAATCTGGGCGCACGCAAAAATGCCCCGGGGCGAGCAGCGCGGACCTAGTGAGGGCAGCGGAGTGTGCTCGTGGAAGGGAAACACGGGTGGCGTAGCTCCGGGAAGAATAAAAAACCTGTATACAAGAGGAGGGGGGTAACAAATATGTCGGCGTTGTGGATCAGAGGAGGATTGTGGAAAAGCAAAGGGCGAGAGAGCACGAAATGAGGCCCGACAGTTGTGTGGCTACCGCGGAGGGAGGGTGAAGGACAGGGCAGCGGTCTACGCGTTATTGATTCATGTGGAGAGGCTTTTAGGAACAACCCAGTTTCTCCTGGTGTGCAGACAGTACTTCTTAATGCGACTGCAGTCGAATTACTGAACACTGTTGACCAGAAATGCATATTCATCACAATGTTTGATTCAAACATGATAATACTGCTAATGCTTGTTACCCGAGCTAACGGCTTGCCTCGTATCAATCCGCAGCGGGGTCCTTTTAGGACCTGGCTAGCGAGTTTAGCGTGTTTTCCTGGGCAAGTGATTCCCTTGCTAAATATGGCGCTTTGCATATAAGGTCCACCGCTCACACATGAGAAACACTTAAGTAAATAGTTAGCAGCCTTGTTAACGTTAGCTGGTAGCTCGTCCGAACGGCTGCCCTTTCTCGGTTGGAGTCAACGAGCTAATGCGAATGTAGCGTTAGCGTAACAGACTAGCTAGCTCAATATTGTTGAAAAACAATGCATACTCCAACCGAACTAGTTTGTCGCCGAATAATACCAACATACTCCTAGTTGGAGGATATTTGTTTGCCCAAATATGATCTCAAACTTCGATTTTCACTTGCCGCCACAAATAATATGTGAGCAGCTAAGACCAGGCTAAAAGCTAAGTCCATCGTGGTGGGTGTGTTTATATCAGTAACGGGATATTATCAATCGTCCACTACTGCGGGTGTGAACTTATCTCTTTGTTTTAAGAGTCAGTGAATAGACATGTTTATGAATATTGACATGGAAATATATCTTCATAAAATTACTGTTATTTTGAGTTTCACCAACATTTAGAATTTTTGTCGTTTTATTACTTTTGCTTTTATCCTACATTTGATGCATATGTAATTTGCTAGCTAATTATACATGTATTAGCTTTAATGTTTAACATTAAGTCTGTTAAGTTAGACTTTTGCCAGTACATATAACATCAAATCTAGTAAATAATTATCCACCATCAAATATTTGTAGTTCCTTGGACATATTTGCCCAGTTAAAATAACTAATAGTGTTTTAATCCTGACATCATGGTAGTCAAGTTACATGCCTACATTATGGGTACCTCATGCAGGTCAGTCTATCTGACAGGTTAAGTCTGACTGAAACTATGCATTGTGTAGGTTGGCCACCTGTCCCTGAACACTATAATGCCCCAGTGTTTGCAGCATCTGCAGTGAACGTGATGGCAGCCCAGTCGGTTTCCATAGACAAGTATCCAAAGGGAGAGCAGCAGGTGGGTGAGAGGGACAATACCTACATTTACAGTATTCTGCAGTCTTTTGACAGTGATATGTCTGCCTGAATAACCAAACAAAAGGAAACACTAAATATATTTAACACTAGAACACAAGCAATTTTGATGCCATCACATCGGTTTTAGTAATCTGTTGTCACTGTGCTCTGTCTATGGTGGGCCACCATAAAATGTAATTGTAGAAGGGACACTGATGCAATATAAAGCCCTATTTATGCCCAGCGTTTTTAACTGCTCTTGCACTTTGACGACAAAACATCTTTATTCAACTGCTACATTTGGGGGTGTCAAACTGAGAAAAAATCTATGACTAATGAGACATTGCAAGTTATTATTTTTAGCCTGTTGGCACTCAATCTGAGTCATTGTTGTGCTCAGTCACATTGGTTGGGATGGTGTTAGTGCTGGTATTAGTGGAGGGGATCCTAGGGTAAGAAAGCACATTGTGAGAATGTGTGTGAAAAATGTATGTCCCAGGTCCTGGATTATATTCAGAAATGCTATCAAATCGTAACATCAGATTGGGTAGTGGTTAGGTCGGTAATGCAATGGTAATACATCACTCTGGATGCAGTCTAGCCATTCTTTGTCCACAAAGAAAATCAAGAGACCAAACAGTATGGCAAAATGCAGATTTAAGTGCATCTGGCCATCCCAGATACACAAGTCATTTTCATGTCAAAATAATTATGTTTTTATGTCTAACCAAAAGAAAAAAGTATCTCAAATCAGATTACCCAACAAATGGTGCTGGTGATTGGCAATGACAAATATTGGACTGACAACTCATGACACTAATGTTTGTTGAATATCACAGTAAATACGACTTCATACTTCCTTTTCAAAGAATACTGCACAGTTAAGTTTTTCAGACCATGTCATCATGACTTTCCAAAGTTTTATATTGAACCAAGACTACTCTGTTAAACTTTGCCCCCAAGCTACTCTGGTTCTTCACATGATGATTTTATGTCAGTTGTTCTCTGCCTTTCTCTTCACCTCTTCTATCTGTTTCTGTCTCCATTGCTTTTTTTCATCTTAATGTCTTTCTCTGCAGATGCAAGGTGTGGTAAAAGTAGACAGTGATTCAGAGCAGAAGTTTGAGGGGACGTTGGCAGAGGTGCCCAGCCCGGCAACAACAGAGCCGCAGACACCCATGGACGCGGACAAAGCCTCCATATATCGGTAGACCAAATTCTGCATGTGTGCTTGTTTGTTTAGAGAGAGAATAGAACAACCCCCCTCTATTCTTAAATATCTGTCCTCTTTCCCTGTTGGAACTCAGATTTGCCAGAAACTAAATTGCCCTAAGGAAACCTCACATGATATTCGTGAAGCTCTCCCCTTTGTTCATGTGACTTTCAAATTACTCTCTGGTATTTGAAATTCAAAAGAGTGTGTTAAGACCAATGCTGATCTTTTTCTTGTATAAACGAATGGGTCTTTTGTTGTATTTAGATTATATGCATGCTTCCTATTGAAAGTATAACCATGGCCTGCACACAAGTCCCCAATCTCAAGCTAGTTGATGGTTGGTATTTGTAATTGGCCACTTACCTGAGCAGAATACTGAAGTTTAATTGACCTCAGTAAACTCGTGTGTGTTCATATTGCATAAAGGTGCTGTAAGGAAGGAAAATTATGATTATTTGAGACAGCAGTTTGTCTTGACTTCATTTCGACTTGCGTATCTATACGTATCTATTTCATGATTTATTTTCATGTACCATAAACACCTTTTTGTTTCAGGATTTGTGCATTTTGGAAGTCTCTGCAGATCCTCTGTAGTTTCTCTGGGGGAGCTGTGTGTGTGAGTGCAAATGCCTGAGTGAGAGCATCCAAGTTTCTGCAGACTTTCTCTACTGGCTCCCTAGTAAACAAGTCTGCAGAATCTGCCAGATTTTGCACAGATGCTCCTCCTCCCAGATGGCAGAGGTGCAGGGAGGGGGGAGAGGGGTCGACCATTATGTTGTGGGCCTTTCTGACACACCGGTCCTTAATATATGTCTGCTAAGGTGGAGAGGGAGACACCTATGATGTTTTCCATAGTTCTCAATACTCTCCGCAGGAGACTTCAGGTCTGCCACTGTAAAGTTGCTGTCGCTGTGGGTAAATCCTGTAGGGATCCTCAGCAGGAGATCCCTGCTGGATTCACCCATGAGCGAGTGTGGGGGTTGATGACACTTCTAAAAACGCAACAGACACAAAAATGAGAAAAAGAACAAAAATATACATACACATAGAAGACACCGACAAAGTTGTCGAGAGTTTTCTGGTGATAAGCGCCGATGCCTGTGTTGATCTGCTGAAACAAAAAAACGTATCTAATTAATATGTCATGTCCTTTATCTGCCTCCTGCAACACACCTCACCTTAATCCTGCAGTGGATTTATTTCTGTTGTGAATGTATCTTTGCAGAGAGCCTCCTGCTCCGTTGTCCATGTGTGAAAGTCAAACTGCGGAGAAAGTCCGGACCCAATTTTCCGGAGATCCTCCGCAGGTCATGTCTGATAATGACTTTAGTAACAGTGTGTGCATGTGTGTGGGCACCTTCACAGACATCCCCTGTTCCCTCTGTTGGCCCTGCTGTTTGAGAAGTGTGAACAGTCCACACTGAGCTCTGAATGCATTACCTCGGCAAGCTTTGATGTGGACATTGAGAACTTTGTCCGCAATCAGGAGAAAGAGGGCAAACCCTTCTTCAGCGAGGACCCTGAACTCGACAACTTGGTGAGATAACTCTACAAATCTGGGTAGAAATTCACAGGTTACTGGTTGTTGCGTTTATGTTTTTTCCTTGATGCATTTTGGTGGAGGATAACATAACACCCCACGGTTTTAACCCTTTCCAACAGTGAACTACATATCTAGAAAACATGTGATTGTAATTGGCAGCAGAACAAGTGGAAGTGCCTTTTACAGAAGTGTTTATAGCTGGAGAGGTCACTAGACTAAAATTAAAATGGATAGAGACTTGTTTTTCTTGACAGTCAACATTGATTTGAATGCAGAATTTAAAGTAATTTGAGGTGTTTGGGGGGGTAGTTGTAGTAACACAAGCAGATGTCTGAAAACAGTTGCGTTCAGAGGTATTTGACAAAACTAAGTCATTGGCATGAGGTATTTCACAAAATAATACAAAATGGGACCTTTGACCTCAGCAGCATAGTGAGATGCAGTATTGTTCACCACTGTTTATTTCGACCTGAGAATGAAATTGTAGTACCTTCTGAGAATGATCAGATGTCCTTATCAGTGTCATTAAGGCTGGTTAGGGTTGATATTTTGGCAGTGGCTATAAAGAAAGTAATACATGGAGAAGCCTAAAAATGTGTTTGGTTCATTATCAAACTTTTGTCAGGACTTCACCTGAGTAGACAGTCCTTCATACGTGGCCCAGGACGTGTTTGCATTCCCACAGGGAAAATAATGTGGCCACATGCTTCCCAGACCTCCTCTGAATGTGGTGTGAGTGATTGGATCCCAGGACACATTCAGGACTTATTTGGGTACTTTCAGACCTAACTACTTCTATCAGAGTGGACAGCTCAGATTTGATAGAGATCTGATCACGCCAGACAACATTCGGAGGTGGTCTGGGCCATGTGTGTCCACATTCTTTTAGCAGTGTGAATGCGTCCTAGGCCACATATGAAAGACCTCCTACTCGGCTGACCACTGTCACAATATCAACACTGATCACCACGTAATGATCGATACTCTCCTTAAAATTGTTAAAAATCTTTCTTCATAGCTGCACGAGATTCATTCATACTCTACCTCGCTTTCACTTGCTCATGCCAACACACATACACACACACACACACACGCACAAAGTCTGGGTAAAAGGACTGTTAAAAAAAAATAATAACTTGGTCAGCTTGAAAAGAGATTATGTACATGTTTGTTTGTATCGAGCAGGGAGGTGAGATCCATCTGGGACCACATTTTTATGCCAGGTGTGAATGCATGCACTTAGAGCTGTCCACCTGTGATCGGATCACAAAAAAACGCTTGTTATTACCAGGTGTGTACAGGGCCTATGCTGGGGAATCTGTGTGTTGAATCAGACAGTTCTGTTTTTAAATGCCACAATAACCTTTTATGATTGTTTTTTTTTGCTTTTGCTCTTGATAATCAAATCACTGTCTGAAGCATCCTTTATATTTGGAAGTTGGCTTTAGGGTTTAAAGTAATCACCAAAAATAAATATTACCTAAATGTTAACCTTGTGGTTTGCAGGACGTTGTAAAATAACAAGTAAAATACTGGGATAAAATCAGAACTACATGCAAGCATCACAAAGGCAAGGAAATTATGAAATGAAGTAGGACAAAAGTGGGTAAGATACAAAGTAAGACTGGTTTTTCGAGGTCAATTCCTCAACATCAGATACTTAGAGGGCAGTGGAATGGGCATTCAGTTTGATAAAGACAATTTCCCTTTTGTCAACTGTCACAAACCTTTTGGGATTTTTTTTTTCTATCTCTGACCTTCAGATGGTTAAAGCCATCCAGGTGCTGCGGATTCACCTGCTGGAGCTGGAGAAGGTGAGTGACCTGTGCAAGGACTTCTGTAGCCGCTACATTGCCTGCCTCAAGACGAAGATGAACAGTGAGACGTTGCTCAGTGGGGAGCCAGGCAGCCCATATTCCCCTGTACAAGGCCATGGCCCGAGCCTCTCACCCACCAAGCCCCAGGTATGTACTGTTAATGGACTGTACACTTCTCCATGAAATGGTTAGTGATAAGCTCTTCTTCCAGGAGAAACTAACTCAAATTCTTTTGTACCTCAGAGTCAGACTGCCCGCTGGAACATAGTTGTACTGTACATGCATGTATAAAATGTTTTTTAACTAAGCATTAAAATTGATATCTTGGAAATTTGGCCAAAACGTTGCCACTATAAGACCCTGTTTTATGTAGAAGTAATATACTTATGTTAAGGGCATAAGTTAATCTTCTTTAATTAATTGTAACGATAATAATAATAATAATTATTGTTATTATCAATACTAATTTATTCATAAAAACTCTCTTTCCCCTCAGGTCCCATCTCAATAGGGGATGAGATGAATATGTGTGTGCATACACAATGACAATTACACAATGACAAAATGGAAACAGGATATTAGAAATGTTTGCATTTCTTTTATTGAAAAGGAAAAACCGACGTGTGTGTGTGTGTGTGTGTGTGTGTGTGTGTGTGTGTGTGTGTGTGTGTGTGTGTGTGTGTGTGTGTGTGTGTGTGTGTGTGTGTGTGTGTGTGTGTGTGTGTGTGTGTGTGTGTGTGTGTGTGTGTGTGTGTGAGCCATCACCAGCAGTTAGATCTGTTGCTGCCTATGACGTGAAAGTCTCATTCCAGATACTGACATAGTTATTGTATCAGGTTCCTTTGCTTGTAATGCATTTCAGTTTGTTTACTTCTTTAATCTGCTACACAATACAAAATTTAAAATCAAGCTGAAAGAGCAATCAATATGGAAAATGTACATATTTGACTCAGGCCTATTTTGCACGTGCATACTCTCTGATGCAGAACCCCAGCTCCATCTCAGGGACCATCAGTCCCCAGGGTCAAATAGTGGTTCCAGCATCAGCCCTACAGCAAGGGAACGTTACCGTGACAGCCGTCAACCCCACCCAGGTGGTCGCAGGGATGTCATCATGGCATACAACCCCTCCTTCAGGTAATGTACTGTTGTGATTGCAGCTCAGAAATTGTCATGTACCAGTGGGAATCTTTGGTCTAAGCTTACTGTGCAACCTGTGCGTGTTTGTGTGCGTGCGCGTTAATTTCAGGTGGCACAGTGTACCAGCCAGTTACAGTTGTCACTCCCCAGGGCCAGGTGGTGACACAGACACTTTCTCCTGGGACAATACGTGTCCAAAACAATCAGGTAGTACATCTCTCTTTAACTGCTTTCAGACATGCACTAAATTCCAGAGAATCTCCAGATGTTCTCTGGAGGGGCTGTATATGAGAATGCAAATGTCAGAGTGAGAGCAAAGTTTCATTGGCCATCTCCCGAGTTAAAACTCTGGAGAGTGTCTGAATAAGGCGAGAAAACAGAAGGATTTATTTTGCAGGATTCACCACGAGGGAGTAGGTGTGTTGATGACGTTTCTAATACATTACAGTAGGGCTGGGCGATAAAACGACATAGATAATTATCGCAATATAACTTTTCCTCAATAGAAATTTAAGACGAGTCGAAAAACTCATCCCATCCATGTTTTCACAGACGACACGAACAGCCAATGATAATGAGTATAGCGCCGTACCGAACCAATCATGTGGCTGGAATAGAGTTACACTCACAACAAGTTAGGAGGAGCAGCAGTGGCGCTGAGTCAAGATAAGATGAGCTAAAACTTTATTAATCCACAAACCGGGGAATTTCAGTTGTTAGAGCAGCAGGCAGGTGAGAATGAGGTAGACAAGAGAATAAAGAAATATAAAAAGCAATAGAATAAAAAAAAATTTAAAAAATAGACCTTAAAAAAAGGCTGAGTATATACATTATATTCACCTTTTCACTGTAGTGGTTGGTATGAAATGTTATAAGTAAAGTGCATCGGCACAGGATGATTGTACGAGCAAGTAAAATCTGTTTTGTGCGTAAGAAAAAAACGTTTGTACATAAACACAAATGTGCAAAACATTAATTTTCTGGTTATTTGATTTATATCGCGATAAATATGGATATCTACGGAAGCGTATTGCATTCATTTGAAAAAAAAAAAGTTCTGTTTTTCTGAGATAACTAACTCGGAAATTCCGAGATAAGTTCTGTTTTTCTGAAAAAAAAAAAAGTTCTGTTTGTCCAAGATAATTATCTCGAAAAAAGAGGAAAAAAAATGTATTAGAAAAACAGAGCTTTTTTTACATGCTTTTATTTTGAAAGCGAAGTTCCTGTATAGACGCTATACGTCATGGCGCTAATATACGGAAGCAGTGAATGCAATACGCTTATAACAGGAACTACACATCAATCTTCCATAATAAAGCCACTAAATAAAATAGCTTACACTAACAAACGAAATATTTGAATTATGGACAAAAATGAAAACTATCCTTTATCTATCTGCAGCATATCCCCGAAAGATGGTCGAGACTTTCAACTGATGTTTTCAGGTTTATTTGAAACTTCCCTAAACAACACCGTAAGAGCATGTGCCTCTTCGGAGGGTCGCTAAAACATCAAACTTTTCCTTTGTGAAGTTACAGATTCATAACAGTAAGTCCGCGTCTATACAGGAACTTCACTTTCAAAATAAAAGCATGTAAAAAAAAAAGCTGTTTTTCTAATTTTTTTTTTTTTCCTGTTTTTCCGAGATAATTATCTCGGAAAAACAGAAAAAAAAATTAATTAGAAAAACAGAACTTATCTCGGAATTTCCGAGATAGTTATCTCAGAAAAACAGAACTTTTTTTTTTTCAAGTGAATGCAATACGCTTCCGTAGATATCAACTGATAATATCGTGATAAGATTTTTTTCCATAACGCCCAGCTCTACATTACAGATGCAAAAATGAAAGAAACCCCCCCACAAAGAATACAAATATCTCAGCCTGTACTGCCGTTGGATGTAGGGCTGCATGTAGGGATGTCGGGATTAACTGATTTTATGATACCTGTGGTTTCATAACGTCACGGTTTCATAACCATAAGAATTGTAAAAACTATGATATCTAACTATGGTGTCCTGCCTCTCGCGACTCACTTAATTTTAACGTTAGTTGAGAAGAGGGAACAGACTTAACAGCCTTATTTCTACTAACGCTGGACAAAAAACTCCATCAGAGGAGTTTACAGCGAGAGGAAAAATCCTTGTTCGGTCTTTCTTTCTTTCTTTCTTTTTTTTTTTTTTTCATGGATCAAGACCCAGCCACCTTTTTAGCTATCAAAATTAGATCGAACAAACAGTTTTCAGACATTTCAATTAAATTACAGGCCCGGAGCTACCACTACTGACTCTGCACAGATTAATGACACTTTTCATAGTTTTTACTCTAACCTTTACAAATCAGATGTACCTTTTGACAAGAGCAAATGTGAGGACCTATTGGCTCAATTAAATATGGCCAGTCTTGCGGAAGATGACTCAAACGATTTAGCCAGACCTATCTCACTTGAAGAGCTCAAGGCTGCTGTTCTTAGCATGGAGAGGGCTTTTTATAATTTATTTTTTAATGAATTGCTCCCCTCTATTCCCAGTTTCTAGATTCTCTCGCCAAGACTGTCCTTTGAGCCCGAGCCTCTTTGCGCTCTCGCTCGAACCCGTAGCACAGATGATTTGTCGATCATCTGTTGTCAAACCCATTATGATTAAAGACACACAGCACCACCTGGCAATTTACACATGACGTTTTTGTCTTTGTCAACTGGTCAAAGTCGGCTCTTTTGCCACTGAATGAGGAAGCCAAGACTACGTAGCATATCCCCCGAAAGATGGTCGAGACTTTCAACTGATGTTTTCAGGTGTATTTGAAGCTTCCCTAAACAACACCGTAAGAGCTTGTGCCTCTTCGGTTAAAACATAAAACTTTCCCTTTGTGAAGTTACAGATTCATAACAGGAAGTCCGTGCCTCTACCGGAACTTCACTTTCAAAATAAAAGCATGTAATACAAAAACGGAAATGAGATTGTCTGAGCAAATATTTCACATTAAAATAACAGAAAGATACTTCAACGATATTAACAATAACATAAATTGGGTTATTTACACTCCCACCAAATTATGAGTGTCTTGTATCAAATGACAATAACAACGAAATTTTTTTTCATCTACTATATCAATGCATCTTTGTAATCAAAGCTTAAGTAGCTTCTAACAGCAGAACTAACTTCTGCACTGGACGTTCCAACACAGCGTTTACCCTTCTTGTTCAAGTTCTTATCTCCCACTGAGATTTTCGCCTTTTTCACAAGCCCATCTCTACCACTGACAGTCTCTAAAACCCTGGCAAGTCTCCATCACCTCTGGGCAACAGCACATCAACATCCATCACAATATCGCCCACTTCTAGATTTCTCTTTGGAGCGTGCCAATGCTGCCTTGTGATAATGTTGTGAAGATATTCTTGTCTCCAGCGACTCCATATCTGCTTTCCTAGAAACTGCAAACGGCGCCATCTTTTTGCTCCGTACAGGTCCTGTCTGGGGAATGTGCCAGGTGGGCGCAGTGCTGTGCTGGATTTCATGTGAAGAAGATGATTGGGGTCAATGGTTCCAGGCTGTTGGGACTGTCCAAATTATCCACAGTGAGGGTTCGACTGTTGACTATGGCCATGGTTTAGTAGAGTAGGGTCTGTAGAGAAACATCGTTGAGTCTGTCTTTGGTGATTGACAGAGTTGCATTTTGGGTCTCTGGCGGTCTCCTGAGTCTGCGACAAGTCACACATTGACGGATGAATTATGCAACTGCTCTACTCATACCATGAATCCAGTAGCCACTGGATCTGATGTCGTTCATCGTTAGACTTTTCCCTGATGCTTTACTCTTTTGTGGCTATGAGCTATTATCAGTGATGTCACATGATGCTCTTTGGGAATGACAATTGGGTGCTTAAAAGAGTCAGAGAAAAGAGTCTTCCTCCCACCCTGAGAAGCCCATCCGTGTCAAGAAATACATCAAGCTGGTGCAGCTTGTTGTGATGTGGCAGTTGGCTTCCTTTGCTCAACAGCTTTATTTCCTTCCCATAGGCCTTGCTTTGCACATTCGGAAGTATAACATGTTCAGCACGTTCCTGTTCACCCTCTGAGGAAGGAGCATGTGATCTGATCTTCTTAGCTCGCCGTTGAAGGCGGGCCACAGCCTTGGTGCATCTGGACCATGAAGAGCACTTGGACAAACGATCCGGAATACTCTTTTGTTCTGTTGTTTTTGTCAACAGTATCTGTGCCTTTCTGACTTCTGGATCTTCTATGTACAGATCCAGCACCATATCCTTCAGTGTTGGTAATTCTTGAGTTCCATCCTCTTGTACCTCCTCCATATCAACTCTCTCAATGATTTCGTTCATATATGTTGTGTATTCTTCCTTGTATTTCTCATCCCTGATGAACTTCCGTCTTAAATGACTTAAGGGACATTATGAGTTGCCTCTGCCATTTAAGCAATCGCCATACTTACCTGATAACAAAAAGCTCGCTGAAATCCGACTAAGTCATTTTTCCTTATGCTTCCTTTAAGTTTATCAAGGAATACGAGATCCTCTTGTGAGACAGTCTTGTCATCTCCTTTCATGTCCTTAATCCAGGATGCTTATAATATCCATTGGCGTTACTGGAAGACGTTCCTTTACATTGACTCTGTGACAGGCCGGATTCTGTTTCATCCAGACATGGGATTGAACCTCCAACAATGCTCCACCCTAAATCTGTAAGGATGGCATAGGGCTCGTTATCTTTTCCAGATAACACCTGTCTGGGCGCTAATGTTCTTGGACAGTTGTATCTGATCAGAAGTCCTATATCACAATCAAGGAGAGGTGGCATCTTATTGACAATTCCCTCTAGGTGAGGCCATTGTTTTGCTGTTTCATGTGTGGGTATATGATTACGGTTCACTGGAATGTGGTCTTTACTGTAGTAGGAAGGAAGGTCAACATGAAAGCTTGAATTGTAGTCTCTTACACGGAGTCCAAATACTCTTTGACTCTTCACAATGGTATTTTCTCCAAGCATAGTGGTCAGTTTCAATTTCACAGGGTAGGTATCTGCTTGTAACTGATTGCTTAATTCTTCGTCGATGAAGGTGCTGTGACTTTGGGTGTCTAACAATGCATACACAAGCTGCTCATTAGATGGGTTTTTGGCTGTGGACACCCATACTGGGACGATCATGGAGGTGCTGTATGAAAATCTTTCCCTTCCATTAATGTGACAGTGACCTGAGGATTCCAACGGGCTGCTAACCAATCAGGGGCTTTCTGTATCAACTTTTGTTTTCTTCAGTCACTTAATATTTCTAGACTCTTTACATGTGGCATGGCTTGCAGGCAGGCGTTTAAGAAGTCTGAGAATGTCCTTAACCCTTCCGCGTCCTTGGAATTTATTTTTGGCCATTTTGACAGCTTCTCCCTGAAAGCTCTTTGGACAACAAATGGCTGACCATAGCGTTGGTCTAGCTTTTTCCATGCATCTCTGTATGATTCATAGTCATTGCGATAAAAGGTGCCTTCAAGGCATTTGTGTGCTGAGCCAGTGACATATTTCTTTAAAATATGAAGTTTATCAGCTGAAGAGATACTTTTGCGGTCGATGAGTGACATGAATGAAGCCCTCCATTCAATATAGAGAATTGGGTCTCCACTAAACACTGTGGGCACCGGCATTGGGAGTCTGTTTATGGCGATGCTCTCTTGGATTGCTTGGGTCAACTGAGACACGTCAGTATGAGGTGTTGGTGCAACAATGTGAGGGTTCTGGTGGTGATCAGAGGGGATGGAAATGCTTGATCTGTTGTTTTGCTGCGTGGGCTGAATATCGGTTTCCATTCTGATTTCTCTGTTGTAGATCATCAGTCTGGCACGAGCAGCCTCCATGTCTTTTTCTGCCTGTAGATGTTCCAATTCAGACCTCTGCATGTCTTATTCCTTCCTGTGTTGCTCTTCCATTGTTATTATTTTCTCCTTTTGCCTTAATTCAACTTGCATTATTTTGTATTGAGCTTCCTTTGCAGCTAGTTCTGCAGCTGCATCAATTCTCTTTGCTACTATGCTCGCAGTTTCAGAGCAGTGACTGGCACCGGACTGTGAAGCGCTACCATATATAGAGTAGGCATAGTCATGGGCGTGTAGCTGATGAAGGCGCTGCCTTTCATTATCTGCGTCAAATTCACCATCTATTGCTGATAAACGTTCATAAATGACTTTCAATATGTCGTTAGTAACCGCTTCACATGCGTCCATTTTACGTCTCAGTTCAGTGGATGGTGTGGCATGCACTCTCATTTCACTGTACACTTGATGATGTCATTCATTCCCTTTTCAATGTTGTCCGCCAAGGTAGCCAACTCTGCTTCTGATATGTTTGTCTTTAAGTTTTGTTTGAACTTTCTGATTAGCATTTTCCATTGTTCATAGAGGCTAAGCTGTCTTTTTTCCTTATTACTTAATTCCTCCTTTTGATAGATGAGCATTTTCTCTGTGGGCACACTAGGCCGCTCTGATCAACGGGGTAAAATAAGAAAGCTTACATAAAATATTTTTAAATAGCCAAACGTTACAGTATAAAAACCTACTAGATATAGTGATAATAATTAATATTTTTGTTCATTAGCTATATCAACATTCACAATATACGTATCGCAAAAGATAGCTTTAACTGTGATAAATGGTATTCCATGTGCCATGCATTCACGCACTGCATGTCAATATATAGACTGCTATCACGGTAAAGTTCCCTTACTTTATTTAAAGATATTCAGATCATTGATGGACCTGTCCAGGGTTTTTCCTGCATAGAGAATTTCGCCGCTTCCACCTCCCTACAAAATTCTAGGATAGTGGAAACTAGATATCATGTTTGTCCTGGGCCAAATTGATGTCTGTAAGCGGTTGATTACTATTAAAGTATTGCGTAGCTTTTTTATTATAGTCCCAGAACCTGAGGGAAGGGTAACGGTGCCAGACACACTGACTCCGCCTCTCGCTCTCTCATGCTCTCACACTCAGCTGACACCTCTTACTTGCTACAGTTAAAATGTTAATTTGTTTGAAGTGATGCCACTATATCAACAATGGTCATCACATAATGATCGATACTTTTCTTAATGAGTTAAATCTTTCTTCAGAGCAGCACGCTCATTCATCAGCCTGTCCCGCTCTCTTCCTCTCGCTGACATACACACACCGCTCAGTTTTGCTCTATTCGGTTGGCAGTTCGAGCGCGAATGATAGACACATAGAGAGGAGCAGTAAATTACTGACAGAGCCGGTAAAACATACATTTTTTACGTGCCAAACATGTATGAAGTGACCCCAAATGATCACTGTAAGCGGACTTGGTGGATCTGTGAATGGCTCCCTGGGTGGTGGCGCTGTGGCTGGCTGACCCTAACCCTCTTCTGTCCGTGGTCTCTGCGTCCGTAGCCAGGTGGAAGTCTTTTAATAAAACCATGTTGTTGGAATAGAAATAATGCATTTAATTTGTTTTCAGTGTCTGCATAGGCTACTCACTATATAGGGTCTATGTTAGCAGACTTCAACACCGTATACTTAAGCATTTGTTTATTTATCGTAAGTCATATTGACATCGCAACATTCAACAACATTATCGCATATTGCATGTTTTCCTAATATCGTGCAGCCCTAGGTGGATGTGCTGTTAACAAAAACACGTCATCTCTGCAGCGGAATTAATATGCAATTTCCTGCCTCTGCCTGCTGCGCCACCCCTCACCTGAATGCTCCAGAGATTTTTAAGTTGTTGTTAACGCGTCCAAGCGGAGAATCTCCTGCTGCGTTGTTCATGTGTGAAAGGCAAACATTGGAAAAGGTTTGGAACCAATTGTGCGGATATTCTCCAGAGTTCATGTCTGAAAATTGCTTTTGTGACTGAGATGCTGTTGTATTGTCTAAATCAGTGGTGCCTTATAAAATAGGCTGTACAGGGCTCCAGAGTTTGGCCATTTTAGCAGTTCACCTGTGCAACCAATGTAAAAAGTGACAAATTACACTCATTCCAAAAAACATTTATTTTCTTTGTCAGTTTTGATGAAACTGTTTACATCAAGATAGTATGGAGTTAAATTAAGTGAATATTTTTTATTTAATTTTGCACCAAACCCTTACCACTATTGGTCTTATAAAGCCAGGAGGAATATTTCCTCTCTGACAGCTGAGATGGGTCAAAACCAGTCCTCCTCGAGCATGGTGTGAGGGTGTTTGAACTGTTACACTATCTGTTTTGGATTCTTAATGTGGGTGTAACTCATTTTCTGTTATGATGTTGAAAAAAAGCTGATGTTTTGGTCTGACTTGCAGACATTTGGGATCAATGTCTGTCTATCTTTGGTTTTAAGATTTATTAAACTTATTTCAAAGCTTTTATTCCACCCAGTGTCAACCTGTCTCTCCACTGCTCCACTCTGCCTCTATGACACACTAACATGATGCAATGGTAGAAAATACATAAATAAAAATAATATAATAATATCAATCGATAAAATTCCTACAGCCCATATTCACAAATACCAAATTGCCAAATAGGCTTAACAAGGTGTGACATCCTCTGCCCTAAATTAGGGGGAAAAACATGGAAACCTCAGAAGTGAGGGATCCCTCTCCCAGGACAGATAGAAGTGCAATAGAAACATGAATTTGCTAATTATAAAGTAATGTGGAAGGCAGCATCAAAAAATTGCAAAAAAGAACAATGCAAAGTAGATTAACAGTAATCTGAATCTGAAGCCTTCTGAATAAGTCTGACTCTGTTGGTGGTCAGGCTACTTCCCCAGCAGAACTACAGCATGCTGGACGTATTGATATTTGTTATTTACAATAAGCTTTACATAAAAAGAATAGTTCCTCAGTGACAGACTTTGACCTCAATAAGTAACTGAAACTCCATAATTGTTTTGTGGACTCAAACACTTCACCCACCCCTTCATCATCATAGGGGCAAGTAGATAATGAGTGAATTATAATTTTTGGGTGAACTTGTTAGGAAAGATAAGATAATTATTTCAGAGTTTAAATATAAATCAACACTGAAACTGTTAAAAGAGTGGAATTTGAACAGAGCAACATGTTGATGCTGACAGACAAATGGGAAGGTGGCCTAATTAAAGTTTTTTTGCTTAGCTCCAACTGCAGTTTCACCAGGACTTGAATCTCTTTAATCATGATGACAATTCAACGAAGAACAAGCGTGGTGTTCTACCCAAACACGCCACCAATG
Organism: Hippoglossus hippoglossus; assembly: GCF_009819705.1. NCBI lineage: Eukaryota > Metazoa > Chordata > Actinopteri > Pleuronectiformes > Pleuronectidae > Hippoglossus > Hippoglossus hippoglossus. Next base: position 24,340,833 of record NC_047171.1, read on the forward strand.
TCATGCGCTCATGGCTCTTCCAGCACATTGGGGTGAGTCTTTGTGTGTCAAATCTGTTCCTGTGTAATGCTTGAAAACACTGAACAATGAAACATTTCCTCTCCATTCTCTTCTTTAGCATCCATATCCAACAGAGGATGAAAAGAAACAGATAGCTACTCAGACAAACCTGACACTTCTGCAAGTCAACAACTGGTGAGTTATGGTGTCCTGGTAACCTGGTGTTCCATAAAGACACAGTCCAGTCCCATGAAACTGCACCATCAAATGTCACTGTCCGACCAGGACATTTTTTCTTGACTTTCATCTTTCTAAGCCATTTTGTTTAGTTGCTTTATTGTGGTAGGTTGGTTTGTGTTTCCTCTCATCATCAGTGTCTCTGTTGGGACTCTTGTTGTGAAGGGTCACCAACGGAAGTGATTCTGTTGTGGAGAGAGAGGAGATGACGAGTAAAGGGGAAATGCACGGACATGTTGTCCTGGTTCACCCACACATCTTTCGTGTCCTTCTTCTACTAATGTATAAATGAAGTAAACCCTCGGCTACAAAGTCATTATCCAGCCACCGAGCCGTCAAACCAAGCATAATCACTGGACTGACGTCTGAGGTCCATATGTGCACATTTTTTCGTTCCCAGTTATTAGGTTTTAAACATCGTGCAACTTTGAAGCTTTTAATCCTCTTCAGACTGTCTATCCATTCCATCCACCACTGTGTTGTAGCCGAAGTAAAGGTTCGTCCAATCTGAAACTAGAGGTGTGGCTGTCTCCAAGCCTCACGATTTGATTACAATTCAGCAGTTAACGATCCAAATGCACACCGATGCATCGATGCATCTCGGTGTATCACATCGTCAATTTTGTATTTTACCATTACTCTGGTCAACAAGTGATTCTCCTCCTCTGATCTCTTCTAATCACTCACACGTAGAACTGATCTTTATAATAACCTGCTGTAATAGTTCATGCTGCTACAACTAATCAAATGAATCCATTATAATCGATTATAAAAATAGTTTGCAACTGATTTAGTCATCGATTAGTCGGCACACACTGGCAGTGTCTCCTGAGATGTGGGCAGTAAACCAGCCAATCCCATGTCTTGTGTCACGTGACGACTACGTCTCCTCTCAGTAATAAACGTTTGAAAAATGGCAGCGACGAACACCGCTAATGTTAGAGAGGAGACAAGTCCTAAAAGTGTGAGAACAAGTCATTTCGAAGAAGACCGTTAGCTGTAATCTGATTTTACAATGAAGAGCACCACAACATCACGGTGAAATGAAACTGAGGAGAAAACATGTCGGAGGCTTCTTTTTCTCTCGGTTCATTGGAGAATCATTAACAACTTAAAGTTTATACTACAGTGAAGTCCACACGACTGCGAGAATGAGAGAGAGAGAGAGACTTGTGCTATATGCTTAACTGACTTCTTTCCAACATGTTTAAAAACTTGCCTTAATAATCATAGAGTGAATCAAACAAACGGTAAACTTCGAGGACTCTTCTGGGGGCTATTCCATCATTGTGGCTATATTACTCTTGGCTCAAGTAAAGAAAAAAGGTCCAGCTTGAATTTGATTCAACTTCCACTTGAGGCTTAAGCTGTTCCACTAACATAATTTTGCCAGGTCTAACAGTCAAAAGCTAATTCTATCCAGGCATTAATAAGCATATGCATGTAGCCCAGAATAATCGATTGTAGAAAAGAGGATACAATGTCCCCAAAATACTCAAAAGCCTGTGTGGTCATAGGGCTCTATGAAGAATTCAAACTCTTATTGCCAGATTGGAAACATGTCATGATCAACAATGCAAAGTCAAGGTCATGGAAGAAAATATCTGACACATTGACTGTGACAGTTTCTAACAGATGAGGGTTATCAATCAATCAAATTTGATTTGTATAGCCCATATTCACAAATCACAATTTGTCTCATAGGGCTTTAACAAGGTGTGACATCCTCTGCCCTTAACCCTCAACAAGAGTAAGGGGGGGGGGGGGGACTTTTAACGGGGGAAAAGAAGGTAGAAACCTCAGAGAGAACCACATGTGAGGGATCCCTCTCCCAGGACGGACAGAAGTGCAATAGATGTCAAGTGTAAAGGAGAACATCAAGATAAAGGTTTTAGCAGCATTGATAAGGGTAAACATTTTGAAGTATAACTGAAGGTCAGTGAATTGGTGGATTAATGTCATTAATGGTCGAGTATCTGAGGAGAAATACTATGTATCGAGCAGTCCTGCTGCAATCATAGTCTATGGTCAGCAGCCACCACGATCATGATCCACCATCAAGATCGGATGCCACTATAGTCCACAGTCATTGTCCACTGCCGCCATCAGGATCCATCATCAGCTGCCACCTCGGTCGTGGTCCACCACCATTATCAGATGCCAACACGATAAAGGATCCGCCTCTATTATCGCGATCAGCCAGCACGATACAGAATCCGCCATATTGGATGTAAGGGGTCCCTCTCCCAGGACGGACAGAAGTGCAATAGATGCCACATGTAATGGAGAACATCAGCAAGATAAGGGTATTTACAGAATTGATTAGAAGAAACAGTTTGTAGCATAAAGGAAGGTCAATGAATTGATGGATTATTGTCAGTAATGGTCGAGTAGACATATTGCATATCAAGCAGTTTTGTTGTTATCATATTCCACAGTCAGCAGCCACCAAGATCAGGATCCACCATCACGATCGGATGGCACCACAGTCCACAATCATGATCCACTGCCGCCATCAGGATCCACCATCAGGTGCCACCTCGATCATGGTCCACCAACATTATCAGATGCCAACACGATACAGGATCCTCCTGAAATCACAATCTCTGATTTGCGATTCACCATCATAATCCACGATGTGGCCGCAGCCCTGTATCTGCGGACGATAAGATATAGGGACTCCGGGGAAGAAGTCAAGTCAGTAACATGTTATATGGCCACATGTGAAAAAGGGAGGGAGTGAACCTGCAGACAGGGAAGACTGTACGAAGACTCTTGCCGTTGATCATACAAAGTGAGCTTAATGTCAGGATTAGTATAAAACGCTGCAGAATATACAAGATACACTTTTTCACATGTGGTGTTTATCTTCACTTGTTGCCACGCCATACAATGTAAACAATGTAGGCTGTGGAGAACGATTCAGTATAAAAAATGTTTACTTAAATTTAATATTTTTGTATTAAGTAGCCTCTAATGAAATGTGACGTCTTTGTTTTAAATATAAATAAATCTGTAAGTATGAACCTTTTTGCCACAAAAAAGATGCCACAGCTAGGGTTGGGCATCTAACTCTGTACTTTTAAGGGTACCGGCTGAATTACGTCAGTACTACCGGTACCGATTCACGTTAAATGAATCAATGCAAATTTTCGTTACCCGTGAGCAAATCTGGGTGAGAGTATGTATAAGTGAGTGAGAGTGAAAGAGAGAGTATGCGTTAAAGAGAGAATGAGCAAGACGATGTGACTCACCCCTGGAACGTGATCAAGCTAAGCTAATTTCTGATCGATGCACACAGTCAGAACAAAGGGGGCACATCTGTGGTTGGGGGCTCTATGTCCAAGTATCAGTCTCTCTTTGTAATTGTCCTAACTAACACTAGTCCTTTGCACATCAGTGAGTGGAGACACAAGACTGCTTGTTGAGCCTTATCACAAGATGCTAAAGTTCTACATGTGTGAGTTGGTCTTATTTTCTTAAAACACTGCATGTGGCTGCAGCCACATCGTGAATTATGATGGTTGATCACGAATCAGAGATCGTGATCGTTGTGGCGGATCCTGTATCGTGCTGGCTGATCGTGGTCATATTGGTGGATCCTGTATCGTGTTGGAATCTGATAGTGGTGGTGGACCACGATCAAGGTGGCAGCTGATGCTGGATCCTGATGGAGGCAGTGGATCATGACTGTGGACTATGGTGGCATCCGATCGTGGTGGTGGATTCTGATCATGGTGGCTGCTGACCATGGACTATGATTACAAAAAGACTGCTTGATATACAATATGTCTACTCAGATGCTCTACCATTACTGACAATAATCCATCAATTCATTTACCTTCCATTATGCTACAAAATGTTTACTGTAATCAATGCTGTAAAAACCCTGGGAGGATAATGTTGATGAAGGGAATGAGAGGAAAAGGCTGCGGAATTCGGACATGGCATTTGAGGCAGAGCAACAAGGCTGGAAAGCAATAGTTTGCCCTGTGGAGTTTGGCTGCAGGGGATTCCTTGCATCATCTAACATCAGGTTGCTCAAAGATCTGGGGATCCATGGACAAGTCCTGCGCCAGACCATAAAAGAAACTGCAGAACGCTGCAGCCAATGGCTCTGGATCAGGAGGAGAGATCCCAAATGGGCCCCAAGATGCTAGGGACATGCACTCAGGTCTGATCAACCTGCGGTGGGCCTGTCTTAGAAGAGGGGGGCTTGTGATTAAAAGGCCGAAACACCTGATGACACTAAGGTACACCACTGAAGATATGTCCCTAACATTCGCTGGTGGTCACTAACATCCGATTACTGGCGGTAGGCATTAATTAGTGCAGCAGAACGTGCAATACGTATTCCCCATCTTGTCCTATGTTAAAAAAATGGAAAGTGTTTAGTTTAAAAAGGCATAGAGATGTCTGATCTACTGAGCGAGCCACATGGCTTTCATACAAGCCAGTTTGACTGCAGCTACAAAAATACAGGAAGAAAGAGTTAAGACCAAATGGCAAATGTTTTACACGTGTCTGCAGTTTTAAATTAGGTTTAACTTTACATTTTACTGCAGGAGTGAGTAGGATGGATTTTCATTATCAACAACTTAATCAGCTACTTTTTAATGTGTTTGTCCGTTTAATTTATAAAAGGCATAGTCTTCTTGAAGACAAAAAATGGAGCAAAAAAGAGAGATGTCAGTATAAATTCAAACACAGCAGAAGGTCATCTTTGTCATGGTAATACTTTTATTTATTTTTGATCACAGCTTGAAAATAACTACACAGTTCAACAAAATATTGACCTGCTAACAGTTTGTGACAGAAACTTTATTTTTCAAGTGTTAAAACGTAAAAAAAAATCATGGACATTGATCCTGAAGAGGCAGTTGGAATAATTTAGCAGCTGCAGGCCACTGCATCAATGGGGAGTCGTCCACATACGGATCGCAATATATATAACAATTAATATATTTTCACTCCTATGCGAAAACCTTTCTGACATAGCTCCTGTAGCAACTGCTTGGCTGGAAGAATGAGAGGAGCCAGAAAGCCAAGTGGATCAAAGATTAAGCTTACAACATATGAAGTATAAAACATGTTTTGGCCTTGGAAAGTGTTATGTTAAGACTGCTTGTGGGAATTTCTTCAACTTTTGATCAGTTGTCGCTTGGACTCAAAGAAAGTGATTCTGTTTCAGTGGTCAAAAGTCACAGTGACATGAATCTGGGGGGGGGAAATTGGTAGAAATATCTACACAGAAACTGCACTGGTTGGCGGAGGCATACAACCACAGTGTGGTCATTTTAGTTCTTTTAGATAGTTACGCTTGGTGGTAATTTCAATGTTTCTCTTCTTTAACATTTATTCCTGCTCTTCAATGGCATGTTTTTCTTGTAACTTGGATGCTTTGGTCAGTAGAGCTATTCTCTCTGCAGTACCCAGCAAGTTCAAAGTTCATGTAATTTTCCAAATCCACATATATCGTTATCGACTTGTAAGTTTGTTCAAAAAAGGTCAATGTTTCACCACAATCAATTGTTTTGCACGTCAGAAAAATCAGTGGGGAAATTGTTTCTAAATACCTCAGGTATTTAGGTTTTTCCATCAGTGAATCATTGTTAGAAGAAGAGAATAGAGGGAAAACTGAATTTGAAAACAGAGACCAGGTGACACTCAGGCCGGGCTGTGCGCCTTCTCCTGGCTGTGGAGCTGTCCGTGGTGTCTGCGTCGGTAGCCAGGGACTGTTTATGTTAATTTATAGCAAGTCATATCGTCATCATGATATTAAACAACGTTATCGCATGTTTTCCTTGTATCTCGCAGCCCTAATGGAATCCAAAATAATCAACCCATTGAGGGCTGGATTTAAAACCACACTGAAAATCTAAGTAAAAAATTTAAATCACTGTCTGATCCAACTTGAGTCAATTTCAACTCCCATAATGTGACTCCATAGTATGGATGGCCTAGTGTGTATCGGAACTGTCTACAAACTGGCCACATGAGGTCGGGCATTGTCCTGCGTCAGAAGGAACCCAGGGCCCAATGCACCAGCGTAAGGTCTGACAATCCCTCTGAGGATTTCATCCTGGTACTTAACAGCCAGGGTAGTGTTGGCTATGACATGGAGGTATGTGACACTCCAAGGATATGCCTCCCTAGATCATCACTGACCCACTGCCAAACCGGTCATGCTGGATGATGTTCACTACGACGTCTCCAGACTCTTTCACGCCTGTGAAGAGAACAGGGCGCCAGTGTTGGACCTGCCAATTCTGGTGTTCTCTTACGAATGCCAATCAAGCTGCACGGTACTGGACTGTGAGCACAGGTCCTACTAGAGGACGTCAGGGCCTCATTCCGCCCTCATGGAGTCTATTTCTGACAGTTTGGTCAGAAACATGCACATCAGTATCAATCAATCAAATTTTATTTGTATAGCCCATCTACAGGGCTTAACAAGTTGCGATATCCTCTGTACTTAACCCTCAACAAGAGTCGCCAGTAGCCTGCTGGAGGTCATTTTGCAGTGCTCCTCCTGTTCCTCCTCGCACAAAGGAGCAGATACCTGTCCTGCTGCTGGGTTGATGCCCTTCTATGGCCTTGTCCAGCTCTCCTTGTGTACCGGCCGGTCTCCTGGTATCTCCTCCATGATCTTGAGACTGTGCTGGGAGACACAGCAATACCTATTGCGACGGTACATATGGATGCCATCCCGGAGGACCTGGAATACCTGTGCAACCTGATTGGAAGGATAAGGAGAAAGCAATTGTCTGGCCACCACATGCAAGAACCATTCCGTTTTGGGGTGTTGTCTTGCTTTTGCCTCTCCATTCCACCTGTTGTCACTTTCATTTGCACCAAAGCAATTGAAATTGATTGACAATCACTTGTGCTTCCTTAATGGACAGATTCATATCCCTGAAGTTTAACTGACTTGGTGTTATACTGTGACAATTAAGTGTTCCGTTAATTTTTTGTAAAAGTGTAACATCAAGGAACGTGAGAATCCATTCGCTCACTGAGAGCTTGTCAGGGTGTTTACATCGCATAGCCACCACTTTCTTGGCAACAGTCAGGCCAGCAAAAGTAAGTATTTTCTGGTAACCAGAAGCCTTCAACTGAGATAAATCGTTGAAGAGCAGAGTAGGTACAGACACAGGAACAGTCTATGAGAATATATAGAATAACTGAGATCAGACTTGATTCCAAAAACGGGCTACGGGTGGACATTCCCAGAACATATGGAGGAATGTACCAGAAGCCCCCAAAGAACACATTGTACATCTGAGATCAGCCAGGAGACCCATCGAATGTAGCCTTCTTGGAATAAGATAAATTCTATTAATGTAGTTCAAGTGGATTTGTTAGTGATCAGGGTTACGAGAAGTAAGCAGATTATATTTTTTCCACAGGCTATCTAAAAGAAGGTCCTTATAAGAGGACTTAAGTAGATAAGTAAAAAAAATGGATAAGGAGCCCCTGTAAGTACCTCTTGCAGTAATGACTTTGTGAAATGGATGTTGTTTTAATTGTTGATCCCACAGGACCTATGAGCCTTAAGCGCTGCCCTGAGTTGTAAGCAAAGAAAAAACAGTGCCTGGGAGTTCATTACTGTCTTTTAAGTCCTCTGTCCTATAAGTAGTTGGTTGTTTTTAACTGATGGGGAGTTAAGGTGCCGTAGGCATTGAATGGCACATGAATCACATGTTTAATAACTGGGCCTACACAAAGCAGACATTAATGATATCCTGAAGTCTCTGAGGAGAGACTAGCTCTTCTTCTAAAGGATGCCACGATGCCATAGACCTGGGATAAAACCAAGTAATTAAAAGTCTTAATGAGAAGGACCAAAAGTAAAATTATAAATTTGGGACAGCCAGCCCCTCATTTAGCTTCCTCCATTGAGCAGGGGACATTTTGAGTCTGGGCTGTTTGCGGTTCCAAATTTTTTTTACAATTGCTGAATGAAGATTCTGCCAATGACCATTAGAGGGAGCTTGTTGGAGCATCAAGCTGGCAATATTAATTCTGGTTAGAATATTAATTTAGATAAGTGAAGCAAGCGCTTGTAATGAGTTGGGTAGGCTTGACCATCTGTTAAGGTCCTGGAGAACCTCATTAAGCATATTTGTATAATTTAACTTTACAGTCTGATTAAGATTGGGGAATATTGAAGTATTTGACGAACATCCAGTGGCACTGAAAGCCGAGGTAAGTAGGCGAAGGGAGCTGCTTTGCATCTGCAGGTGAGGTGAAGAGGTGTTTGGCGTATCCGATAATTATCTTTATCAGATTGGCAAGCTAGAGCATGAAACCCTCAGTGCCCTTTTGTGGTGCTCTAGCCATAGGCAGTGAAAATGCTCTGTGGAATTTAGCCGTGTGGTCCCTGAAGTCAGTGGAAAATCGAAGCACCCGATTGCCGACCGAAGTGGATGTTTCTTAGCCACACCCAGGATAGCTCCCCATGTGGAGAACCGGAGGCAGCAGAAGATGAAAGCCTGCGGTCGTTCTCCTTTCGGGGGCCGCTACTGTAGATCTTGTGGGCACGCTAAATCTCAGGTTGCAGGTTTTTCATGGCATGGAACCATTCGGGAATCATCCGTTCCAGAAACTGAACCGTGGCTTCCCTTTCCGCGTTCTCCAGTAAACCATATACTCGAATGTTGCACCTCCTGCTACAGTACTCCAAGTCCACAATCTTTTGCTCAAAATGCAGCAGCTTTTTTTGCATGGAGAGTACAGTAAATTCTTTCTTGGAATTACTTTTTAGGTTAGCAAGTTCTTCTTCAGCTGAAAAAATTCTTGAGGTGATAGATTCCAGCTTTGTTAGCTACCTGCTGAAGGCTAACGTCTAGCTCCTCCCACAGTGGGGTTCTCACCACTTCAGCGATGGACTTGATATCTTCCTCTTTTAACATTTTAGCCATCTTACCATTTACCCCATCTACCATTTAACCGTAAAGACAGCAGCCTGTTAAACGTAAACTTATGTAAATGTGCGATAATACTGGGATAAAACTGTCAGAGAGCTCGAAACTCAGGTAGCCATTAGGTCCATGCGGTCAACCGGAAGAGAATATAAATAATCTTAAATACGGCTCCTACACAACCTTGGTGGCAATTACCGATAACTTGCGATGAGTCTTTTACTTTGCTGTGGAGAAACGTTTTCCTCACAGAAATGAATTTTGATTCAGCTGCATTGGAGGATTTTCAAGCATGAACTGCCAGTTTAATGTCTAGGTTTTAAGTCAACTTTGACTAGGCCACTCCAAAACAGTCAAACATTTGTATTTATTTTTTGAACCACTCAGAGGTGGATTTGCTTGAGTGCTTCGGATCATTGTCCTGCTGCGTAACCTAACTGCACTTGATCTTTATTTTACAAACTGATGTTTTGACCATTCTGCTTCAGGATATTCTGGTAAACGGCAAAATGCATGGTTCCATCAATGCTTGTATCCAGTTGCTGAAGCAACAAAGCGGACAATACTTTGACCAACTTCCATAGCGATTTTTGTAACTACACAACACGACTGACCCTGGAGGTTTTTCGTCCTTATCTGGTTTACTTACTCCTTACCCTTAACCGACTTCTCTGAAGATCACAGCTGCATCAAGACTTGTTGACACTGATTGGCGCTTCCTTCTTGGCATGTGTGCTGTTTGTCTTTGAATGCCGTTGTTTGCTATCTTTTTCTTCTCCTTCTGTTTTATTTCTTGTGGTTTATGATAGGCTTTCCAAAAGTAAAAGAGTTTCAAAAGCAAAAAGTAAAACTGTAGTCTATATATTTAACATCAAAAATTAAGTGTAATAAGAAACACAGGTGAGACAAATCATATATGTATCACATTCGCTCTTGAATTTCTTTTACTTGATAATTGTGTGTTGCTTTTTGAGACATTTTAGCCTACTTCACATTATCAGGCGGGTTCTATTTAAGTGATGTTTAGATTGAACATGTCTGGCAGTAATTATGCCTGGGTGTGGCCAGTGACATTGAACCCAATGATCAATTTAATTTATTTAATGGGTTGGAGGTGTAAAGGCCAGCAGCACCTGTGAGAAACCACAAAAGCCCACATTTTAGCCAGAGCATCACAAACAAAGATGAACCAACTGCGGTTGTTCTGTTTCTCCAGGTTTATAAATGCACGGAGGCGGATCCTGCAGCCCATGTTGGACGCAAGCTCCTCTGACACACCCAAAACCAAGAAGAAAACGCCTCAAAACCGGCCACTGCAGCGCTTCTGGCCTGATTCCATTGCCACTGGGGGAGGCAGCCAGCAGCATGTGACTATGCCAGATGGTACACAGCAATGTTTCTATGTACAGTTTGTATTTAAATTGAAAGGTTATAAAGAAATGCCCTCACAATGTAATGACAAAAAGAAGAAAAACCTTACAGTCAGAACTTCTGGTAAGTATTTGAACGTTTGAATGTTCTTTTCTTTTTTTCATGCTCTGAGCTTCAGCATGTTCAATTTGAAATAAAATAATGGATACTACAATAAACTCCCAAGTCTCAGCTTTAATTTCAGCAAGTTTCCATTAGTGTAGAAATTACTATTTGGGAGATTATAAAAGTAATTTGACGGATTCACCCAAGTCAAACAAATAATCGTATTTAGAATTTTATGTAAAACCGTACTTTTTTTTCTATCTTTTTGAGTCTCACATTTATCTTCACTTGCATAAGCACCTTGTCACTCCTAATACAGACAGACAACTCAACCGTAATATAAACCACCTCAGCTCTTAGTCAACACACCTATCAACCTTCTGTGCATGAACTAATATTGAAATGACACGTAGCTTCCGAAAATTCATATTGTAGGCGAGTGTCCAATTATTTATTTTTTTAACCGCTAAATTTGAGCACGGTGTGTCAAGAGGACTTTACAAAGTTCTTTCTATATTAACATAAACTTAGTCAAAGCAGACTAAAGCATGGTATTTCAATGTAGGATCCATTATCTTTCTTATTATTCAATGTGCTGAAGCTCAGAGAGGATACAAATTTGTAACTGTTTGGATAAGGTCTCAAAACTCAATTGGCAGTATATTAAAGGGAATGCAGGGAAAATGCACTCATTATCTACTCACTACTATGCTGATGGAGGGTTGGGTGAAGTGTTTGAGTCCATAAAAACACTTCTAGAGTCTCGGGGAAAACTTTGTTGAAGCAGAGTCCAATACAATTGAAGTCAATGGTGACCTAGACTTCGGACGTAATAAAACAGAAAAAACCTAACATACCTCCATACTGCTTGTGTGGTCTCATCCAAGTGTCTGCAAGCCCCAACATTCATATTTGAATTGAAACAAGGTCATCTACACCGTGTTTTAAGCCTAACAGTCCACCGGTAGTGGCTAAGCTAGCGGATGTAGCTACGTGATGGTGTGTCCGAGGGTCCGTGAATGCACCTCCTAGGAAGATATTAGCGGACATTTAGGCTAAAAACTTGGTGTAAATGAATTTAGTTCAAACATTCACAATCAAGGTCACATGTTGTCAGCGCGATATATCACGAATGCCCAAAAGGAATTTCATTACATCTGAAAAAACAGTAACTTGGACTTCAAATGAACTGATTTTGAATTTGGGGGTCAAACGGCAAGGTCACTGTTTTGGCCTCTTGATCGCAACATCTCAGGAACAACTTTAGGGAAATTGTACAATTCTAATTTGGTGATGGAGCAATGGACATGGATGATTCCAGTCTTTCACAAATCTGTAGAGATATCTTCTGCTGTATTTCACAGATGATTATTTTATGCTGCTCTTTGCTGAAGGGGTTTTGTTGCTCTTCAACTACACACAAAAATTGTAATTGTTTGATTGTATTCAAGTCAGGCAACATACTTGCTTACATCATAATCTTGGTATTGTTTTTTCGTACTGGAAAATTCCTCTTCATTCAGTATTTTGATTTAATCGTTAATTCACTGTTCGTTCAGTGTTCATCAGTGCTGCCATCTCCCCTCCACTTGTTGGCCCCTTAAAAATCTGATGTAATGATTTGATGCATCCTTCTAAGACTTGCTTGAGATTCCCGGTATAATGTGCGTTTAATTAAATCCTCCGCCTTTATCAGATTAAGACTCAGTTCAACACAAAGAATCTGTAAGTCTCACATCAAAGGAAGCAGTCGGGATAGGCAGCGTAAAAATCTTCTATAGTTCCGAAGTGGCAGTTAAAGCAATAAATAAAAGATGTAATGAAATAACAGTAGCAAGCCATGAACAGTTTCTGATGATTCTGATTTGTTATAGCTGAACATGTTAACAGCAGCACTGCTGGGAGACTTCAGCCTCAACAAAGTTATTTCTCACTCAAACTTGTTTTTAAATGGTATTTCTTTCCCATCATCGCTCATTCTCAGGTACGATGGTGACGATGAATGTGGAAAGTCTACATAGCCTGACATCAGATGGTGCTACACTGGCGGTACAACAGGTGATGCTGGGAGGCCACAGTGAAGACGAGTCAGGAGACAGCGGAGATGAGGACGATGATGCAGACATGGCCGGGCTGGGCCTGGACAACAGCGACTCACTGCAGTAGAGGACATGCTCCCTCACTCACGGATCTACACGTACACACAAGTCATGCGTAAAATGTTCTACACAATACATGTACATTCTCAAACATACATGAATCATAGTACAGACATAAATTAGGTTTACATAGAGCACAAAATGGGACGTAACAGAAGCTGTCCTGCATTCTTCCAACCCTTCGCCCTGCTGAACGGCGTTTTTGCTGTGTGTGTGTGTGTGTGTACATCAGGAGTTTCATTTCAGAAACAGTTTTTTTTATTGTTTACTTGATGTAGGCGAGTGCACTTTTTTATATTTAAGCTCAAAAAGATTAAATCAAACAAACAGGAGAAAAAATAAGTGTTAAAAACACCCAAAGCAAGTTTGTATGCACCGTTAATAAATGCTGAGTGATATGATTTTTTTCCTTTGCCCCTGTTCCCCATTTTCCAGCTGATTTCACATTTTGGATGCCAACACTTAAAAGTTGTATCTGTAAGGGATTGTCTTCACTTTTTGCATGCTTGTGTTTTGAGTAGATGTGCACACTCTCGACCGACTCCACAGCTCTCACACGGGCCCCTGCAGGCCAAGCAGAACCCAAGTGAAGAGATTGAGGGAAAAAAGAGATGCTTATTTTTATATACAAAAATATGAAATTAGTGGGGGTTTTCTTTGTTTTTTGTGTTCTCCTGTTTTGTAAGGAGTATTCATGTACAGATTCATAATTACAGGTAGCAACCCTGTTTTCCAGGGTTCTTTGATGTTTTCTAAAAAACAGAAAAAGAAATTGAATGCTGACGAAAATTGCTATTTAAATTGGTTTTAAATTTACAATACTAACAAGGCCTTATGTGTGTTCTTTTTTAAATAATTTTTTCAAGAAGCACAAAAAGAAAGTCTGACCCTTGCTGAAATTGGTCAAATAGACACTAAACAGCAGAACACTTGTGGCTCTGTAAAATATTGTTAATAATTTTCCTTCTTGTGCTGCAGCATCAGTTATCTGACACAGTAACCTGACTGTAGTTCTTAGATTTTAAAAAAATACAGCTCCACTTTTATCCACATGGTGTGTACCATACATTACATTTTTTAATCAGTCTACATTAATAGTGTAGGCATCACTTTCTCAAATGCACAATCCAGAACACTATGCTAATCACACAATCACAAGGGTCTGAGATGGAAACGCATTGGAGGGTAGTCTCCACAGTGAGATATGAACTCCATCATCAAGAAGCAGTGAACTTTTTGCACGCCTTGAACTTTTATTTATGCATACATACATGCTACTGCAGTGAGAGAGCATGTGGAAAGTTGGACTCTGCTCATTGCCAGCCTGAAGGACTAAGCGCTGCAGCCTCTGTTGGTTCCCCTGTTACTACAGACACATGTAGTTTAACATTTGAAATGTCCTTATCAGTTTTTTTACAGCACAAATTGGGGTGCCTCTTGTTTAAATATTTGTAATATTGTACTGTACAACAGTTGTCTGTCAATAGTTGCAGTTACCTAGTTTATATCCCTCTTTTAAAGTTGAGACTTGATTGGTTAAGTTCATGTGGCCTGAGGTTGCAGAGACTCTGGGTAGGCCCTTGCTGAGCTCTTGGTCCCTCACTTGCGTCCATCTTGCTTTTTATGACGCTCTGTTAACTTTTCATGTCTGTTTTGCCTTAGAGCTTTCTATTTTGGAATAAATGATGCCTAACTCTGCTGTGCACTGTCTCTTGACTCTGGCTCCGTCAGATATGTCCCCAAACAGGAATTTAATGGTTCACATGCTATGTCATTCTGCTGTGGTACAGTTTATAGGGTGTATTTGTTAAGTGTGATACTGTCCAAACAGAATCCAGAGATGTAAGTACAGTGGATTTAGTTGTCTGTACTCAGAGTTGGAGAAATGTGGGCCTCTTCTCTCTGAAAGACAGAAAATGACTGTTTAACACAAATATACAGAAATGGAAACAAGACTGATGAGCCATGTATCTAATGTGCCTGTTACAACTGACAAGATCATATCTTTCTACCTGTTGGTCCATCTTTATAAACTTCTATTGCAAAGCATCACTCAATTCGAGATTACAAATTTTTCAAAGCCAACAAATTAAAGTCCATAACATTGATTTGCTTGTCCATCCAGGAGCAACAGGTGGCACTATACAGTGGTCAATTGGTTGAGCTTCAAAAGAAGAAACAATGGAATGGTAAGAGAAGTATATCTTCAAATCCCCTCATAAAATCCCTCATCCGTATTACTGAAGTGCCAGTCCTCTGTTAGATCAACCTCATGAAACGTGCCATGATAACATTACCACCACCAAAACAAGAATACAAACTTTATATTTACCGCAGGGTTATTATATTGGACTAGTTTGCTATTAATTATGGGTAAATTGTAATTAATTATTAAACTAATGGCAGACAAACCACTTTTAGCTTTTTAAGCTTAAAAAATCAGCTTAAATTTTTTTGGAAACAGTAGCATTTAACCATTCTACAGTTAGCAAAATTAAGACTGGACCAACACTTTAGACAAGTCTAAAATATATTTTTTAAACTGGCCCTAGCACCCTGATGCCAGCAGCAATCGCTAATTTACACCTTTGGTTTTCATACTATGATGTAAATATTTATTGTGATTAAGGCCCATAATCTAAATAATTATTAACACACTGTCAGGGTTACATCACAACCACTTTTAACAAAAATAGTCAGATATAACGGGTTTAAAAGGGTTCCTCAAAATGCTACTTTTCGACAAGTCGAAATTCATCTATATTTAGTGTTTATTACTATCCCATACTTGTGTGCCTGGCAGATACATGCAGACCACATCAGGAATCCTCTGTAGAACCTTCAGCTACCAGGTTTTTCTCCTGTGGGACCAGCTCTGGGTTTATGAGGCAGACACCAACTCTACATTTAAGGTTAGACTTAAAACATTCCTTTTTGATAAAGTTTAGTTATGGGCTGGATCAGGCAGGCCCTGAACAATCCCTGCTATATGCCGAGACTTCCGGGGGAACTCCCATTTCTGTCTCTCTCTCACACACATTCTGTTGTCATAAAACAGTGACACAATGAGGCATGGTGGTTTCAGCAGATCGCTTCCTTTGAGCTAGTCTTTGTGACTCTGGGCTTGCCCTAAACTATATTTAGAGATGAAGTGCTCTGTGAGTTAGTCAAATCTTATGAGTCTTACCTTTAGGACCCACATTCCCCTTCCTTTATGAAGATTCTCGTAACTTACTCAGTAGTTACTTTAGCCCTAGGATGTTATGTGAATACGGAAAGGCCCTATTTCTTCTAAAGAGGCAGGTAATGAAACAGTGCACAGCTTGTCATGTACTGACCTCCATCTGTTGGCGGATCCAGCTGAGTGACTGTGTTATGCGTGTGTAAACACCTGGCTTGTTCCTCTTAGCGCAGCCATCGCCCCAGCTGGTTGCTCCAACCAGCTTCCATACAGAGGAGTCCTGACAGGCTAGAGGACCTCCGCTGTCCCCCTGAGGAAAGACAGCATCCTTCACAAATGAGTTTACATTATTTTCACATATTTTACAGGTTCCCTTCAAAGGTTTATTTAGAACTAATTCTGATTATTGTAAAATTAAACAGGGTTTAATTCTTCTGAATTGGTAATGTTGCCATGTGACATTTGAAGTAGGCTGCATGTCAAATGAAAACGGAAAAAAAGACGATTTCAAGGACCCAGCACAAACAGGGGCCCTCAGAGAACACTATTATTGCTACTATTATTGGTTAGTTAATGTAATTAAAATTATATATTTTTTATCTATGAACAAGTTATAAAAAACAAAAAATGATCACGATAGACTTTATATTTCACCCCTCTCTCTGTTCACTGCATGGTTCAGTCTTGCTTGCTTTCCAGGTGCACTACAAGCAGAACAGAAGGTGAACTGTCATGCCCTGGCCACACTAGCTGTAATTGCGCCGCCGAAAGGCAGAGTGTCGCAGTTGTATAACATTCTTTCATAGGGCCCAGAATTTCTAGCGGCACCCAGTTATCAATAGTAATAACAGTGATGGAGCGCTTGAATGCAAATCATCTTCTCTGATTGGCTAATGATATGAGTACAGTTGTAGTGCAGAAGACAAACCTACATAACTGAAGTTTCCTGTAATTGTAGACCATTCAGATTACAGATATATTCACAGACTACATCTTATTAAGAATAGTAACCAATAGATCAAACTACCTTTAGTGTGTGTCTCAAAGGATTATATTTAAAATAATATAATTTTCAATGTCGACTTTATTTATATAGCACATTTAAAACAACTTGATTGACCAAAGTGCTTTACAAAGTAAAAGGTACAACAGAAAAACAGCAATATGCAATATATTATATTCCTAATGATAATAAAATCTGCTGGTATAATAACGTTTTTAACAATGAGGGGGCAGATCTAATATTGAGTAGTGAGCTGTTCCATAAGTTTGGGTCCAGGAGCAGCTAAGTGGCTGTCCTCAGCTCTCTAGCTGGAGGGTGAACATGAAGAAGTTCAGCTAGGTAAAGCGGTGCCAGTCCATTGTCAACAACAACATTTTAAAATCAATCCTGTAACGAACAGGGAGCAAGTGGAAGGAGTGCAACACAGGTGTAATATGGTCCCTCTTTTTCTTTCCTGTCAGGAGGCGAGCAGCAGCATTTTAGATTGGCTGCAGTGAACCCTTAGTTTTTAGATTCAAGGGCAAGTAGATTTGTACATCATCCAAAACAATGGAAAGGGACATAAAATTTCTCAAAAATGTATGCCTCCATGCCAACACTTTGAAACATAGCAAACAGGGCAAAGACATTACCTACACCACATCCAGTTAGCCACTTCTGTTTCTCATAACAAGAGAGGGAGAAGCCCCGGGTGTAAGCTCATCCTTGATCACTTGCCGGCTACTGAATCTGTAAATCGGGTGGGTTCGGACCAAGTTACTATATCCTCTTTTTTTCTTGTGAAAGGGTGTTTTTGTGAAGAAATTACCCAGTTTGCCACATTTGCACCTGGAGTCACCATATCTTTGCTGGTCAGGTCGCATTAAATTACAGTTTGAGTGTCTGTGGCGACCCAGAGAGCTGCGTCCCATGGAGAATCTGCAACAACCAATTAAAGAGCGGCTTCAGGTCCCGTGGTTGCCAAAACTTCAAAACAAGCCGCCACTGATCAGATCGTTAAAAACTCTTAAAGGAGCAGTTTCAGTGCTATGATGATGTTTAAAACCAGACTGGAACATTTCATGTACATTATGGTTAACTAGAAATGCCTGTAGCTGCGTGAGAACTACTTTCTCCAGGACTTTAGACAAGAAAGGCAGTTTAGAAATGGGCCGGAAGTTAGAAAGAACAGAGGGATCGAGATTGTCCTTTTTATTAATAACAAAATGCATGGTCCAACAATGTCAAAGATTCCTTAACAAGACGAGTTGGAATGCTATCTGAGGGGCAATTTGTGGGCCGCAGATGGTGGACCACCTCGGATATGGAGGAGATTGATATGTGCTCAATAAGCATCAGAAACACATCTTGGACATGGACATTACCGGTGGTAGCCACACTGTTAGAAAATAATTTGCTGTATTAAATCACGTGTGTATCATCTTTCTGGTTAAAGGGATGCTCGTGTGGTGTCATCCAAGTGTCCACAAGCTCCAACATTCATATTTGACTAGAAACGGCTTCACTTACACTATATTTTAAGCCTAAAAGTCCACTACCAAAAGTAGAAATGCTAGCGGAAGTAGAAATGCTAGCGGAAGTCGCGATACGAACGCGCACTCCAGACGTGCTATTGGGCGACAGTGTGTGTGGTTTTCCAGTGTGTCTGTCAGAACGTGAACGCGCCTCCGAGGAGGATATTAGAGGACCTTTAGGCTAAAAACATGATGTAAAATGGGCAGTTTTGCGTCGAAAATGAATGTTGGGGCTTCTGGACACTTGGATGACACCACACGAGCAGTATGGAGCCATATGTTTTTTCTCTATTGTTTTTATTACGTCTAAAGAAAAGGGTCCCGTTTACTTTAATTGCATAAGATTCGGCTGCAACACTGTTTACCCCTGAGACTCCAAAATGGTTTTGTGGATTCAAACACTTTACCCATCAGCATAGTGCTGAGTGGATAATGAGGGGATTTTCATTTTCCGGTGAACTATCCGTTTACGCTTCAAGGGACCTGGAGTGGAAAGGTCTCCAGTTCTCTATAGTTACAAGCTAAATTTTGCATACCAAAGATTTTGATCCATCTAGAACAATATCAACTTCCACATCCTGAATGGTCAGGTTAAGCCCTGTCAGTCAATTACTAAAGATCAATCAATCAATCAATCAAATTTTATTTGTATAGCCCATATTCACAAATCACAATTTGTCTCATAGGGCTTTAACAAGGTGTGACATCCTCTGCCCTTAACCCTCAACAAGAGTCAGGAAAAACTACTAAAAAATCCTTTTAACAGGGTAAAAAGAAGGTAGAAACCTCAGAGAGAGCCACATGTGAGGGATCCCTCTCCCAGGACGGACAGAAGTGAAATAGATGTTAAGTGTGACACCATAAGAGTGAAAAAAGTAAACCAGAAGATTAAATTTTTGGCCTGGATACCGCAACAATTAGCTGAAACCCAAGTGTATTATAGCTGATTTAAATTAATTATCAAAAATATAACTATAAAGACAAAGCAGATGCCTTTGACTGCGGAAAAATTTAAAGCCTGTAATTTACTGATCCAATAGTTTTAAGGTATTTTCACATATGCAAAATGATCAGCAACCCTGTAGATGAAAAAACAATCAGCATTCTGTGCTTTGCTAAATATGAATGATAGATATTGTTATATTCACGAATACAATAAGTCTGAAGATAACAGAATGGTTCAGCTCTTATTTAGTGCATATAAAAAAAACATGAAGTTGTAAGGTGATATGATATTCCTGGGTTTGTACATGTCACAAAATCCCAAGTGCCTGCTTGCAATATATCAGTGTGTTCTCATAATCATTTACCCCTTGCAAACTTGCTCTTATCAGAAAACCTGAATTCAGTTAATTAATTTAACAAGAAGCTTTTTGTAATTAAAGCAGTTAAGGCCTGGAGAGATATATGACATGTTGAAAAAAATCCAGGATAACATTCAGTTTTGTTCAAGTCACTGGTAACTAGGGGTGGGACGAAATATCGATACGGCAATATATCATCATCTTGACTTGTGAGATACAATTATCTATATTCTGCTGCCAAATACCAATAGGGCATTATAAACAGCTGTGTGAGTTTCTCCAGGAAAATAATATATATGAAGACTTTCAGTCGGGGTTTAGAGATAATCACAGCACAGAGACAGCCTTGGCAAAAGTCACTAATGACCTTCTAATAGCTTCAGATCAGGGATTTGTGTCTGTCCTCGTTCTGTTAGATCTTAGTGCAGCATTCAACACTATTGATCATCAAATTTTATTACAGAGACTAGAACAGTTAATTAGCATTAAAGGAACCGCCCTAAACTGGTTAAATCCTATTTTTCAGATCGATTCCAATTCGTGCAAATTAATGATGAGTCATCTGCGCGCACCAAAGTTAACCACGGTGTTCCACAGGGTTCTGTGCTCGGCCCAATTTTATTCTCATTATATATGCTTCCACTAGGAAACATTATCAGGACACACTCTGTAAATTTCCACTGCTATGCGGATGACACCCAGTTATACTTGTCAGTAAAACCTGAACAGTGTTATCAATTAACGAAACTCCAAGCATGTCCCAAGGACATAAAAACCTGGATGACCCGCAATTTTCTCTTATTAAACTCAGATAAAACAGAGGTTCTAATACTTGGCCCTAAACACCTTAGAGATACATTATCTAACGATATAGCTGCGCTAGACGACATTGCCCTTGCTTCCAATGAAACAGTCAGGAACTTGGGAGTGATCTTCGATCCCGGTTTGTCCTTTAATTCTCACTTAAAACTCATTTCTAGGACCGCCTTCTTTCACTTACGTAACATCTAAAAAATCAGACATGTCCTTTCTCAAAAAGATGCAGAAAAACTAGTCCACGCCTTTGTTACATCCAGACTGGATTATTGTAATTCCTTATTATCAGGCTCCAGCAGTAAGTCGTTAAAGACTCTGCAGCTTGTCCAAAATGCTGCAGCACGTGTCCTGACAAGAACCAAGAAAAGAGACCACATTTCTCCTGTATTAGCTTCACTACACTGGCTTCGATCATCTGTTGGAACTTGATCCAGTAGCTCTTTACGTGTCACATTATTATTTACTTTCAAAACTGCAATCATAGCTTTACTTTCTTCCATTAAACAAGTACAGAAATGTAAAAATGTTCAGTTGTTCAGGTGTTTATCTCCAATCAGAACTGTAAATAAGGTGTTTTGTCTTTTCAATAATTGATGTGATGTGTTTTTAATTCAGAATAATTAATCCATAAAATGTATTGTACTGTAGCGATTCCTGTCATTGAGGGTTTCTCAGATGCTCTGAAATCACTGTGAGCCTCTGTGTTTAATGCTTCAAAAAATCTGTATTACCTGACATGAGTCAATTCCTCCTTCCAGGTACCCGGCACAGATCATCCCGGAGGAGATGAAGCCATGGTAAACTTCTGGCTGGTTGCAGGTTTTAGTGGAGAGGAGTGGAATCATGGCCGAGCGCAGAAACACACTGGTTTCTCCTGGGAAAAATGACATGAACATTTATGTGTTAGCAAAATACAAATAAGCTATGACAAGTTATGAGTTATAGCTATGAGTGATGCAGTTTTTATATTAGAGCCAATTCAAAATGAAGTTAAGGCTGTCTCTCACCATCACCCTCAGTTGCTCCCCATCCAGATATCCAGCACATGGTGCCCTCCACAAAATCCTCCCCATGGTTAGGCAGACAGATGGGCTCCACAAAGCCTAAAGAGAACATTAATGAACATCTCCAAGAGTACCAGGCTGTGTGTGTTGTTCATGTACTTTTATCTTTGTGAGGACCATTTTAAGCATAGAGTGAGGACATACAGAGTGAGGACATTTTTGAAAAATGAGGACATCACTTTTTAGTTTGAATGGTTAAGGTTATGGTGTGGGGTTAAGGAATGTAATATGTCAATGAGTGTCCTCACTAAGATGGAAGTGTGTGTGTGTTGTAGTAGTAGTAATAGCAGTGGTAGTAGTAGTAGTAATCATCATCAATCAATCATTGAGCTAATGTGTAATCACACCATGACACCGAAATTCTGTTTCCAGCTGGACACTGCTCTGGACTGAATGATACATCAATCAGCTGTTTAAAAAAACAACTCAATTTAAGCTAAACAGTACAGAAATAAGACAAGTGACATCTAATGGGTACGAGCTGATACAAACAACTGATCCACATAATGACAGTCAGCTGTCAGAGAGAAGAAACAGAAAGGGAGGGAGGATGGGAAGTGGGATGGGGAGAGAAAGAGAGAATACAATTCAATATTTTTCATTTTAAAACTAGTTGAAGCTTTAAGTAATTTTTTTTATCTCTACGGCTCTGTAGACTCAAAAATGTAAACCCAGCAATGAGCTTTGATATACATTATATATTATCATAGATTAGTTACCAACCAGGAGAAGTGACCAAGACTACAGAAGGGCCCCAGATCCTCATGGATCAGAGAACTGTTGACCATCTGGCCACTTCCAATGAGTCTGATACTGCAAATGCTGAGGAGCAGTAGCAGAGGTCTGGAAGCCTTTGCGCTATGAATGGATGGTGGCATGCTCAGCAGGATCTTGGAAAAGTATGACTTTAAATAACAGTACCGTTAAAAACAAGTGGCATGGTGAGTTTCATCAGTGCAATGTCGAAATCCAGTCCTTTGGGCCGATAGCGTGCATGGTAGATGATCTGCTCTACAGCCAGAGACTGTGCCCCGTGGACTAGTTGCTCCGTCAGCCCCACATGGACCACCCACATGGATGGATCTGCAAACCTGATTACAGACAGGACAGAGGACGTGAAGCACAGGATTCATGTCAGTCAAAGTGAGGAGCCCAGTTAAATATATTTTTACAGAGTAAAGTTTCCTTTCTCAGCAGTTTAATGTTTTGCTAATTATACAAAATCCTCCCAAAATACAAGCCAATCAGAACAACACCAGTCATGTGAAACAGCAATGTCCTGTAATTTCTAAAGCAGCAGAAACAGGAAAAGGCAGGCAGGCAATCAGACAGTTCAGTTCTGGGTCGCAGATCTCCAAAAGTTAAGACTTGACCCAGGGGCTCTGGCTCAATGAGCAGAACCGGGAGCAGGTGAGCAATTAACGTTCCTTACACACAAAGTCTGGCAGGGTATTGGCACGGTGCGTAGATCCTCACCGCAGAAAAACACAGGCAGGATTGAAGAAACACTCGGCACTAGGCTGGTTAAGGTCGTACTTATCAGATAGATTCCAATTTGTTAATGTTAACAATGAATCCTCTATGCACACAAAAGTTACTCATCGAGTTCCACAAGGTTCTGTCCTTGCATTTTTCTCCTTATATATCATTCCTTTAGGCAACATCATCAGACAGCCCCACATACACGCCCTGTCTTAGCTTCTCTGCATTAGCTCCCTGTAAAATTCAGAATAGAATTAAATATCCTGCTCCTCCCATACAAAGCCCTTACAATCAAGCCCCTTCATATAAGAGCTCATAACACTGTAGTGTCCACATACATGTAGATCACTTTGGTCCCAAACCACAGGCTCTCTTGTGGTTCCTAGAGTCTCTAAGAGTAGAATTAGAGGTAGAACCTTCAGCTACCAGGCTCCTCTCCTGTGGAACCAGCTCCTACTTTGGGTTCAGGAGGCAGACACCATCTCTACATTAAAGGTTAGACTTAAAACGTTCCTCTTATAAAATAAATAAAAGCTATAGCTAGGGCTGGATCAGGTGAGTCCTGATTGGTAAATGGTATGTATTTGAAGCCAATGGTTTGCGCTTTTCTAGTCTTGATGACCACTCAAAGCGCTTTACAGAACAGTTTTACATTCACACACACATTCATAAAGTGCATCTATGTGCAACAAATTCATAATTTCTTCAGTGACTGGTTGACAGTTGACCATTTCCATGTCGGTAAATGTAATAATCAGGGTTATCCCAGATACCACCAGTTTACATTTAAGTTTTTTGAAGACTATTTCATAAAGTACAATGGAAAGCCTGTCTAGACGATATGGACAAATTTATACATTATTTTCCTAATTTTCCTGACATCCCTCAATATATAACAGTATTTTTTAACAATATAAACAGTTACATCAATGCCACCTGGAACCAGATAAGTGACATCACAAAATTGGATTAACAAATTCAAATTTATTAATTCTAAAAGTTTTGCTTTATGTTTTTTTAGACACCTGCCCAATATGGGCCAATGAGATTATATAGCTACTGTAGTAGCAGTGACATTGAATTGTGCTAGATTGTATCTCCTGACAGAGGACATGTAAGTACTCTTTTCAGCCTTTATTCGCAATCTGGCTGCATGCAATCCCAACACCACCCACGTGATGTAAATAGAGTACTAATTAGGCAACAAGCATCAATTATAAGAGAAAGCATATTCATTTCACTAGATTGTGGAGCTTTATAAGGAGCTATTATTTGGATTATTAACTTACATATTTTGCATCTCCTTTGGATGTGCACATTAACATCTCATTGGGGATTGTTCAAGTTTGATCGTGTGACTCACCCATACACACAATGTGCCGCAGTGAGGATCCAGCGTGACGTTATGATGGAGCCTCCACACAGGTGTTCACTGCTGTAGTGGAGGCTGACTTGCCAGGGGAACTGACCCGGTTTTGAGATGTTCCCTCCAACAATACGAGTGTTGTACTGAGGCCTGGAGCCGCATTCTGGAGAAAAACATGACAAGGGTCAAATACCGCAGTTCGACAATTCCCAAAATCAATTCAAATACACTGGGCTGAGCTGGCCTTTATAAATATGAGCCACCCAACCAGCTACCCAGTCAGCTAGTAGCAAGCCTCCAAGTCTCTTTGTGTCCAGCCTGATAGCACACTGCTAGACTGTTGGTTTGACTCTGACCTAGAGGAACCAGACTTGGATAAATCCCCATTTAGAGGGCCTCTTTAGACTATCACTCCTAGATATATTAGAAGACACCATTGGCCACAGAAACGACAAACCTCCAAGCAACGCCAGCTATTCAGCTGCCAGCCCACTGCTCAGCCCCAGGTTCCCAACAGCCAGCCCAAGCTTAAAGGGATAGTTTACATAAAAATTTGAATTCACACATTATCTACCCACCACAATGCCGATGGAGGGGTGCTTAGATAATAAATCCACAAAACACTTTTGGAGTTTCAGGGGTAAACAGTGTTGCAGCGAAATCCAATACAATTGAAGTAACTGGGGACCACTTCTTCAAACGTATAAAAACCATGAAATGCCTCTCCTAGAGCAGTATGGAGCCATTTTTAAAAAAAGTTTTTTTACAATAAAGAAGGAGTCACCAGTTACTTCAACTGTATTGGATTTAGCTGCAATGCTGTTTATCCCTGAAACTCCAAAAGTGTTTTGTGGACTCAAACACTTCACCCATCCCCCATTGGCATAATGGTTAGTAGATAATGAGTGAATTTTCATTTTTCGGTGAACTACCCCCTACAGACTTGCAAGCTACCCAGTGCCACAGAAATTCAGATGCCCATACCAACAGAGACTCAGCTGCCCAGATATATAGAGTCCTCACTGCAAAGGGCTGCCAGTGACACCAAGCCAGAACCTGATTTGAGGGTCCCTACCAACACACAGTCTGTTCCAGTGTGGGGAGTCTACTCTCGTCTTGCGTCAGGGATCCTAGCTGATATCTACTCTGTCCCTCTGTTCCTGACCCTCAGTCGGTGGACTGGCAAATTTAAGCTCCTTTTCTTTGTCCTTAGTCAATAGCTCTATGTCATTGATCAGACCGGCCACTGCTCTTAAACCTCCGTTGGTGGTCCGACCAACTCTGTTGATGTTTAGACTGACCACTGCTCCTGATCCAGGTCCTGCTTGCCAGTCTGCAAACCAGTGACCACCAGCTGCTGGTCCCCGGTTAGCTGTCCCTGTACCTTCTGGGCACCAGCAGCCTTCGGTAAGACGTGTGTTCTCGCCTTGGCAGGTGGCCTCATGCTCTGCCTCAGGAGAGGTTCGGCCTTCACCGGTGGTCTCCTGCTCTGCCTCAGGAGAGGTTCGGCCTTCACCGGTGGTCTCCTGCCTCTGCTCAGTCGCTGAGCCGTCCTCCAGAACTGCTCTGCATGTATGCCCTTCCCCAAGGCTGTCCTCCAGAATGGCTCCGCCTGTATGCCCTTCCCCGGGCCACTTGCCTGAGTTCTGTTCTCTGTCAGCCCTGCCATCGATCATGATACTCTCAATATTCAACTTTTAGTCTTTAAGTCTTGCCTTTTACCTCTTTTTTTTGTATTTTAGATACCTTTGCCTGATCTAACTGCCTATATGTTCACTATACCAGTAAGTCTGATTAAAGACAGTTTAGGTCCTCATTTGGAGTCTGTTTTTAGGTCCTCATCTGTTAATCAATCTTGACAACAATTTTTATATTCCTCACGAGTCATCTGATCTTGTGTAAAATTTTAATTGAAGCTTATAAATATTGATCCAAGTTAAGAGCAGTCTTGAACCAAAAGATCAGTATCAATCGACGGTGCATGCAAAAAGAGAATCACTCAAGCAACATAAACAAATAAATGCACACACTTATGTAATTACAATAAACTCAAATAGAATTATAAAGGATTTCACAAGGACATCATGAATTACAGCAATGAGTTATTCTGACTGAGTTAAAAAAAGGATAGAAACCACTTGTCAGAACAAACACAGAAGAATCACACACATATACAGTGCAAGCATGCAAGACCATACACACATGCAAGAGCCCATAAACTCTATCTTAAAGTAAAAAAGAGCCAGGACAAGAAGATAGATCACTCAGTCTTCAATATGTTTTCTCACCCAGACATTTCAGAGTGGTCACCCTCCCTGAGCTGCACTGAGTCTTACTGTGATGACACAGGAGATGGAGGTCAAAACCACAGAGGAACCAAGTAATCTTTGGAGTATGATAAGATAAGATGTTAATATCCAGGCACTTTACATATCAGGAAAAAATTGCAGAATACAGAAGGTTCAAATGCATATAGAAAATAATCATTTTTATAGAGCAGGGATATTCAGGGGTAGGGGATTTCCTCATGCAAAGCTTTGGAATTTCAAGATGTCTAAATAGTGTGATGATTTAGTGCAATATATGATGAAATATTAGATTTATCAGTGTCTGTGCGTAGTCAACAACCGACTGTCAAATCAAAGACTGTATACTGCAATAACAATTTAACAATATTTGTACCAGCTTTTCACATTGAACTTCAGGGATTATAAATAAGGAGTCAGTACCATAACAGTTAAATTAGAAATGCTCTGTCAAAATTGAGCCGTTTTTAGAAATGAACTCTGGATGTCCACACAATTGGGTCCAGACTTTCTCCAGAGTTTGCCTTTCACATATGAACTAGAACTACTGCACTGCGGTTGTATGCCTCCACCAAGCGGTGCAGTTTCTGTCTTCATATTTCTACATCATTTTTATTCCAGATTCATATAAGGTCAATGCAACCTTTACCTCTGACCACTGAAATCTAATCACTTAATCTTTGAGTCCATGTGACAACTGATCAAAAGTTGTGCTTTGATAGGCCACCGTTACCTTGACATTTGACATTTGACCACCAAAATCTAATCAGTTCATCTTTGAGTGGAAAGTGAAAGTTTGTACAAGTTTGAAGAATTCCCTCAAGGCGATGTTGAGATGTTGCATTCACGAGAATGGGACAGATGGACGTATGGATAGATGGACAGGTGGAAAACCTGAAAACATGATGCCAGTGGCTATCACTGGCACGGAGGCATAACAATGCAGCAGGAGATACTGTGGTCAGACTCGTTCACAACACAGAAATCTCTGGAGAGATCAGGTGAGGGGTGGCGCAGCATGAAGCAGGCAGTACATTATCCAGAGCTTTTACTAGGTTGGGTGTTAAAACTCCAGAGCCTCTCATTTGGACACATGAGTTCTCACATATAGCCCGGGAGATTATTTGGAGTTCAGTGCATGTCAAAAAGCAAGTATAGACAATTTTCATTGACATATTTTTCCTACACTACAATTCAGAGGGATACATTCGTACTTCACTTTAATATTTAGCCTAGTTTGGGATTGTTTTATCCACAACATGGGAGATGGCCATATACTTCTGAGAGAAAGTCTCAGGGATGTGGCTTTACTGCTCTTTATCAGGGGTCGGGAAGTTAATCAATCATACGTTTACCAAATCAACTATGCTTGAAGTCTTTCTCTTGTAGAGCGGAAGAACAAAAATATTTTTAAAATACTTCCATTAAAGCAATCACATATTGTCCCAAAAATGTTTCAAGTATCATGAAAACAGCAATAAAACATTTGATATCTAAAATGAAAACAAAAAAGAATTTACAAATATGAGGAGCTATAAAAACAAGTTACAAATGAAGTATTATTTCATTATCAATAAACCTTTAACACAATTTACTTTTGAATTTAGCTTTTGCTTTTGCTTTTGCTATTCTGTAACATTAGGCCTTGTGCTGGTAAAACAAGGTGATATAGTGCCCTGTGATGTAACAAGGTAATAATGTGTACAGGTTTTGCAATAACAAGATGTTTTTCCTGTTATGACAAGATCATTTCAAGTTATAACAGATAATCATTTATAAAATAAACACCACCCAAAAATTGTACACATAAGCTTCAGACTTTTTAAGGAAGTTTTTGGACTCTCAATGTAGTTTTTCATCTTCTCAAAAGTTCTATATTAAATCAGATTTATATATCCCTATTAAGTGGCTGTGTACTGAAGGCTAATCAGGTAGCAGTAATTAAGCAAAATCTTGACCCAGATATTTAAGCTATATATAGACCAATATCCAACCTTCCCCTCATTTGTAAAATCCTTGAAAAAACAGTTGCAAACCAGTCTTGTGATTATTTGCACAAGAATGGTCTGTTGTACCCTGTTTGGGACTGGTATTAACATTAACATCCGATCACAAGTGGACAGCGCTGAGTACGTACTCAGCGCTGTCCACATCTGGCATTACAATGCGTCCTGATGTGTCTCCTGTGACCACTTGTAATCGGATCTCACCTCCCTACTCTGGTTGCAAATTAACCCGTATTCATCATATGTGTTAGTTCAGACCAAATTATGTTTACACAGTCTGAGTGACCAGTCTCACTGTTTCAGTGTGTTGGCATGAGAGAGAGAAGAGTCAGGAGGTGCTGAATGAACCTCGTGCAGCTACAGTGAAGAAAAATGTTTTGGCGTTGGCCACAAATAAATCAGTGTATGGGCAAAGATACGAGTAAAAATAGGTTCAGTTCATAGTGAAACTGCAGCGGGTCAGAGGACATCAGCTGAGTAGGCGCTCCTTATGTAGCCCAGAACAGATTCGCATTCACATTGCTTAACACATCTGAATGTGGTCTAGCGTGATCAGATCGCTATCCGATCTAAGTGCGTTCACATCTGTACTTAGAGCTGTCTACTTGTGATCAGATCACACAATTCACATGTTTATACCAAGTGTTTGCAGGGTCTTTGAAGAATTTCAATCAGGATTTAGAATCCAGCACAGAAGCAGCACGGTTACAGATGAACTTTTAATGGCTTCAGACAAAAATAATAATAAAAAAACTCTCTGACAACTTTGTTTGTGTCTTCTACATGTATGACACCACTTTTTCACCCAGAGATATATAAATTCCCTTTTTTTTTTCATTTTTGTGTCTATCGTTAGAAGCATCATGGTAAATGGTCTGTATTTATATAATGCTTTTCTAGTCTTGATGACGCTTAAGAATACTGTTTTTTGCCATTCACCCATTCACACTAACATTCATACAGTGCATCTATTAGCAGCCCTTTTTTTTTCTATGAGAACGACATGAGGATGCTATCACAGGCCTCAGTTCCAGAGAGCAGGACAGACTTGTGTATTTATCTTGTGATACTGCTTTGAAGCTGATCTTCTCACAGAAGCACCTGACACATTTTTGCATGTGTACTTGGAATATACTGATCTGTCCAGGAAGGCATTGATGTTTATTATGCTTTTTGCCACAACTTATCTGTGTGAGTCTGGATTTTCAGCACTTGTGGCTTTAAAGACAAAGTACAGGAACAGACTGGATATTGAGCTTGATCTCCACCTGAAGTTGACGTCCATTCAGCCGGACATCAAAACTTTGACAGCCGCTATGCGGCAACATCACCCCTGGTGAGTTACAGGCGACACAATTTTTACATGAGGTGTGATTCAATATCAAGTATATCGAGATAAACTGCTTGAGGTCTCAGACTGGAGTAAATCCAGTGTTAATGTCAGTTTATGGATTTGTGAGAGTGAGTTTTTTTCAGGGGGCCTTAAACACCTCAAGTATATTTGGTTGGCCGCAAATGTGTTTTTCTTTTTCCCAATATTATTGTTGTGATATTTTATGTGTAAGTGCTCTGTTATACAAAGAGCAAGACTATAATTTTAACAATCCACTTTTTGTACTTAATGTTTTACATTTGTTGCTTCGCAAATTGTTAAGCTTAAATGTGGATGGATTATTACAGAAAAAATGTTGACTTTTGAGACAGCGCTATGTTTTGTCCCATAATTGGATTTGCACTGCATATACCCATGTTCAAATAGAATTATTCTGGCTATGAAATAAATAATATGTATGGAAATAGTTGATTCTAGTCCTATTTGTGAATCATATATACACGAATTTTTCAGTTTTCAAATTGGGCCGTGGCATTCTTAAGTTTGCGAATGGCTACTGTAGTGGGTTGTATATGTGTTTTGTGAATGTAGGCAGTGTGCATGGCTCAAAATCCCAAAGTCTGCAGCAGAGGGAGCTCTTCTATCTCACAGTAAACACTTTTCCAGAGGCTGCTGAAACGCCTCCTTGCAGAGTTTTGAATACCTCCACCTCAACTATAAGTAAGATTGGGGTCATTAGCATAATACATGCCCTGCAGCTAGTCAGACGACGGCAAAGTTTGACCTAAGCTGGTCCGAGAGGAGGGAGGAGGAGCGAGCTGCGTTTGTAACATAGACTGTATAATAAAAGGTTTGTAATAAGAGTTATGTTTCGTTTTTGGTGCTGCCTTCCGGTGCTGTCAGAAGATCAAATCACTGCACAGATTACAACCAAGCTAAAGTCCCCCCGGTGTACACAGTTTCCCTATTTACTAAAACACAGCGGGGTGATTAATTACCCCAGTATAATTAAAAAATAATCATCAATGTTGTTTTAAATTGTAGCGTCGTCTGTTCACAACTTCCTTTCGTCCTGACATACCTGAACTCATCAGCAGCTGGCCAATCACAGCAGGCTGTGCTTTCTATAGATGGGGTCAGGAGCTAAATCCAGTCTTCTGTTGCTGAAGCAATGAACAGAATAAAGAAACTAAAGCATTTTCTGAACTTTGGAGCCTGTAAACCTTTTAAAATTTGGTGCCCCAAATAAAAATTATAAATCCCAAAAACAAGCATAATAGGTTTCATTTAATAGTAGGGGCAAGGCAGAGAAAGTCTGCAGAAAGTCCGGAGGCTCTGTCTTGGACATTTGCGTTCACACATACACCTTCTCCGGAGAAAATGTGGAGGCTCTCAGGAGTTCAATACATATCTGAAAGCAGCTTTAGTTAAACTTCAGGAATGTCTTAGAGACGCCTGGATGAACTATAACTTTTTACTTCTAAATTCAGACAAAACTGAAGTCATTGTGCTTGGTGCTAACACCTCAGAGAAACATTGTCTGACCAGATAGTCAACTTGGAATTTATTAGTTTGGCCCCCAGCTTTACTGTGAGGAACCTTGGAGGTATGTTAGACAAGGACATGTCAGTAGACTCACACATAAAACAAGTCTCTAGGACAGCCTTATCATTAAACATCCTGTCTCAAAAGGATGCTGAGAAACTAGTCTATGCATTTGTTATCTCTAGACTGGTTTATTGTAATTCTTTATTATCAGGATGCCCCAGTAAGTCAGTAAAAAACCTCCAGCTGGTCCAAAATGCTGCAGCACGAGTGCTGACAGGAACTAGAAGGAGAGACCATATTACTCCTGTCTTAGCTTCTCTGCATTGGCTCCCTATAAAATTCAGAATAGAGTTCAAAATCCTGCTCTTTACATACGAAGCCCTGAATAATCAAGCCCCATTTTATATTAAAGTGCATATAGCACTGTATTGCCCCAATAGATCACTTCACTCCCAAATACAGGCTCTACTGTGATTCCAAGAATCTGAAAGAGTAGAACAGGAGGTAGAGCCTTCAGCTACCAGGCTCCTCTCCTGTGGAACCATCAGCACCGGGAGGCAGACACCATCTCTGCATTTAAGGTTAAACTTAAAATGTTCCTTTTTGACAAAGCCTATAGTTAGGCCCTCTGAAATGGAAAGAATCGGTGAACACAGTGAGGCGGACAAAAGCAACATCAGACCTAGGCCCAAACGGTGACCTGTACAGGGTACACAAAAAGCTGGAATTCCAGGGTTTTCGGGATGTTTAGAACACACTAGCATGGTCTGGCACCAAATCCAATCAGCCAAGAGTGAGAAGAGAGATCTACATGTCATCTTCCTCGATCTTGCTAATGCATTTGGGTCAGTACCACATAGTGTCCTCTGGTCTTTTTTCGACTTGTCCAAAGTACCAGAGCCCATCATAAATTTGGTTAAAGCCTACTTTGAAGATCTGCAATTCTGCTTCACAACACCAGATTTTACCACTATATGGAAGCGTCTTGAAGTGGGCATCATGGCTGGCTGCACTATCTCCCCTCCCTTCAAAATGTAGTAGGTGGCGAGTGACAAAAGTCGGGGGTCCGATTAATACCAATCAGGGCCTACATGGATGACAGGACAACCCTGACCACAACCGAACCATGCACCAAAAAGTTGCTAGGGAAACTTGAAGCAAACATTGCATGGGCCAGAATGAGGAACAATCCATCAAAATCAAGAAGCAAAGGTAAGAGATCAGACCATAGGTTCTACATTAATGGAGAACCCATTCCAAAAGTCGGAGAAACCTATAAAAAGCCTCAAAGACTGAAAGCAGGTCCAGCTGGATGTAAACAGTGGTGCTTAAAGATTTATTTGGCCACTTACAGTCGTTGACATTCCTATCACAAGAGTTGAGAACATGGAGAGAATGATCAACTCCTATGTGAGAAAGTGGTTAAGAGTCCCAAGATGTCTGAGCAACATCGGCCTGTATGGACACGGCATCCTCGAGCTGCCTATCTCAAGTCTCGTAGAGGAGTTTAAATGCACCAAAACAAGGCTGGAGAGGACCCTCTCAGAGTCCTGAGACACATCTATAGAGGCTGTTAGACCATCACTGACAACAGGACGGAAATGGACACCAAAAGAAGCAACTCAACAGGCAAAAGCAGCACTCCAGCACGGTGACATTGTGGGCCATGTTCAACAGGGAAGAGGAGGTTTGGGCCTAGGTCAAAGTAGACCCCTGTAGAACAAGTTGCCTTGTTCTACAGGGAATTCTGCAGCGGAAATTGGTAGTCATGGAAATCTGGCACCAAGAAGAGGCAGAAAAATGTGAAAAGGCTGTCACTCAAGCAAAAGAAGGGCTATGGATGAAATGGGAGAGTATAGCGATAAGTTAGAAGTTGGATCAGCTGGAAGGACCTGTGGGGAATGGAAGCAAGCAGGATTAGTTTCCTGCTTAGAGCAACCTATGATGTCCTTCCCTCACCCAAAAACCTACAGCAGTGGCTGAACAAAGATCCATTCTGCCCACTATGCTCAACTCCAGCTACCCTCAGGCACATCCTCACTGGTTGTAAAATAAGTCTCTCCCAAGGTAGGTATATGTGGAGACATAACCAGGTACTCAAATACCTTGCAGCAACAATAGAAACAAAGAGAACTGCTACCAATGCCTTGCCATCAAAAACATCAAACACAGTTCAAAGGACAACATTTGTCCGTGAGGGTGGAACAGGGCCAGACAGGGCCTCCTCCACTGCCCAATAGTGGTCAGATGGAGCAAGCCCGAGACTGGGAGATGTTGGCTGACGTGGGCCGGCGGCTTACAGTCCCATCTACTTCTACTTGGCAGAATTGGCAGTACCCTGGGTGTAGGGTTGGGTATCGTTTAGATTTTATCGGTTCCGATTCCGCTTATCGATACTGTTTTTTATCGGTTCCCCATTTTGATTCCAAAATGGTAAAAAA
Organism: Hippoglossus hippoglossus; assembly: GCF_009819705.1. Classification (NCBI taxonomy): domain Eukaryota; kingdom Metazoa; phylum Chordata; class Actinopteri; order Pleuronectiformes; family Pleuronectidae; genus Hippoglossus; species Hippoglossus hippoglossus. Next base: position 24,374,993 of record NC_047171.1, read on the forward strand.
AAAAAAAGAGGTCAAATGTTGAGATAACAAAAATATCTTTATTGGACTGGACCGATGCACAGTAGCTGTGCTTCATGTTACACTGGGGCAGCAGTGGTAATGCCTTGTGGTAGACAGGCAACATTACAAAAGAAAACCCACACAACTCATCTCAGAGCCTCATCAGACATGCTCAATGTTTTTAACCCAACTGTGTAAATTAGTAGTAACTGAGATAGAGGCAATGTTGAAACTTTTTGCCTTAAAAATAACCCAAACAACACATAGTCGTATTTGTGGATAATTAGTAGAAGAAAATGTTCTAATTGTCCCTGTAAATTAATGTTACATCAATAACTGTCAACTTTAAGATCTCTGATAAATATTAATCTCTCATATGTTCTATAACAACACAGTGGAAATCAGTAGCAGTTGAACCATTTGTGGATAATAATGTTTTTAGCTGCTTGTTGTACGTCATATTAATAGGAAACCTACTGACATAAATCATACAAGTCATGTTAGTCAGGTTTCCCTTGAATACCATGGAGCCATCACGGCTCGCTCTCCCTGGAGGTGCTAGCGAGGTGCTACAGTACTAGGGCTAGCTGAAGATGACACACTCAGGCTCGGGACCGCAGGACATTAAACGCTGAACAGTCTTTCAGATCGATGTCGTGCTGCCTTAAATGTTTGGTGAGCTTCCCACATGCAGGACACTTTGCCTTTTCGTCGTTGTCTTTTTTAAAGTAAAGCCACACTTTTGACCATTTATCGCGGCTCATCTTAGCCATGTTAACCATGCATGCTAGGTCGCGTCTAAACAAATGGACAGGCTGTTGCGTGGTGCATGACGTAGTCACATAGGCAGGTCCTGGCAGATACATGCAGTTTAGGAACCGATAAGCAGAACCAAAATCTGTTTTTTACGGGTACCCAGTATTTGGCATTTTGGATTTGGTTCTAAACTCCCTACCTGGGAGTATAATATTGAAGAAGCGAATGAGGGGAAATGGCTGCAGTATGCAGACATGGCATTTGAGACAGAGCAACGTGGCTGGAAAGCAATAGTTTGCCCTGTGGAGGTTTGCTGCAGGGGTTTCATTGCAACATCCACCATCAGGTTGCTCAAATATCTGGAGATCCATGGACAACCCTGCGCCAAACCATAAAATGAAACATCACACACTGCAGAACGCTGCAGCCAATGGCTCTGGATCAGGACGAAATATCCCAACTGGTCCCCAATATGCTAGGGACATGCACTCAGATCTGATCAATCTGTGGTAGGCCTGCCTTAAAAGAGGGTGTCTTGTGATAAAAAGCCTGAAACCCCTGATGACTCTAAGGTACACAACTGAAGATATGTCCCTAACATCCGCTGGTGGTCACTTACATCCGATAACATCAACTGGCGGCATTAATTAATGCGGCAAAATGTACCATCTTGTCCTATGTTCTTAAATTGGAAAGCATTTATTTAAAAAAGGCTTAGAGGTAATGATCTACTGAGCAGGCCACATGGCTTTCATAGTACTGCCATACAAGCCAGTAGCCAGTCATATATATCTTCAGCGTCAGCGTACCCTCAAGTTCGGCCGCCAGAACACTTGATGACACTAAGTTACTAAGGGAAGTTATGTCCCTAACATCCAATGGTGGCCAATAACATCTGCTAATGGCTGTGGCTGAGGTAGAGCGGTCGTCCTCCAACCTGAAGGTCGGCAGTTTGATCCCCAGTCTTCCCCATCTGAATGCCGAAGTGTCCTTGGGCAAGATGCTGAACCCCGAATCGCCCCTCATAGAACAACAAAGTGCTGCTAATATATGCACTGTATGAATGTGTGTGTGAATGGGTGAATGTAAAAAACTGTACTGTAAAGAGCTTTGAGTGGTCATCAAGACTAGAAAAGTATAAATACAAAACCATTTAACATCTACGGTTAGTTGGTATCCTAAATTATGCAGAAGACCTACAAACGTACAAGAGATATTCAACATCTTGCCCTATATTAAAAAAAAAATAGGTCCGGCTCAGGTGAGTCCTGAACCATCCCTTAGTTATACTGCTATAGGCCTAGAATGCTGGGGGAACTCCCATCATGCAATGAGTACTGTTTTGAGCAATATATGTTTATTATTCTGTATAAACCTTTTAAAAACACCAGGATTTTTGAGCAAATGTATGAAATTGACCATTAGAACAATTAGTCTGCATTCTTTTTCCTTTGTTCAGATGTGGAGGTGCTTTGTACCTGAGGGTTGTGGTGTTCTGGAGTTTGATGATCCGTGACTTATTCAGGCTGATGGACACCAGGTTGTGCTGAAGTTCTTGCTCAATGGATGTTAGAGAAACGAAGAACGACTCCACATACCTGACATGACAGAGAATGTACAGCTAAAGATGAGACTGCATGTGAAGGCATTAACAGCTGCATTCCACTTACATAAAAGTGATACCACTTATAGTTAATTTCACTTAAAACACCAGTGCAGTGCCCATTATAAACCTGCCTGTTTATGATGGACTGGTTGCTTGTCCTGTGTTAATGCTCTGGAGCTGTTTCAGAATTTTTTCCTTCCCATTTGTGAGTCCTCCCAAATAGTTCTACAATATCCTGTCACTTTTTTATTGTTTGTGTTGTGGATGTTGTGTGCAGAGCTTTTTATATACAGTGTGTGGTGCAGAGTGAAGTTAGAAAACGTTGTGTTCATTCAACCTGGTTTCTCTACAAAACAAACGCTGTGTTTTTACTTTGAAAATAACTTGCTAAAGAGAAAGTTATTCTCTGATTCACACTTTCTTTTCTCACAGACTGTGAATGTTGTTTTGATGGAGATCAGCTCCTGTCACTCCTGTAAATGTCAGTCCAATATGGTGGAATAAAATGAAACACATTATCGAAATAGTCTTACGGCAATTTGGACCCGTGGTTTGCTCCAGTTGCCAACCACTGCTGTGGTTTATTAGAAGATGTGGAAGAAGACATGTTAAACTGGGTCCGTAGACTGTTAAGGTGTGCTGCCCCCATGCGCCCCCCCACCCCACTCACACTCTGACTGCTAGACAGCACTGTTAGCTTGCTTGTACAATGTTTATTGATATTGAACGTATCACCTGTCCAAATCGGACCAAAATTTGTCACTGCACTTCTCATGACCACTAAGAATACACATGCCAGATGTGAAGTCGACAAGTCGATAAGTGAAATATGCAGACAGACAAGCACAATTGTTGCTGTAATGTGTTCAGTGGAATTACAGAGCTTTTATTTTTAAAAGTTGTTAACTTAGGTCTGAAGATTGTATTAATGCTAAATAGACTTCTGAAATAGCCAACATGCAATAAAAGTGAAGATATCAACCATGGTAAGCACTATTTAATAGCAGAACCTTGTAAATTATGTTAATAACATGCAGGGGAGTTATTTATATGGTAAAATTTGTAATATTGGCAAACCCCTTGTCAAATAATGTTGATTTTATGATGGTGGCACACTCCGGCGTACACTGTTAAGTGTTAATGTGCAAATACTCTTGGGCCATTTTATGCATTACATGAGTTATTCTACATGTCACTGTTTATAACACATGACGTTTATCATTTGCTGGATGGGCTGCTTTTGAAATAATCAGTGTCATAAATTAAGAGTATACCACTGAGCACTATACCCAATGACTTACAAGTCCCCTGGAAGCATACACACCAATAACCAAACTTCTGGATGGAAGAAAATTGATTAGAAATGTTACTATGAGTAATGTTTGGCCTGGCAGAGAAAACGTCATGCTGTTGCCTAAATCAAGGTAGTTGAGACTACTCTGCACATGAAGTCTTAAATAAATGTCACAAGGATTTAACTTTTGGTCTCTACAAAACCACTTGATTATCCATCTAATAGTTGATGAGACATTTTACTCCGGACCAGCATGAAGAACCAGTATACAAGTGGGCTAATGTTTCTAAGCTGTAAAAAAGAGTTCTGAACAAGGAGCAGGAGTGTCCAGGTAAAGAAAACAGGTTGAACAAAAAGTGGGCACAAGGACAAATCTGCTATCACATACAAATAACATACAGATAACATACAGATAAAAAAGAAAAAGTAAACCAAGAGATTTCATTTCCAGCCAGGACCTTGAGTATCCCAGCTGCTTGCAGGCAGAGACACCCAGCCAGTTGTTCCAGTCCTCTGAGCAGACTGTCCTCCATAAACCCCCTTTCTGGACCTGCAGCACGGAGCTCTTCCCACTTAAACGCACTGACATTCAGACATCAACAGACAGACAGACAGACAGACAGGTAAACAGACAGAGAGAGACATATGAATTACTTGCCAAAAGTCATGTTTGAAAGGTTCAAGTTTGATTTCCAAACAGGCAAAGCAAGCAACTACCAGGCCATTATTATATAGAAATGTAGAAACCTCATTGGCCACTGCTGTATGTCACTGTGACGTGTCTACGCGGTTGCCATATTGTAAAGGTGGAGGTATTTAGAGATGTATATTTCACCAAAACGTCTAGTTATAACTTGCTTAACTCTGAATACATTTTTGTTGTGTTTTATTTATATCCTTCTACCTATCCTTAAGACCTTCTATCAAATTCATAAAAGTGGTTTGTTAACCCTTTCTTCTATTTTAGGTGGCTAATTGTTTGGAATAGTTATTAATCTTCTCTTTTCCATAGCTTGGTAAGTGCTGCTATATCCTAGTTTTCAATTTTTTCGATGACAGGAAAGATAAAATAATCTGGATTTGATGTGCTGAGTTCCCCAGTGGCCCTGTTGCAGTGAGCAGGGATTTTTGTTTTCAACCTTTTCTTTTAGTGGGTGTTTTTTCTAATTTTCTGGGAAAAGTCGCTAGAACAGCTAGTTCTGTCAAATTAAGTGGAGTGGCTATTTATTTTGTATAGTTCACCAGCCTTGTTTGGGTTGGTTGAATATATTTTGATTGCCATTGGTAATAATTAGGGTGTTGGATATTTATATTCTAAAAACACTATCTCCGTTTTGGTGCTATATGAGTTGTCCTTATCCCCTGTTAGCAGTGGGTGGACTTTAATATACTTTAATATATAATTTAAATTATCTCAAGGCACTTTACATAGAAGGTCAAGACCTTAAGAATTTTTATATAGAGAAACCCAACAGTTCCCACAATGAGCAAGCACTTTGGTGACTGTGGAGAGAAAAAACTCCTTCATTAACTGGAAGAAACCTCTGGCAGAACCAGACTCAATGTGGACAGCCATCTGCCTCGACCGGTTGGGGTGAGCAGGGAAACATGAGGAGGAGAGGAGAGATGGAAAAGAGGGGAGAGAAGAGAGAGAGAGAGATATGGGGGAGGGGGAGGAGAGAGAGAGAGAGAGAGAGAGAGAGAGAGAGAGAGAGAGAGAGAGAGAGAGAGAGAGAGAGAGGGAGAGAGAGAGAGACCAGGAACAATTGTGTAACCCTCCTGTTTCAGCTCTTACAGACTAGTTGTTATAATGAAAACAATAAGTGATAGTTATGGATGTAAAGTTGTTATTAATGATATCAGCAACAATTCATAAAATAATAATAATAGGTCATCGTTCGGTCTCATAGATCCATAGTTGTATTCATAACTTGCGTTATGTGCATAACCACCACCAAAAATGCAAAAAAGAGTAAATAGCTTCTCAGGGAGAACCACACAAATTACACTTTAAATGTGTATCATATTTGGCCTTAGATATTCATGGCAACTGTTCAGACAAACGACATGTTGACAAGTTTGATTTTTTCCCCCTGTATCTCTGCTTTTATTGTTTATTGTGTAAGAAGCACTTTGTAACATTGCTTTTGGTGCTAACCAAATTCACTTTATTGTTATAATAATAATAACAAGAAGAAGAAGAAGAAGAAGAAATATGATAGTTTAGGAAAATAGAGGGTTGTTGTTGTATTCTGATACATATTTGCCATGACTAAATGAGAGAGATTGGTTTACAAACAGCAGATTCAGTCATCGATAATACACATCTAGTCCTGTGTGTTTATACTGTATGTGTGTATGTGTGTCTCACCACAGCCGAGCTCATCCTCTCCATTGTCACAGTCCACCTCTCCATCACACTGAGCTGAGGAGCTGATGCACTGAGATGAGCCACAACGAAACCTTCCCACACAGCTCAGACCCACTGTAGATACACATAGTGAAGCAGGTCAAACAAAGTTAAAAGATACATTTGTTTCACAATAATTTAGACCAAAAGAGGACCAATATCAAGTGCATTTCTCATAAATGGAGTCGGCGTCAGCACAGTTTAGGTTGATTGTAATACAAGAAGGAAGGAAGGAAGGAAGGAAGGAAGAGGAAAGGAACTTTATTATTTACTAATTCTCCATATAAGGACATCCGTTTGTCATGAAGAGAGCGGTGCAAAGAACAGAGAAGTTGAAGTTATCAGAGAGAAAATGTAAAATAGAGAAGAATTTTACAGCAGAAATTGAAGTAATTGTGTCAGAGGTGGAAACCACAAAAAGAACACTTCTCTGTAGCGTGTCCTCCAGAGGGCCGATGTTTAAAATTTTTTTAACCTGGGCTGCAATAACTGAGGTGCTGAATGCTGTACCCTGCACAGAGCTGAACACGAGAGCTGTGGACATTTCTCCATTCTTGGATGTATCGCAACGTGGACTCCACTGAATAATTATATGAATAACAGCGCTGCTCTAGGATCAGGACAGACGCACATTAAATGTCCGGTCCTCCTGTGTCTCTGTCGGAGTCTGTTTCCTCCTCACTCCTCTGACCTGCGCTCACTTACTAACAATAAACACTGATCACAAGTTATTAGGACGCATACAGGACTGACGTTTACTTTGTGTTTGTTTGATTCACTTTAGAGTTTGAGACACACGTTTAAACCTGCTACACAGCACGTGACGTGACGTGCAGTCAGGACATTAGGGTTAAAGTGACCGGAACATTCCGGGGTGATCAATTATAGGCCAATAAACAACTTAACAAAAGCCAAAACTGTTACATTTCAGCATTCTTATATACTCATATGTCAGGAAGTGTTTATTACAAAAAAATGGCATCAAAGAAGCAGAAACAAGACCTTAACACAATCAGAGATTGAAGTCCTGCTTTAAGCGATACACAGAGTAAAGTTTACAATTTTAGCAGCATCAGTAGTGGTCGGGTGTATTTGGGTAATCCGGGACATTTTTTGCAATTTTGAATTCTGCAAATTATTTCGCAGAAAAATGGTAATATTGAGCTCAGCATTAATAAAGGAAGGTGATTTAGGCTTTTTTAAAGCATAATATTGTCCCAGATAACAAAGTGACCTGTCCCAGATAATTAAATTAAGGCATTTTTTGACATAAAGAACATTAAGTTTTTTTTCCTGTTGTTTTTTTACGTTTGAAGTGGTCACTAGTTACTTCAATTGCTTTGGATTTGGCTGCAATGCTGTTTACCCCTGAAACTCCAAAAGTGAATTTTCATTTTTGGGTGAACTATCACCCAAAATTAACACTTAACACCATTCAAATCTACTGTATTTCTCGCATAATTTTTTTACTGCAAATTCTCACATCCCCAACTTGCATTTAGGACCATCAGCTCTGTTATCCACCAACCTCTGTCTGTATTATTGAGGGTCATGATAGAGTAATGGCATGCAATCTTCCTCCTCTCCTTTAGAAGTTTTACGCACTAGATTTTTAAAAGAGGTCTTGTGTTTGTATCATTAGATATAACATTATTTAATACATCATTATCCTTTGGAGTTTTTCCTTTAAATTTTAGATCAATTGTTGTACCACCTTTACTTAACAAAGCTAACATTGACACTCAAAATCTAAATAATTTTAGACCCTTTTCTAAATTACTGTTTTGTCCAAAGTACTGGAGAAAGGGGTATATTTGCAGCTCAACCTTTATGAACAACCACTCTCTCTTTAAAAGTTTAAGTCAGGTTTTTGGAAAATATACATGAACCAAAACTGTGCTCTTAAAAGTCTTAAATGACTTGGTTTTACCATTATGGTGCTGCAGAGGATCTCTGCTGCATTTGATACATTACATTACATTTAGCTGACGCTTTTATCCAAAGCGACTTACAATAAGTGCATTCAACCATGAGGGTACAAACCCAGAACAACAAGAATCAAGAAAGTACAATTTTCTTCAAGAAAGATACAGATGATCAGAGCATTTAAATTGATTGACTTGAAAAATGGATGGGTGTGAAAGGGACAATGCAAGACTGGTTGAAGTCTTATCTGTGTAGTAGAACCTTCTCGATTTTATTTGGGACTGTTTTCTCTAGCCAGGCAAATATTACCTGTGGCATTTTTACAGTTTTTACAGTTTTCAATACAAATCCAACCATGGCGTCATTTTTATGCAGATGATTCACAATTGAAGCTAAGCGAAAGTTCAGTCACGAAGACTGTCTTCTTGTGCGTGCCTCCTAAGTCACTGGCACAGTTCCCGCTCTACCCAGGCTCCACCAGCTCATCCTCTTTTTATCTAATCACAGCCTGACCTGCTCACCTTGAGCCAATTTTGACAGAATTTTGCTTCTTCTAAAGAGAGGGGGGATTTACAAAAATGGAAGAAACAACAATAGGAGCAACAGAGGGATCCATCTCTCAGAACAGATGTGGCCTGTGCCGGTTCAGCTGATTAAAAAAATATATTAAAACCGAGTGGTGCGTTAACTTGGCTTGCTCTCCGTGGTTCTCTGCTGCATCTGCACTCCCGGCATCAGTTCCTCTTAGAGTCTGTCTCTGTCTGGCCTGTTGATCTTTATCCGCTTGTGTTGAATTGTGTTAAATCATGAAGGCTGTGCAAGATACTGCCAATTGCCTCATCCTTGGTCCTCTTTTGGCAGGATTTGGAAGGGTGGCAGGTGCAGTGGACGACAAGTGGGCTCTCACTTAGAGCCTGTGGTGACCTTGAGTAACCCTCTCTCATAGACTCCATGAGGGCTGATGCATATGCAGTGGGAAGGAAACATTTTTTAGATCACATTCAGGGATATTATAATTGACTCATGTACATAATACTTAGGGACTGACTGAGGGGGGTAACCGTATGATGGCTTCTCCTTAATAGGGCGGACTACCCAGTCACCTTTGTGGAACCTTGGGTAGCGAACTGCATATCACACCTCACCATCACTGGTTCAAGCAACCTCTCCGCTGCCATTACTGTTAAAATGCAGGGCTGCAAAGAGAAGCCTGAAGAAAATTTGTAAAAAGCTGTACAAAAAACGGCGCCATTAACTATCCCAGTTGATTAAGTACACCTGCTAATTTTAATACACCAGCCCTGCAATATCTATTGGACAGACCGGTCAGGTGAATCTCTAAATTCAAACTTGAGTCTCACCTTTTCCTGTTTGTAGCCCAAGCTGATGGATTTCAGAGTCGGCTTAAATGTGTTTTTCCCAAACAGTGCTGTGGTGAAAAGACATCGAGGGAGACCAACCCATTTCCGTATGTAATTATTGGCTTTTGCATCCATCTTCAGGGCTGTTGTTGAGGTGATATCACACAACTTCAGGGGCCACATTGGATGTTGGTACAAAGTAAACTGATAACACTAGACCTAGATTTTCCTTGGGCGGAAACTTTGGTCAATCTTGTCCGTGAGCTGGGATGTAACAGAGGCAGCCATGTGCTTGTTCGACAGGGCGGCTGTGGCTGAGGGGTAGAGCGGTCATCCTCCAACCAGAAGGCCTGCAGTTCGATTCCCAGTCTTCCCGATCTGCATTCAGAAGTGTCCTTGGGCAAGATGCTGAACCCCGAATTGCCCCTCATATTGCCCAGAACAAAAACTGCTGCTAATAGATACACTGAATGAATGGGTGAATGGCAAACTGTTATGTAAAGCACTGAGTGGTCATCAAGACTAGAAAAGCGCTGTATAAATACAAACCATTTACCATTTACAGGTCGGCTGTGTAAAGCCTTCCAAGGCTAACCCTAAGCACTAAAGATTGATCTTCTTACAGTGAAGATCATGTTTACCTTGATCCACAACTGTATTTCCTTTTATTGTTGGATTATAAATAAATGTAGTTTAATGTGCAATAAAGTTATCTATGAAACTATTTTACTACTCATGATTCTAAGTGGTATAAAATAACATCAGCAACATGGACAGTATTGTAATAATTTGAAATTAATCACAGGTCTTTTATATTTTGGTTTTAATCAAATCAATCATTGATAGTTTAGATATGAGTTAAAGCTTTGATTATGTGGCTTATGCCAACATTTTATGACAATGAAAACATTAATTCACCAAAGTGTCCTGTTTGATTTATTTTAAGGTCATCTGTCATCTGTCAATGGAAAATGTACTCAGTACACTTTAATCATAAATATCAGAGGTTGAGTAAACCCTTAATCATGTATATCTGATACATACAAGTGTTAACAGCAGTAAACATTTGTTATAGAAATTACAATTAATTGTATAGTTCCAGCTGTTTACAATTGAGGACTCTTCATGTCACATTGGTAAACACTTACCTGTGAAGGTTGTGACTGCTGAACTTGTTTAAACAGCAGAAATTAAGTAAAAGGTAAGAAACTGAATCGGAGAATATAGAGAATCAAACACAAAGTTCTGTTGGTCTGTCATCTCAGAGGAAACTGAAGGTGGTTTATTGACATCATCACATCTCATTGAAGAATTAAGGATGTTGTTATCCAGTCTCTCTCCTCCACATCCTGAAGAATGGCACCAAATATTCCTCTCCATACATGAGGTCTTCCTTCTGTTGGCACCAGTCATCTGATCGTTGTTTCACGTCATCATCATCAACTAAAGCTTCAGTCTCTGGTAGATTCATGGATGATTTAAAAAAAAACATACAAAAGCATGTCAGCAGAGAGATATAGAAAAATAATTAATGAATTAGTTGGCAAGAATCAGACATTATCACATCAGAATTAAATCATCTGATTAAAGTAGAAATAAAGACACTGGCACCCAGAAATCCAACATCCACAGCCCAGGAAAAATAATAATACTGAATGTAATCAAAAAATCGAATGTAGTTAACTTACTTTGTTTTTCCTACACAATCAGTATTATCTGACAGCTTCACTACATAACAACTTTTTACCTGATTAACTTTATCAATCAATCAATGAAATTGTATTTACTATAGCCCATATTCACAAATAACAATTTGTCTCATAGGGCTTTAACAAGGTGTGACATCCTCTGCCCTTAACCCTCAACAAGAGTAAGGAAAAACTACTAAAAAACCTTTTAACAGGGTAAAAAGAAGGTAGAAACCTCAGAGAGAGCCACATGTGAGGGATCCCTCTCCTAGGACGGACAGAAGTGCAATAGATGCCACGTGTAATGGAGAACATCAGAAAGATAAGGGTATTTGCAGCATTGATTAGAATAAACACTATGTAGCATAATGGGAGGTAAATTAATTGATGGATTATTGTCAGTAATGCTACAGCATCTGAGTAGAAATATTGTATATCAAGCATTACAGACATACATATTGTAGTGGAAAATTCAACTGACCAGTGTCTAAGGTATTGGAAATCCCCCTGACCAGGTGTCTAACTGCTGTGATACTGTCTACCTGACAGGATGGAACCCTTATTTGGTGGTGTCTCACTGCTATGACCTTGATCAACAGGGTGCATGCCCTTATTTGGTGATGTTTTTCTTCCAACTGCTACAGCGGACGGACAGACACAGATGATCTCATGTCTTTCATGTCTTTTTTCATATTATGTTTTATGAAACGCCTCTTTGTATAAGTTCTGGCTTTTGTGAACTTGCAACCAGTTCCATTTTGAGCACCCGTGCTTGTTGTGTAACCTCTGCAGAGCTTACTATTAAAAAGACTCAAAGGCAACTCCAGTCTGAGAATTTCATTATTTCAAATCTCAAGATGAATTTCCATCACAAACTTGGCGTCACGAACAGGATCCCTTGAAAGATCGTCTGGACCCGAGAAGTTTTCGGTGGCTGATCACCCAGGAGAGAAAATCGTCTGCCTCTACCTCCAACAGTGAAGAGAAGAGAGGGCCGAAATAACTTGGGTTCCGGACCTTCTTCACAGGGATCCAAAGACCTCTCTTTGGTCATCTTATATCTGGTGAGATGTTGAAATTCTGATTTTCATGACTGTTTAGATGATTTCTCAAATACAAAATCAACCATAAGAAAAAATACCTTTAAAGGGTTTTATTTGGAACGGGTGTATTAGTCATTCTCTCTGGATTATTGTGGATTAATGATGTTAATCTGACTCGTCCTTGTGGCAATCATCCTTGTTGAAGGCTTTTTTCCTGTTTTGCCGGAGAAAGAAACAAGGATTCGTGGAGACGTCCACGTCTTAAATTGAGTGTTCAAGGGAAATTGTAGATGTGCACGATTTCATACACTTAATTGATAAGGATGGGTAACAAGGGAAGTCAGGGACTTCAGAACCCAGAAAGTCCAAATGGTGGGCTTTATGGTTGCAAGAGTGAGGACGGGAAAGTGTGACATTTTCTTCCAATATGGTCCAGAGACTTTGCTTTTCCTCATAACGGGTCATTCATTGTCGAAAAAATTAAACTTTTAAGAGAGAAACTCCTCGAGAAAGAGGAAGAATTAAAAAGCAACAAAAAAAAAAAAGAAAATAAATAAATAAATAAAAAAATAAATAAATCAAGGTCGCAATGTGGAAAGACAGAAGATAATAAGAAAGTGTCTTGAAAAGTGGGAAAAAGAGGCAGAGTGTAGGGACAGAAAACAAACATTTAAACAGATGGCTAAGGTTGATAAGAAGGAAACTGAGAAAGTTGAAAAGAAATCATATAGATCTCTGTATTCTCCATTACAGGGTGTGGCAGTCCTCTCCTTGACGCCTGCCTTCCTCCTCACCTACGACAAAACCCTCCTCCATATGATGTGCAGAGACCAGACTCCACCAATCAACGATCAGGCCCATCTCAGACTCCACCCACCGCTCTCCCAGTCTATGGAGACGGGGCAGCGGGAGGACTGAATGATGACGCCACCTCTTCCTCATCTTTAGGCCCCACTGACTTTGCAAAGATACGTCCGCACTGTGGGGGAGACCTCCGTCTGACTTCACCAGACTGGGATGATGCGGTTAATGCAGCATACGTCAACGCTCTCAACACACTCCTCAACGCCCTGAGGACCGCCTTCCCCAATAAAATTGACATGTCCAAAATAATGGGGTGCAAACAACAACCAGGCGAAACCGTAGGAGATTTCCTCACACGTCTGACCGTCCTGTTTAATCAACACAGAGGCATCCCCATACCTGACACCCTTGGCAACGAGCCAGGGGCTTATGAAACACATCTGAAACAGGCCTTCCTGAATGGTCTGCTCCCCCCACTACGGGCAGACGCAGGCCACACCTGCATTGGGCTTGAGGATGCTCGCTTGACAGAGGTCAGATGTCATGCTGAACATGCTGAACGTCAACACAAAGAAACCAAAGACAAAACTCAGCAGAAAAAGAATCAACAACTCCAGAAAGCACAGCTAACCATGATGCAGGCTGTGTCAGCCCTGTCAAGGCCACGCAGACAAGATAACGCTGAGAGCGGAGCCAACTTCACTGTACCAGGAAGAGAGGGGCGCGGACGTGGCCGTGGGCGAGGCTTCTCTGTACACTGGGCAAGGGACTGCCCCGCAGCAGCGAGAGGAGGGGGAGACAAGAACTTTCACTGCTGACTGAACTACAGAAAGTGAGGAGGGGGCAGACGGGGGGGAGATGACCCATCTACCCGCCAAGGATCAGAGAAAGGGAAGTGAAACACACACACATACAGTGGGGCAAAAAAGTATTTAGTCAGCCACCAATTGTGCAAGTTCTCCCACTTAAAACGATGAGGGAGGCCTGTAATTTTCATCATAGGTACACTTCAACTATGAGAGACAGAATGAGAAAAAAAAATCCAGGAAATCACATTGTAGGATTTTTAAAGAATTTATTTGCAAATTATGGTGGAAAATAAGTATTTGGTCAATAACAAAAGTTCATCTCAATACTTTGTTATATACCCTTTGTTGGCAATGACAGAGGTCAAACGTTTTCTGTAAGTCTTCACAAGCTTTTCACACACTGTTGCTGGTATTTTGGCCCATTCCTCCATGCAGATCTCCTCTAGAGCAGTGATGTTTTGGGGCTGTCGCTGGGCAACACGGACTTTCAACTCCCTCCACAGATTTTCTATGGGGTTGAGATCTGGAGACTGGCTAGGCCACTCCAGGACCTTGAAATGCCACTCCTTCGTTGCCCGGGCGGTGTGTTTGGGATCATTGTCATGCTGAAAGACCCAGCCACGTTTCATCTTCAATGCCCTTGCTGATGGAAGGAGGTTTTCACTCAAAATCTCACGATACATGGCCCCATTCATTCTTTCCTTTACACGGATCAGTCGTCCTGGTCCCCTTGCAGAAAAACAGCCCCAAAGCATGATGTTTCCACCCCCATGCTTCACAGTAGGTATGGTGTTCTTTGGATGCAACTCGGCATTCTTTCTCCTCCAAACACGACGAGTTGAGTTTTTACCAAAAAGTTCTATTTTGGTTTCATCTGACCATATGACATTCTCCCAATCCTCTTCTGGATCATCCAAATGCTCTCTAGCAAACTTCAGACGGGCCTGGACATGTACTGGCTTAAGCAGGGGGACACGTCTGGCACTGCAGGATTTGAGTCCCTGGCGGCGTAGTGTGTTACTGATGGTAGCCTTTGTTAATTTGGTCCCAGCTCTCTGCAGGTCATTCACTAGGTCCCCCCGTGTGGTTCTGGGATTTTTGTTCACCGTTCTTGTGATCATTTTGACCCCACGGGGTGAGATCTTGCGTGGAGCCCCAGATCGAGGGAGATTATCAGTGGTCTTGTATGTCTTCCATTTTCTAATAATTGCTCCCACAGTTGATTTCTTCACACCAAGCTGCTTACCTATTGCAGATTCAGTCTTCCCAGCCTGGTGCAGGTCTACAATTTAGTTTCTGGTGTCCTTTGACAGCTCTTTGGTCTTGGCCATAGTGGAGTTTGGATTGTGACTGTTTGAGGTTGTGGACAGGTGTCTTTTATACTGATAACGAGTTCAAACAGGTGCCATTAATACAGGTAACGAGTGGAGGACAGAGGAGCCTCTTGAAGAAGTTACAGGTCTGTGAGAGCCACAAATCTTGCTTGTTTGTAGGTGACCAAATACTTATTTTACCGAGGAATTTACCAATTAATTCATTAAAAATCCTACAATGTGATTTCCTGGATTCTTTCCCCCCATTCTGTCTCTCATAGTTGAAGTGTACCTATGATGAAAATTACAGGCATCTCTCATCTTTTTAAGTGGGAGAACTTGCACAATTGGTGGCTGACTAAATACTTTTTTGCCCCACTGTACATGCCAAAGCAATGAAGAAAACGCTTGCAATTCTAACCGCTCATACACACAAAAGGTCCAGCAATGAAAAAATCGCTTGCTAAACTAACCGCACACACACACACACACGAGAGCAAACACAACTTTGTGGTTCTTATGTGAAGTACAATAGTGAAGAAAATGCCTCAACTCGAACTGTGTGTTAACGGTCACACACTTAATTTCATGGTCGACTCTGGTGCAGGTTATTCTGTGGTTAGGATGTCAGATTTGCCCACATCTCCTGAGATGAGTGGTCACTTTATATTCTCTCAAGGTGCCAGTGGTGCCAATGTAAAATAAAATTTCACAAAACCTCTCAAATGTGCCGCTCGGTTTGACAAACATCCCATAAGGTTTGAACATGATTTTCTGTTGTCTCCCTGTTGCCCAATTAATCTATTAGAAAGAGATTTGATGATTGTGTTAGGCCTCAATTTAGTATCCTCCCCTGATGGAGTGACAGTTAGGCACAATTCTTCTTCACAATGTCACAGACCACACATGAGCAGCTGCTTGTATATCAGTGGCAACTTCCTATAAATGCCTCCACTGATCTGCTCTCCAGGTCAGGGTCTCTCGACACCCTTTTTCTGATTTTATGCACACTAATTCACTGCATTGCACTTCACATGTGACAGACACAGCAGATCACATTTATGAATCTCTGTTTTTGCTTTTTCCTGATGATTCTCTGAAAGTGTCCAATATTTTTTGGTCTGGTTCCAGAAGTGCAGCTTCTGTCTCACTCACTGACCAACAGATGGCACTGTTTCGCGTCTCGAATTCCAGCCCTCACATCTCGCTCTCCATGTCCCATGATGACCAGTGGCAAGACTTAGGCCCATTTGTCAGATCATGCCAGGCTGCCGTTGATTGGCAACCCACAACCACGCCTGACGTAATGTATTCACCCAGTCTGAGTGCATTTGATCTAAAAATGTCTCCAACCTTCTGTTCTCCAGCCACACGCTCATTTGTTGTGACTGAAAATCACCTTCATTCTCATGCAATGTTGTCCAGCCCCTCTGATGTTTCTCCTTTACTTTCAGATCTGCCTGAAACACTGTGGGCAAAGGACAAATAGGATGTGGGCCTCATCAGAAACTGTGATCCAGTCAAAATCACTCCAAAATCTGATTATAGGCCATGTAAACAACAATATCCACTCAGACAGGAAGCAGTGGAGGGGATACGTCCTGTTTTTGAATCCTTTTTGCAGGCTGGTGTAATTGTCCCCTGCCCTGATTCATCGGTCCGCACTCCACTGTTCCCAGTTAAGAAGATCAGAGACAAAGGTCAACCTACTGAGTGGCGGTTTGTGCAGGATCTGAAGGCTGTGAATGATGCTGTAATTGCTCGATCGCATATTGTTCCTGACCCATACACGCTGCCACAGTGGCTGTCCACAGGGACAGCCAGTACTGGTTAGCTTTTAATTTTGAAAACAAGGCCTACACGTTCACACGCCTGTGTCAAGGCTACTGTGAATCTCCATCATTATACAATCAGGCTCTCAGGAACAGTCTTGACCCCCTCATCCTAATTCCGGGTTCAGTTCTCTTGCAGTATGTTGATGACCTACTAGTTGCCAGTCCCACACAGGAGCAATGTGAAACAGATACGATCGCTTTGCTGAGACATCTGGCTCGTGAGGGCCATAAAGTCAGCCTCAGCAAACTAGTTTGCTCAACAAACTGTCACGTTTCTGGGTCATGTCGTCACCAAAGATGGCAAATCCCTGTCTGATCAGAGAGTAGAAGCTATTGTTAACATGCCTAAACCCTTGACGAAGAAACAACTCATGTCATTCATTGTAGAACGTTCATTCCTGACTTTGCTCTTCTTGAAGCCCCTTTAGGTGCTCTGTACCATGGCAAATCACTCACTCCTCACGAACGTGTCATTTGGACTCCAGAGGCAGACGAGGCATTTGTCACACTGAAGAAGACGCTGCAGCAATCTCCCACTCTTGCTCTCCCTAACCCTGACAAACCTTTTGTTCAGGCTGTGGATGAGAGAGACCGCTGCATGACTTCCGTCTTCCTTCAGTCTCATGGTGACAAATATCGCCCTGGTGCCTACTTCTCCGCCGAACTTGATCCAGTGGCAGCTGGCCTTCCACGTTGTTTGCGTGCAGTGGCCGCCTGTGAAAAAAGCCATCCTTGCCTCACGAGACATAGTAGGTTACTCTGACTTGACACTCCTTGTTCCTCATACTGTGTCTCTCATTCTTACAGAACAGAAGACCTCAAATCTCTCTGCTGCTCGCTGGTTGTGGTATCACACTGTTCTTCTTGACATGCCCAACATCACAGTGAAACGCTGTTCAACTTTGAACCCAGCCACACTTCTTCCGCTTCCGGATGACGGGGAAGAACACAACTGTGTGGCTGAACTTCAAGTCCAGTGTTCCCCACGACCTGACCTCTCTGACGAACCTCTTTCTAACTCTGACTTGATTCTGTATGTCGATGGGTCCGCCTCACGTGACCCTGTCTCTGGTACTAACTGTGTTGGTTTTTCTGTTTGTTCAGATAACGAAGTTCTCCTCTCGAGTTCTCTTCCTCATCACCTCTCAGCACAGGCATGCAAATTGGCTACTGGTAAAACACTCACAGTCTACACTGACTCCAGATATGCGTTCGGTGTAACTCATGATTTTGGCGCCCTTTGGCAACACAGAAAGTTCCTCACATCTTCTGGTAAAAAGATAGCACACCACGGTCTCATCACAGATCTTCCGTCTGCCATTTTGCATTGTTAAGAGACATTATTCCACGATGGGGAATTCCTAGCAGAATTTCCAGTGACAATGGCAGACACTTCGTAAATGAAGCTGTCAAACAACTCGGTTCTCATCTAACTATGGATGTGCGAACACACTGTGCATATCATCCAGCCAGTGGTGGAACTGTGGAACGAGAGAATGGCACACTCAAAACTAAACTTGCAAAATGCTGTGAAGACACAGGTCTTGCATGGACAAAAGTCCTGCCTCTGGTGCTGATGTACATGAGGATGGGAAAATGAACCCCACATTGGTGTGGATCCTCCGTCTTCTCCGCTTCCATCCACAGACTTGTGTGATCATGATATGTTGTCCTACTGCTCTAACCTGACTTCTTCTCTTTCAGACATCAGGAAACAGGTGGCAAGGGCCCTACCAGGTACTGCTCACAACCCACACAGCAGTGAAAGTTGCTGAAAGAGCCACCTGGATCCACGCCAGCCACTGCAAATGAGTACCAGCTCCATCTGACCAGCTGACGCCTTCAACTCAAAGCACACACACTGATACTTCCACAGGTTGAGAAGCACCGAGAGTGTTGTATGATTAACCACACGAGCGTTCTGCCACAACACACAAGAAATCTGCCTGACAACTGAGACCATGGACAGGCCACGGCCATGGCCATTTCGACATCCAGGGTTGTGTGGCCTGAGAGGCTCGCTATACGTGTTACTCATGATCTCCTCTATTATTCTTTTGCACATTATTCTGTCTAGATGCACTCCTGTAAAAGTCTCTGATGATCTAACGAACTCCTCTTTTCCTACGGTGTCCTCTCAGAACCATCCAGCACATGCAAATTTGACTAGACACAAGAGAAGTGATTCAGGTCCCCTTGATCCGTAACTTATTCCCCATCCCTCCCTACCTGGACACTGACAGCACAGATGGTTCTGATGACGATACTCAATTTTAGGTTTTTTATGTTATTTTCTCCCCCCAGCTTGCTTACGTGTTTCTTAGTGATTTCACGAGACAAAAACAGCTACTGCAATTATCCTTTCAACTTCATATTTTATGATGCTTTAATTTGAATCTCTGTGAATTTTTAAGGTTGATGTGAGTAACTTTATCAAGTTTGTACATACTGAATCAATTTTACTTCCAAGCAAGAATTTTAAAAGTTTTTACTGGATATTTTCAACCTTAGATATACTGTATGTTGACATTTAACGTTTTATTACATTTTAATATGAGTTACTTATGCCAATCAATACAGTATGTTAACTTTTGATAATGGTTAATGAGATGATGATGTTGTTTGACCTGATTTCCTTCCATTTTCATTTTAAATGCTTGCTCAATTACAGGAAAATAACTTTTTTCTTTCCACAAAAACAGCAGCGGCTACCTATTGCACCTCCCTGCCATGCATCGATGTTCTAGAACCTCTCCATGGTGTACGTACGCAAAGTGCGTGGGTTGAAGACTTGTCGATATTCTTCAATGATTATGATGTTGATTATGATTTTTCTTGATTATTTTTCGTTAGTGATCATATTTTTATTGATGATCAAAGGGGGAAGTGTAGTGGAAAATTCAACTGCCCAGTGTCTAAGGTATTGGAAATCCCCCTGACCAGGTGTCTCACTGCTGTGATACTGTCTACCTGACAGGATGGAACCCTTATTTGGCGGTGTCTCACTGCTATGACCTTGATAAACAGGGTGCATGCCCTTATTTGGTGATGTTTTTCTTCCAACTGCTACAGCGGACGGACAGACACAGATGATCTCATGTCTTTCATGTCTTTTTACATATTATGTTTTATGAAACGCCTCTTTGTATAAGTTCTGGCTTTTGTGAACTTGCGGCCAGTTCCATTTTGAGCACCCGTGCTTGTTGTGTAACCTCTGCAGAGCTTACTATTATAAAGACTCAAAGGCAACTCCAGTCTGAGAATTTCATTATTTCAAATCTCAAGATGAATTTCCATCACAATATATACATATACAGACATACATACATACAGCAGTAATCACAACAAAACACAGAAAGTTAATGCAATAGTTTAACCACATGTAAGATGTAACCAAACATCATGTTAAACTACCTTTTTATCGAGCGTTAACACAGGTTAGTAGCCCTGAGGAAACAGCATTGCAAAGCTATCGGCTAACTAGCTAGCTTGGTTAGCATCATAATTCACATTCACTGGCATGCTAACAGTTTCCTCTTCTCCGGTCAGAGCACATAGAAACCCACAGTAACTTTAGTGGAGCATAAAGAGTACAAGAGTTTACTCACCAAACGAACCGAAGACATCAGCTCCTCCGTGTCTGGAACGGAAGAATTGGCCTTAAACCCGGTGAATTAAAAACTAATTACCGAAGCTAAAGCAACAGGGTCCTCGCACAGTTTTTGCGCCCTAATAAAGACAAACTAACAGTAAACGTGTCGGTGTAAAAACCTTCTCCAGTGACTGATACCGACAGAATCACAGTAAATGTGAGAGAAGTGAGTGAACACGATGTAAACACAGCTCCTGTTTTCCTCCGGTGATTCTCTCACTAGTTTGGCCCGTCTCAGCTGCCAATCAAACAGACCCAAACAGCCCCGAAATATACAGCTTTTTAAGCTCTAATATCTAATTAATTGTGATGTTATTTTCAGATGGACAACCAGATCTCTGATAAGAACTACAGTATCTATCGAATGAGACCATAATCACCAGTGGGAATTTTTTTTTATAGGAGTATTTCATGGGAGAAATTGGCGTTTTTTTAATGGAAGTCTATGGAGCCAGAGTTTTCTTGGAGCCAGTTGAGCCAGCCCCTACTTGATCTCCGGCGGTATTACACTTTTAAGCACTTTCGCATAGGCTTCTTCATTTGGAGCTAGAAGCAGCAGACGTGGAAGTTGTTGAAGTAGTTCTCAACTTTTACATGCTGGTATATGGAAGAATTTGAGAGCGCATATGATGAGTTGGTGGGTGATGAGTTGATGGATTCCAAAGAATCATGGAGAACCTCATAAAAGATCTTGATGTTGTGGTTTGTCTGGATGATCTGCTCGTCACAGGAAAAACTGAACAGGAACACTTGCAGAAACTATAGAAAGTGCTGCAGAGGCTGAAAGAGAGCGGATTGAGAGTAAAAATGTCCAAGTGTGAGTTTGGAAAAAAACTGATTGAACACTTGGGTCATGTGTTGAACAGCCAGGGCATCCATCCGTCGCCAGATAAAGTCAGAGCAATCAAAGCGGCATTCAACCCCCACCTTTGTTAAAGAGTTGAGAGCTTTTTTTGGTCTACTGAATTACTATGGAAGTTTTTATGCCCAGCAAAAGCACCGTGCTTGCTCCGCTCTACAGGCTGCTGAAGGACTGTGTGGCATTGGAGTGGAAAAGTCGGGAGCAAAAAGCTTTTGACAAGTGCAAGGAGTTGCTGACAAGTGAAAAGATCCTGGTGAACTATGATCCAAGCCTACCCCTCACTCTGGCTTGTGATTCGTTGGCATAGGCATCAGAGCTGTTATTCAACATAAAATGGCAACAGGGGAGGAGTGCCCCATTGCTTTCGTGTCGCATACGCTATCACCTGCTGAGAAGAAATATTCTCAGATCGAGAAAGAAGGATTGGCTCTGGTTTTTGGAGTTTAAAAGTTTCACCAGTACCTGTGGGGGAGAAAATTGAATTTCAAAGTTGAAATTCAGGATGCGTCCTTTGGGGCAACAGGGTAGTTATACCTGAGAAATGGAGAAAGACTGTGTTGAAAGAGCTACACTATGGACACCAGGGGATTGTGAAAATGAAGGCATGTGAGTCGTGCCAAGTGGAGCAGTGGATGCCTCGCCAGATGCAATTGCATCCATGGGAGTTTCCAGGCCAGAGCTAGAAAAGATAGCAGATTGACTTTGCTGGTCCTTTCTTAGGACACACCTTCATGATAGTAATGGATGTGTATTCCAAGTGGTTGGAGGTGTTCAACATGCCCAGCATCTCCTCACAAGCCACCATCACAAGGCTAAGAAGGCTGTTCGCAGCATATAGTCTTCCAGAGCATATTGTCACAGACTATGGAACGCAGTTCACGTCTAGTGAGTTCAAAGACTTCATGCAGCAGAATGAAATTCTTCATTCCACAAGCGCTCCTGGCCACCCAGCCACTAACGGCCTTGCAGAAAGGTACGTACAAACATTCAAAAGTGGAATGAAAAAGCTTGCACATGCCGCATTGGATGTAGAGGACAAGGTCTCCTTCTTTTTGATGCAGTATAACAATACTCCAAACTGTACTACTGGTCAGTTGCCTGCTGACCTATTCCTGAACAGACATGTGTGTACCCGCATGGACTTTATCCGCCCGGATACAGTCGCTGTTCGTCGTAACCAGTACCTGCAAAAGTTCTGCCATGATCAGCGAGCATCTGACAGATTTTTCTCTGTGTATTTGTGGAATACCACTGGGGAAGGAAGTAAATGGATTTCTGGAGTGATAGTGGAGCAAACCGCGGAGTGAAAAGCAGTCTCCTGTTTCTTATATTTACAAGTACACCACAAAAACAAATATCTGAAAAAAGAAGAGCCATACCTGTAGCGACAGCGAAAACAACTCAGCATCACCTACAGCTCATCAGAAACTTTGCAGCTTGGGTCTGCTCTGCTGGACACCAACATCACTGAACCCGACTGCTGTCTCCAACCAGGTGAGGAGACACTGCAAGTGGTGTGAGAGGACACAGAGACGGGGGAAGCGGGGAGGTATCCAGGCTAGGCTAGCAGCAAACCCGAACCGACCGGCATTTCTGACCGTTTGCTCCATTGACAACAAGATGGATCACAAACAACACCTGAGAGCTACCCAGTGCGACATATGGGACTGCTGTGTTTTAATTTTTATGGAAATATGGCTAAATGGCAACATCCCGGACTCCGCAGTGCAGCTGGATCGGCTAACATGCTACAGGGGGGACAGAGTCAAAGACGCCAGGGGTAAGACCCACGGTGTGTGGGTTTACATCAGCGATTCTTGGTGTCAAGACGTTGTAGTGGATTCCTCATTCTTGTTGGGGATTTCAATCATGCCAACCCAAACACAGTTTTAACCAAACTCCACCAACATATTGATTTTCAAGAGGAAATAACACACTGAATTTGGTTTTCACCTACAACAAAACAGCATACAGAACTATCCCCCTCCCCCACATCGGCCTCTCTGATCACATCACTGTTATGATGGAGCCAGCATACAGGCCACGGGTGAAAGTGACCAAACCAGTCCAGAAGGAGATATGGGTGTGGCCGGAAGGTGCCACTTCTGCACTTCAGGACTGCTTTGACACCAAAGACTGGGACATCTTCAAGCAAGCAGCCACACACAATCAACACACTGACCTACAAGAGTACACAGAGCCTGTGACAGCTTACATCTCCAAATGCATCGAGGATGTGACTGTCACCGAAACCATCACTTTGCGGGCTAACCAGAAGCCATGGCTGACAGGAGAGGTTCACAGACCGCTGAAGACCCAGAACACTACTTTTAGAGCTGGTGACGCAGCAGAGCTGAGAACAGCCAGAGCCAACCTGTCCCAGCAATTCAAGGACAGCGCAACTGCTGTTGGACATGTAGCTAGTAGCACATCGAACATGCCGACTTGTTTGAAAAGGCATCACCAGAGTGATGTCCACTAACTTTGGGAAGAACACTAACATTAATTATCTACTCACTACTATGCAGATGGAGTGGTGGGTGAAGTGTTTGAGTCCACAAAACACTTTAGGAGTCCCAGGGGTAAACAGCACTGTAGCCGTCAGGGACGTCATGCCCACACATCATACAAATGTGAGTTTTCTCCATCCCTGAATAGCAATGTCTATATAAACTTCTTTAATGATAAAATTCTAACTATTAGAAATAAAATCTACCATCTCCTGCCCTCAATTGATTCTAATACATCATGAAGCACAGAAATCTCAGGAACAGCTGAGAATTCTGCTAATTGTTTGGACAGCTTCACCCTGATCCTCCTTGACCAGCTGACCTCAATTATCTCATTGTCTAAACACACAACTTGTATCTTAGATCCCACTCCTACAAAGTTACTTAAATAAATTCTGCCCCTAATAAATAGTACAGTACTGAATACAATCAATCTATCGCTACCATCATGATATGTACTACAATCATTTAAGCTAGCTGTAATCAAACCCCTTCTCAAAAAACCCACCCTGGACCCCGGAGGTTTTAGCCAACCTCCCGTTCCTGTCTAAAATCCTTGAGCAAATTGTAACCAATCAGCTGTGTGAATTTCTCCAGAAAAAGTATCTATATGAAGACTTTCAGTCAAGGTTTAGAGCTCATCACAGCACAGAAAGTCACAAATGACCTTCTCAAAGCTTCAGATTAAGGGTTTGTGTCTGTCCTCGCCCTGTTAAATCTTAGTGCAGCATTTGACACTGTCGATCATCACATTTTATTACAGAGACTAGAACAGTTAATTGGTATTAAAGGAACCACCCTAACCTGGTTTGAATCCTATTTATCACATCAATTCCAATTTGTGCAAATTAATGATGAGTCATCTGTGCACACAGGTTCTGTGCTTGGCCCAATTTTGTTCACATTATATATGCTTCCACTAGGAAACATTATCAGGACACATTCTGTAAATTGTCACTGCTATAGTCAGGGGTTGATCAGGTGAGCCCTGAAGCATCCCTTAGTTATGCTGCTATAGGCGTAGAATGCTGGGGTAACACCCGTCATGTTCTGAGCACTTTTCTCCTTCCCTCTTGCCATCTCTCTGCCCCCAACTCCATTAAAATAATTTACTACATGTCACTAACCTTGTATTTTATCTAGGGCTGCATGATATATGGAAAATGTATTGCCATTGCTATATCAACATACGTACTGCTTGAACTGCGATAAACAGTGTTCCATGTGCCATGCAATCACACTCTACATGTCAAGATATTTCGCCGATCAGATGGAGCCCTGCTTCCCAAGATAATAAATTAAAGACATTCAGATCATTGACCCTATCCCCAACCGTTTGAGGCAGATGGCCACCAAAATTGAGTCTGCACCTTATCCCTGCCTTGTGTATATTAGTCTCTGTGCTTCCCTTTGTCCTTGTTAGTTCATCTTGTTCCCCTCGTTCCATATCTGTTGTTTGAAATTTTCATTTACTGAGGAAAAGAGAATTTATTACTTCGTAATCCCCCCAGTTCAAAGAAAAAAATTACAATAAATATATTTCAAAATATTATTGCCTTATATTTCCTTTGATTTGACAGTCAGACGTTGATACATCTAATATTTCTATTTTTATTGCACTCAATCATATTTCTGGTTAGATATTCAAATATTTCAGAGCTTTACATTTTCTTTATCTGGACCTCTCTGAATTTTAATTGAATACCCTTGCTCTAGATCAATGGCATCTCAGACCAAAACAAATGTTTCTTTGGCAACAACTCCAATTTCCCCTCTGCCCTACCTGTCCCATACCTACTGCAGAAAGCCAACTAGCAATATCACTAGGGATGCACCGATATGGAAATTCTTGGCCGATACGATACCGATATTTAAAACAACAATCTAGCCGATAGCCGATACCGATATTTGTTTATTACTTGCATGTGGCCTTCTTGGTGTGTAACGCCGGGTTTACACCGGGCGCTGAAGCGCCGCCCCGCGCCGCGCAGCGTTATTCTCAAGCGCGCAGCCGCCTGGCTGTTCACACCGGACCCGCATTTCTCCGCGTCGGTCAGCCCGCGGTTCTCCGCTTGTTGTTGTATGTAACCCGTTCAATGTCGGGTGTCGGGGGTAAATGACGTATTCTCCAAGCAAGCCTTTAGCCCCCCCCTCTCTCTCTTTTTATCTATATGACTGCTTGTGTGGCTGTAGTGGATGGGCAGAGGGGGACATTTAATTATGTGATTGGGAAAATTGGGAAAATTAAAACTCCAGGACAACAGAAGGGGAATACAAAGTATGGGATGCATATTTGATCATTTATATCATATCAAATATGTCATTTATATCGTTTTAAAATCATTTTTCAGTCTGTTTCCTGGCGCGATATGCTCGCTCGCACGCCGAAACCATCGGTGAAGGGCGCTGGCGCGGCGCATCGCAGCCCATGTGAACCGCACAAAGGTTGAACAGGGGGGTGGATGGGAGGCGCCTGGCTTTCCTTGGCGCTGCGCGGCGCTTCAGCGCCCGGTGTAAACCCGGAGTCAGTGTACCATAATCTGGATGCCAGATTGGCAGGCTGCAGAAAACATACCAATGAATATCGGCCAATGTTATCGGTGAAAGTCAAGTTTATTACCGATACGCCGATAGCAGTAAACGAGGGGAATATCGGCCGCTACCGATATACGGCCGATACATCGGTGCACCACTAAATATCACCATTTGCCAAACAAATTTGTAATACCTGTAACAGAGGTTAAGCTAACAATAATATCTGGCTGGTCACCAAGGAAAAAAATAATGTAGGAAAAATGCCACCGCTGGGTCAAGTGGCAGCTCTTTAGTTTGTAGGAATCCATATATGGTTTCATGTCATGTCTTTGTGCTCTTTTTACTTTAAAAACGTTAAAGAAATTCTGAAAGGTTGATTTCGCCAGAGTGCTTCTGGGCTCCCACTTTCACAATGCTGTGTGGGTGGTCACAGTTTTGTTTCTATAAATGAGAGGAGACCTAACAGTTTCACAGAGACTCAGATGCACTAACATGCACAAAGAACAGAGAAAATTGGATGTACCATCAATGAGTTTATATATGAGTGTGAATGGGTCTGTGTTTGATTAAACAATAAAAGTGCAACATTCATGCAGTATAAACATTTACCAATTAGTCGAGGGGTCTACATGTCTTGAATAATTTAGTCATAAAAAGTAACCTTTAGGAGCATGCTTGATTTTAAGAGACCAATGAAAGAACAGGGTTTCCTTGGTACTATGACCAAGGACAAGATTGAGAAAAAAAGCAGAGAAAAAAAGCAAAGAAAAAACAAAACAAGAATCAAGATCACATGGCTGTTTGTGTGCGCGCGCGTGCGTGTGTGCGTGTGTGTAGAACATAAATTGGAGAACATGTAAGGACTGCATCATAAATTGATGGAGCAAAGGCAGCCCTTGCTCCAGTGGCTCCATTGTTGCTCAATGTCCAGAGTTCACACAACACTGAGCTCCTCACCTCCGAGGCCAATGCTGAGAGCGAGAGTGACCACCAAGATGAGGCATGAAGCAATAAGCAGCTCAAAACGATGGGCCAAGAGTCTGTTCTTCCAGCTTTCTTGCATGTCATCCTCTGCTGAGACAAAATAGAGCAATACATCAAGTGTTTTATTAATCAGGAGATAAGGTAATTGCAGAGAAAGCTGTTCTGAGATTTTTCTACTATCTATAAAATAAAATCTATACAATTTGGCATTTTTCCTCAAGAATGCTACATCATTGAGAAGATTATCAAACAAGCCATTGTACCTGTTATCAATTGTTGCTCAAACTGGAGGAAAGAGTGAATTTGTTGAAGACTAATTTGCATTTGGTACAGAGTATTTCAATCAATCAATCATATAGGGATTCACAAATTGTGACATCATCTACACTTAACCCTCGACAAGAGTAAGGAAAAACTTCCAGAAAAACTCTTTCAGAGAAAACTGCAAGTGAGGAATCTCATAGGACTGACAGATATGTAATAGAGGTCACATGTAACATCATGTTAACACATCAACATCAACAAAATAAACATATTTACAACATTCATGACAGCATGATGGTATACAAGTGACTGAGTCATAATTAACTAGGCCCCTAGCCCCAATGCAGACATGTGTTTACATTTTTTCTTAATGGTGCTCTTTGGTACAGCAGAGTAAGACATATCAATCAATCAAATTTTATTTGTATAGCACGCACACGTCCAAAAAATTAAGGGAACACTTAAATCACACATCAGATCTGGATGAATGAATAATTCAAGTTGAAAATCTTTACTGATGTACATTGTATAATTTGTTGAGAAGTAAATGATGTAATAACAGTCAATGGAAACCAATATGTTCAACCCATTGAGGGCTGGATTCAAAACCACACCAAAATATAAATAAAGAATTATCACAGGTTAATCCAACTCGTCAATCAATCAAATTCAATCAAATTTTATTTGTATAGCCCATATCCACAAATCCCTATTTGTCTCATAGGGCTTTAACAAGGTGGTACATCCTCTGCCCTTAACCCTCAACAAGAGTAAGGAAAAACTACTTAAAAACCCTTTTAACAGGGGGAAAAGAAGGTAGAAACCTCAGAGAGAGCCACATGTGAGGGATCCCTCTCCCAGGACGGACACAAGTGCAATAGATGTCAAGTGTAATGGAGAACATCAGAGAGATAAGGGTATTTACCCTATTGATTAGAATAAACACTTTGTAGCTTAATGGAAGGTAAATGAATTGATGGATTATTGTCAGTAATGGTATCTGAGTAGACATATTATATATCAATCAGTCTTGTTGTAATCATAGTCCACGGTCAACAGCCACCACGATCAGGATCCACCATCACGATGGGATGCTACCATAGTCCACAATCCATCGTCATGATTCACTGGCGCCATTAGGATCCACCATCAGCTGCCACCTCGATCGTGGTCCACCACCACTATCAGATGCCAACACGATACAGGATCCGCCATTATTATCACTATCAGCCAGCTAGATACAGGATCCGTCAATATGATCACGATCAGCCAGTTGTTGTGGGTTTACTTCTAGCTTCGAAGTATAATGAGCATGAGTTGGAAACTGGTGTATGGTACCTCCACATCATCGACCACACGTTTCAGCGCAGGGAACATTGTAAAAACTAAAAAGTCCTTCATTCAAACATGGATAAGTGTCCACGGTCCCCTATGGTGACTAAACAGTGACAATGGTGGAAAATTCAACAATGTGGAGATCAGAGACATGGCAGAAAACTTCAATATTGAGACCAGAACAACAGCAGGATACAGTCCCCGGAGCAACGGGCTACTGGAAAGACATTATCAGACACTCACAGAGGTCATCCAGAAGGTGAAATGGGAAAATGGATGTGACTGGCACAGTGCCCTAGACTGGGCCCTTATGGCTAAGAACAGTACGTCAATGTTCATGGCTACAGCCCATATCAACTGGTATTTGGGCAGAATCCTAAGCTCCCTTCTGCATTAGTTGATAAGCTACCTGCTCTAGAGGGCACCACTATAAGTGCTAGGGTAGGAAAACACATACCAGCATTACATAACCCTGTTTCTTCTACAGGTATAAAGTTAAGAGCAAGTCAGACTGTAACATGTGTAAACAGAAATGATGGTGTTCAACATAAAGCCAGATGTGGAGGTGAGGGGGCTGGGAGAGCACCTTCACCTGCACCACAGAGGATCAATCAGCGCAGGTGAGAGCTGTTAGCGGATCCTCACGCTTAAAAGGCAGCGTCTGAGCTGCCTCAAAAACACACACAGGACACTCGGAGACTCAGACACTCTCAGGACACTCAGGACCGAGAACACAGGAGAAATACTAGTGCTGAGCTAGTCCCTTTAAGTTGAAGTTTATTTATGTTTGTTCAAGTGTGTGTT
Organism: Hippoglossus hippoglossus; assembly: GCF_009819705.1. Lineage (NCBI taxonomy): Eukaryota > Metazoa > Chordata > Actinopteri > Pleuronectiformes > Pleuronectidae > Hippoglossus > Hippoglossus hippoglossus. The sequence goes on from NC_047171.1 coordinate 24,404,784, forward strand.
TGGACTTAATAAACGATGCTAAAATCCGAATGGTTCATCTCTGGCTGCTGTGGTGTATATTGTATATTGGGGTATATTGTGTTGCAGATGCATCACTATATCGGTACAACAAAGTGAAAGAAATCATGCTGAGTACAGGTGGTAAAATGTCAAAGGTCGATCCAGCAATCTTTTATTGGTTAGATGATCAGTTTAAAGTTGCTTGTCATTTTGATGATTTTTATTTGGGCAGGCTCACAAAACTTTTCAACAGATGTGATTCCTCTACTAAAGTCTGCGATTCCATGTTGAAAAATAGGACAGATACTGTGGGTTGCTAAGCAGACCAGACCAGATGTCATCTTAGACACCTGTAGTTTAGCATCTAATACAAAAAATGCCACTGTACAGTCTATCCATGAAGTGAATAAAGTTGTCCGTAAGCTTAAGGTGGAAAAGCTGACTCAAGTTTCAGCATTTGGGTGACAATAATGCTCTGAACCTGATTGTCTTCAGTGATGCTTCCCTTGGCAATCTTTTAGATGGAGGTACACAGGGGGGAACTTTAATTACCCTTGTGGGAGAAAGGGGGATGTTTTCCCCCCTCTGTTGGCAATCTAAGAGAAACAGACTTGTGGTGCGGAGCACACTTGCAGGAGAAACCCTTGTATTGTTATTTGTTCTTTGTTATTTTTGGGTCCATCCGGACCAAGCTCCTTTATCCTATTTTTTCTTTTTTTTTTTAAGAAATTGCAGGATTTGCCGCAGTTCCTCTTAAAGTCACCATATGTTAGCCAGTCAGCTCGCAGCGAAATTAATTTAGTGACGTTGGATGTTCAGCAATCACATTAGATTAAAAAAAACGTAAATCAATACCTATTCGTTGTAAATAAAAGTGGGAGTCTCTGCGGCGCAGAGAGCTGCGTCCCACGGAAAAAAATCTGCAACAACCAATTAAAGAGCAGCCTCAGGTCCCGTGGCAGCCAAAATTTTAACGACCCACATACACTTTTTTTGGGCCGGCGCCCCACACAAGGTATGACTCGCAGTATGGCTCACAGGCGCTTAGTCTAAAGGCGCATTTTACGAGTAAACTATTATTATCTAATTAAATCATGTTTAACATTTATATACAGGCTTTTTTGTCTCAGGATGTTGGAGGGGGCGGCACCCCAGTGCTCTGTATTAGCACGCCGCCCACTGCTCAAGAGCATCACAGGGTCTCACCTTGAATAAATGGCTGCACCTTGGTGATTGGCATGGTTGGACTGGGTGCAGCTGGAGACTGGGGCTCTTCAGGTTTGGCTGAATTATTCTCTGAAAAGGAGACAGCAGTGAAGCTGCCCAGGGGGCTCACATTCACTGTGTTGGGGGTCTCGACAATGGGGAGATCCTCTTCTGTTACTGAGACCACCTCTATCCTGGAGGGGTCCTTATGTTCCTATACAGGACAAAATGTAACAAAACTGAATTTACTCTAACATTTGTTGATTTATTTAAAGTTTCCACTGCCACAGAATTACAGTTTACCAATGTACATTATATATATATATATTTTTACATATTTTGTACACATGCTGACTACCATTGCTGGTCAGGCTTGGGGTCCCAGGGGACAGTGATGAACATGAATATTGGCAAGAAAAATGAGAAATAACCAAATTAACAGTTTCATAATTAACAGGCTCCCTGTTGGAGTGTCTGGTGGGTATTTAAAAGATACAGATGAGGTCCCCAGCCTATAAAATGTTATAAAAAACTAATCAAAATTTTAAGTGATTTCTTTCGATTTGAGAAAGAAGTCCAAGCCCAAAAGTATTTAACTAGATGAATTGATTTAAATCAAAGAATGTAATGTGATCTAATAGCTTCAGCACTAATGTGACTGTATTTTGTCCACTTACTGATGGGGGGGTTGATGTGTCAGCAGCAGCAGCAGCGTTGGCAGCAGGATCTGCAAAAAAGACAAGAGAAACAGTAGGATAAGTGGAGACACTGACAGAGCAATAGGAGAGAAATAAAAGTGGTGGAAGAGGATATGGTGAAACAAAGAGAAAAACTATCAGGAATTATCAAAGCTGGATGTATCACTGAGTTTGTCCAAATTATGTCCAACATACCGTTCTCCCCAAAGATTTTCATCATTGTGCCATTCTCCACATTCGTTATGCTTAATCTAACTCCAGTAACCCCTATTCCCGGTCATTTTTTCTTCCTCCTCTCTGTCTTAATGGCTGCCTTCCTGCCGTGCCTAAACTTTGGTACAAAGGGACATCTGAGCAGGTGAGTGCTGTCACTCAGAGTGGGGATCAGTTGACCAAGTACCTCCCATTCTCTGGGTAGGATTACATACTCATGTGTCCCCTGAGTGTGCAGGCCAATGCATGGACACTGTCCAATAGCTTCACTGTCCAGCTGCTTTATGCAAATACACTCACACACATGCACTGTAGAATAAGTTGTGTTTTTTGTTACTTAAAGATTTAACAGAGCCATGTAATTAGTTTGGACTGTATGGCAAGCTGTAGATATAATTTAAATGACTGTCTCAGATTACCTAAAGCATGCTGTCCCACATTATCAATCATATTTGACATCTGAAAAATGTTATGCATATTTTGTTGCTTGAATACATCACAAACATAATTTGTTAACAATTAGGAACAGACCTTTCTGTGACATCACCCCCATGAAGTCATGTGATTTCAGTTAAGGACTAGATTTCGTTGGAACAGGAAATAAACAGACTGGAGTTTAGGTGTCCCACATTACCCGAATTCACCTCTCTCTCTCTCTCTCTCTCTCTCTCTCTCTCTCAGTGCATGCTGGGAGTGAGTCTGGCGAGTGTCGTGGAGAATGTGTCAGATTGTTTGATTGTTGTTTTTCTTTGCTCTTCCTTCTTTACTCATAGTAGAAGTGTGTTTCTGTGGTAGTAGTGTGTAGTAGCAGTTTAGTTGGTAGCTGCCAGTGTGTCTGTGCAGCATGGCTGCTGCAGGTGGAGGCTTCGGCCTCCACAAACTGTGGACTGCTCTGTCAAAGAGGTTAGTCTGGCTGTAGGTGAGGTTGTTGGCTATGATAGCGTGAAGTCTGCTTCAAGAATGAACAGCGCTGTGGTGATTTAGATGTCCCCGATAAAAATGATCCCCATCTACTGTAAATCTCCAAACCTTAAACATGTTGTGTCTTTCAGGAGACACGTGTTCATGGTTCTGAAAAAGAACGAGGAAGAACTAAATTTGGTCTTCAGGTTTAAAATTGATGAATTCAATTACACTGTACATGTTACATCAGGTACGATGAAGTGTTTTGGCTGTGGAAATGAGGGACATCTGATTCGCTTGTGCCCAAAAAGAGCTGGTGTGAGCCGGTCGGCTGCCTCTGGAGTGGGCCTGCCTCAGATGGTGGTGGCTCCGCTGCTCCCGCATCGGGGCCTCCGCCTGCCTCAGATGGTGGTGGCTCCGCTGCTCCCGCATCGGGGCCTCCGCCTGCCTCAGATGGTGGTGGCTCCGCTGCTCCCGCATCGGGGCCTCCGCCTGCCTCAGATGGTGGTGGCTCCGCTGCTCCCGCATCGGGGCCTCCGCCTGCCTCAGATGGTGGTGGCTCCGCTGCTCCCGCATCGGGGCCTCCGCCTGCCTCAGATGGTGGTGGCTCCGCTGCTCCCGCATCGGGGCCTCCGCCTGCCTCAGATGGTGGTGGCTCCGCTGCTCCCGCATCGGGGGCCTCCGCCTGCCTCAGATGGTGGCGAGGCCTGGAGCCACAGAGCGACACACGAGGTTCACAGGAGGAGAACAGTGAGGACAACCATCAGGAAAACAAGGTCAGAGATAATTCAATGATTCAAACACAATATACAAATGTTGGTCACACAGCCACTAGAGTGGCGGAGTCAGTGCTCACTGATGAAGAAGATTTCATGATTGAGATTTTTCCAAACTGTCAACCAAAAGAAAAAGCCCAGAAAACAAATCAAACAGTGAACAAGCAAACAAAGTGTCAAAGATAACCCCACCTTGTTCTTCCTCTCAGTCAGAGGACAGTTTGATGAACACACAGCAGAACCTGCAGGTGGATGAAGAGAGTGTTTACTCCTTCACTAGAATCCGGACCTTTCTACACGACACTAAGGGCACAAGACTGGTTAAAGTAGAAGATTTCTTCCCAGATCTAAAACTGTTCCTTAACTCAGTCAGAGTCTTCATGAGAAACACAGAAGGTACCGACCAACCAAACTTCACTGATCAGGAAGTTTTCCGCCTCAGAAAACGAATGTCCAAAGTCCGAGCACAAATGGCCATTGATGGTTAAACTCTGTCTGTTCTCCTCTGTCTGTGTGATCCTCTACGTTAGTTTCAGCCTTATCCTCAACATGTGTGACATAAAGCTGGGCCCTTTAAATATAAATGGTGCCAGAGAAGATGTGAAGAGAGCTGCTCTGTTCAGTCCGTGTAGGGTCAGGAAGTTAAATGTTGTCTTTCTCCAGGAAACACAGCACAGCTGAGAGCGAAGCTGCGTGGAGGAAGGAGTGGGATGGGGAGTTTTTCTTCAGCCATAAGAGCAGTAACAGTGGTGGAGTGGCCATCTTCTTTTCCAGAGACTTTCTTCCTGTTTCCTCTGGTACAGAGGGAATTGTAGAAGGTCGCTTGTTAAAAATACTAGCTGTGTTTGAAAATGTAAAAATAACCTTCATTAATGTTTATGCTCCAACTGTAGGCACAGAAAGAGTAACTCTGTTAAACACTTTAAACTCTGCTGTTAATACGTGTAGTGGTGAAGGGCACATGTTCCTGGGTGGTGACTTTAACTGTACAGCAAATGCAACTCTGGGCAGAAACCATGCAGAACCTCATGTAGCCTCCAGGAGGTGTCTTGTCAAACTGATTGAACAAAATGATCTATGTGACACCTGGAGGCTCCTTCATCACACTCAGTTTCAGTACACTTGGGTCCATACTAAAGACAACACACTATCTATGGCTCGGCTGGACAGATTTTATTGTTTCAAACATCAGGCCAATGCTCTTCAGAGTTGTTCCATACACCCAGTTGGCATTTCAGACCATTCACAGACCAGGTTTCAGTTTCTATCAAAAATATAAAATGCAGCAGTAGTTACTGGCACTTTAATGTAGCCTTGCTTTCAGACAATGTTTTCAAAAATGCTTTCAGTTTGTTTTGGAACAATTATTCAAAAACTAAATCTGACTACACCTCTCTACAACAGTGGTGGGATATAGGAAAGGGTCAAATTAAGCATCTGTGGCTATACAGTACACTCTCAATGTCACAAGGGTCATGACCAGGTCTATGAAAGCTCTGGAGAGAGAAATAGTGGATCTGCAAGATCTAGCATAATCCACAGGAGACGGAGAACACATTAAAGTTCTCAAAAACAAAAAGTCAGCTCTGTCAGACCTGTTGGGTTTTTCTGCTCAAGGGGCTCTGGTTCGCTCCCGGTTCTGTTGTTAAGATGGATGCTCCCTCTCACTTTTTCTTTGGCCTTGAATGTAAGAATGGGCAAAAAAGACTCATGAACACCCTGTGGTCCAACACAGGGCAGCTGCTGCAGGAGTCTGCAGAGATTCGCAGATATGCTGTCAGTTTTTATGAGAAACTTTTCAAGATGGAGTTCCAAGAGAGACCAGAGGTGGCACAGTTGTTCTATGAGGGTCTACTCAAGGTTCCTGCAGACGTCAGTGCAGAGCTAGACACACATATCTGCTGAAGAACTACATGCTGCGCTGCAGAACATAAAGAACGGCAAGGCTCTGGGCAACGACGGACTTCCTGCAGATTTTTACAAAGTTTTCTGGCCTCTGATTGGAAGAGATCTGCTGTTGGTCCTCAGAGACAGTTTTAACAAAGGACAGCTACCTTTGAGCTGCAGGAGAGCGGTCTTCACCCTTCTCCCCAAAAAAGGAGATCTTCAGGAGTTAAAGAACTGGCGACCAGTAGCTCTGCTCTGCACTGATTATAAACCTTTGTCCAAAGTGTTGGCCACGAGGCTGAGAAAAGTGATGGAGCATATCATTCATGTAAACCAGACCTATTGTGTGCCCAGCAGGCTGATATCTGGTAACATTACTCTAAAGATTAATGGTGGTTTAAGCTCTCCTTTTAAAGTTCAGAGGCGAATCAGACAGGGCTGCTTCCTATCTGGCATGCTGTACTCTCTAGCCATAGAGCCGCTCCTGCACAAACTGAGGGTACAGCTGTCAGGTATAAATCTCCCAGGTTGTCAACAAGCTTTCAAGGTATCTGCTTATGCTGACGATGTCATGGTTCTTGTTAAAAAACAAGATGACATCGATATACTAGTTGAAACTGTTCGGCAAAATATCATCTGCAAAAACTAACTGGGAATGAAGTGCAGCTTTAGCAGTGGGAAGTGAGCTAAGCAGAGAGCTTATGTTACCTGGGGGTTAACCTGGAATAAAGAAGGTCTGAGATATCTGGGTATTTATCTTGGGGATGAAACCTTCATGAGTAAAAATTGGGACAATGTTTTAGAGAAGGTAGAAGGACGACTTACAAAATGGAAGTGGCTTCGCCCACTTTTTAAGGCCGCACCCTTATCATTAACATCCTGGTGTCCTCCATGCTATGGCACCGACTGGCATGTGTGGACCCCCCAGCACGTCTGCTGGCCAGAATACAGGCTGTGATGGTGGATTTCTTCTGGGACCGTCTGCACTGGGTCCCACAGAGTGTTCTCTTTCTGCCTAAGGAGGAGGGGGGACATGGACTTGTCCACTTGGCGAGCAGGGGGGCCGCTTTCAGGCTCCAGTTCGTCCAAACACTCCTGACTGGACCTGGCGACCTGGTCTGGAGACCCATAGCCCGTGCCATACTAGAGCGGTGTGGTGGGCTGGGCCTGGCTGAGTCATTGTTTCTAATGGATATAAATGGATATAAGTTGGACAACCTTCCAGGTTTTTACAAAGGACTGCTCAAAGTGTGGGGAATGTTCCATAAGGAGAGACTTCAGAACTGTGACTCTCTGCTCTGGCTTCTCAAAGAGCCAGTGGTTCATGGGACTCTGCTCCGGTGTGATGCAGAACCAGGCCTACCTCAGAAAGTGTGTGAGGCCAAAGTCCTCACACTTGGCCATGTGGTGGAGGTGTGTGGCCCTCACCTGGACAACCCTGCAGGTCTGGCCTCACGTTTGGGGATCAGGTCAGTCAGGGTGGTCAGCATCCTGCTGAGAGGCTGGAAACAGCAGCTAACACCCCCTGAACTTTTGTTGATCACTGCTCACTGTGTTGGACTAATTCAGCCTGACATCAATGATCCTCTTCCTGATGTAAAAATTGTTCCTGTCTTTAAATGTGAAGGTTTTTTGTTAAAGTTAAAAAATGTAACACACTGAGCACCATGGCGGGTAAAACAATGTATTATCTATTAGTTAAACTTCTTAACCAGAACAAATTAGAAGACCGAACTGACTCTCCAGGGCTCATCCGGCCCTGACTTACAGTGGAGGGTTCTACACGGAGATGTGGCTGTAAACTGTTTCTGTTTTTGACTCACTTGTTTGCTTTGTTTGATGTTTTTTTCCCAATCAGATGTTCATCCTGGGATACAAGTACAACAGTGAAAATAAAATGTCAACTCTTGAACTTTGTTTTGGGTCAAGCAAAGATGGCAATCTATCTTTGCAGGAGAAACAAGCTTGAAGACTCATTCGACGTAACGTGCATCTTTAGATGAATGTTAAAGGCAAGACTGAAAGCTGATTTCACTTTCTTTCTTTTGACAGGTAATGTAGAAGATTTTGAGAAGATGCCTCAAACAAGTTTTATGTTCTGTGAAGAAAGATCAGCTTATTTTTGGGTCATATTTTGGATTGAATATGGTTTGATTACATTTTTTGAGTTTTTGATACTTTGTTGTATTTGTTTTGGAACTTTACTGAGCAAATAAAAGTGGCTTGAAAAATCTAAATCTCTCTCTGATTGGGACAGCACATTTTTTCACTGCTCTCGGATATTTTGGCATATTTGTTTCACATTTTAATTTATAGTTTCATATATATATATTTTCTTGTTAATCACTATGAATGAAGATACATTTTTGTTAAACTTAATTAGTGAAGGTAATGAATTTTTCATCCAGAATCCATACAGATTAAAGCTGACTTTCCCCCCATTTCAGAATCAGAATGAGAATTAGGTTTTATTGCCAACCAGATTTACACATACAAGGAATTTGCTGTGGTGTATTTGTGCAAATATAAATATAAAAACTATAAAAATATGAAGCAAATATAAATATAAAAAATGCTTAGCATCAGGGTAGGGATTGTGCAGTAAGTAAACACTAGAGACTGGATTGTGCAAAGTACAGTTAGTCTGTTATTTGTCACGGGAAGTTAAAGTGTCACAGTCACAGTTGGGGACATTAGTGCAGTCCAGTGATAGGGTCCCAGGGCTTGTTGACGAGGCCAGCAGCAGTCAGGAAAACAACATTTTTGTGGCGTGAGGTTTCGTCCTGATGGCCTCCTGCCTAGATCCTGTTTGTGGACTTCAGATCTGCATTCAACACTATAATCCCTGCTCGGCTTCAGGACAAGCTCTCCCAGTTGAGTGTGCCTGACTCCATCTGCAGGTGGATCACAGACTTCCTGTCTGATAGGAGTCAGCGTGGGAAGCTGGAGAAACACTGACCCCCAGACCATCAGCACCGGATCCACCTAAGGCTGCGTTCTTTCTCCACTGCTTTTCTCCCTGTACGCTTACAGCTCTCTTACAGAGAACTGCAAGCTCCTGAAGTTGACAGACAACACCACGCTCATCTGACTTATCACTGGTGGGGATGAGTCTGCTTACAGGTGGGAGATCGACCACCTGGTGACCTGGTGCAGTGACAACAACTTGGAGCTCAACGCTCTCAAAACAGTGGAGATGAGTGTGGACTTCAGGAAGAGCCAAGTCCTGCCCGCCCTCATCACCCTGTGTGACTTTCCAGTGGACACTGTGAGGTCATTCCGCTTCCTTGGCCCCTTTTATCACCCAGGACCTAAAGTGGGAGCTGAACATCGGCTCACTCACCAAAAAAGCCCAGGACCTGTACGTCTCCAAGATTGTGAGGAGTGCAGGTACGATTGGCCCACCCCTCCAACCCTGGACGTGGACTCTTAGAGCCACTTTCATAAAATAAATATAGAGCATGCAGAGCATATACAAAATTTCTCTTTTGCAAGAACAAATTGTATTGATACATTGTAACATGTATTGATGAGATATTCATTTCTTTGATGTGATAAGGAGGGAGAAGAGGAAGGAGAAGCTGGAAAGAGAAGCTCCGTGTGTCATGTGTCCTCCGACATTCTAGACCTATAGCAGCATAACTACGAGCAGGTCCAAGACAAGCCTGGACCGGCTCTAACTATAAGCTTTATCAAAAAGGAAGGTTTTAAGCCTACTCTTAAACGTACAGATGGTGTCTGCCTCCGGAACTGAAAGTGGGAGATGATTCCACAGGAGAGGAGCTTGATAGCTGAAAGCTCTGGCTCCTACTCTACTTTTAGAGACTTTAGGGACGACAAGTTATCCTGAATTCTGGGAGCGCAGTGCTCTCTAGTGGGTTGATAAGGTACTAACAGCTCTTTGAGGTATAATGGTGCCATATTATTAAGGGCCTTGAAGGTGAGGAGGAGAATTTTAAACTCCCAAGTTCCTGACTGTTTCATTGGAAGCAAGGGCAATGTCGTCTAGCGCAGCTATATCGTTAGATAATGTATCTCTAAGGTGTTTAGGGCCAAGTATTTGAACCTCTGTTTTATTTGAGTTTAATAAGAGAAAATTGCGGGTCATCCAGCTTTTTATGTCCTTGAGACATGCTTGGAGTTTAGTTAATATATTACATTGTTCAGGTTTTATTGACAAGTATAACTGGGTGTCGTCCGCATAGTAGTGGAAATTTACCGAGTGTGTCCTGATAATGTTTCCTAGTGGAAGCATATATGTTGAGAATAAAATTGGGTCGAGGACAGAGCCCTGTGGAACACCGTGGTTAACTTTGGTGCGCGCAGATGACTCATCATTAATTTGCACAAATTGGAATCGATCAGAAAAATATGATTTAAACCAGTTTAGGGCGGTTCCTTTAATGCTAATTAACTGTTCTAGTCTCTGTAATAAAATTTGATGGTAGATCTAACAGGATGAGGACAGACACAAATCCCTGATCTGAAGCTATTAGAAGGTCATTAGTGACTTTTGCCAAGGCTGTCTCCGTGCTGTGATTAGCTCTAAACCCCGACTGAAAGTCTTCATATATATTACTTTCCTGGAGAAACTCACACAGCTGATTGGCTACAACCTTATCAAGGATTTTAGACAGGAAGGGGAGATTAGATATCGGTCGGTAATTGGCTAAAACCTCCGGGTCCAGGGTGGATTTTTTGATAAGGGGTTTGATTACAGCTAGTTGAAAGGACTGTGGTACATATCCTGATGATAATGACAGATTGTGTTCAGTAACGAACTATCAATTAGGGGCAGAATTTCTTAAAGTAAGTTTGTAGGAATGGGATCTAAGATACAAGTGGTTGGTTTAGAACATGAGATTAGTTTGGTCAGCTGATCAAGGGTGATCAGAGAGAAGCTGTCTAAATAATTGATAAGATTCTCAGCAGTTTCTGAGATTTCTATTCTTGATAAAGTATTAGTGCCAATTGAGGGCAGGAGATGGTTGGTTTTATTTCTAATAGTTAGAATTTTGTCATTAAAGAAGGTCATAAAGATATTGCTATTTAGGGATCGAGGAATACTGGTTCGGTGGAGGTGTGACTCTCTGTCAGCCTGGCTACAGTGCTGAAGAGAAACCTGGGGTTGTTTTTATTTTCTTCTATTAGTTTTGAATAGTAGGCAGCTCTTGCTTTGTGGAGGGCCTTCTTATATGCTTTAACACTACTCTTCCAGTCTAGGAGATTTTCAAAACAGTTGTTGGAGCGCCACTTCCTTTCTAGTTTTCTTGATACTTGTTTTAACTCATGTGTCTTGGAATTATACCACGGAGCTAATTTACTATGTTTTACACGTTTCTTTTTTAGAGGCGCTATTGAGTCTAATGTTAATCGTAATGACTTTACAGAGCTATCGACGAGATGGTCAATCTCAGTGGAGCTAGGGTTTTTAAAGAATTCGTTGGTTATATCGACGGATAATACGGGTTTAAATGTAATCGGAATTATTTCCTTAAATTTAGCTACAGCACTATCAGGTAGACATCTAGAAAATGAGTTTATTATTAGTGGCATATATTCTGATAATGAAAAATCGAAGGTTTTTAAATTATGGTCTGATAGAATTGGATTACATGGAAGTAATGTTAGATGTTCAATTTTGACACCGTATGATAATAGAAGGTCAAGTGTGTGGTTACAACAATAAGTAGGTTGGTGTACACACTGACTGAAACCAATTGAGTCTAGTACTGAAATAAATGCTACGCTAAGGCTATCATTATTATTGTCAACATGAATATTAAAGTCACCAACAATAATAATTTTATCGGTTTTTAGGACTAGGTTTGATAAAAACTCAGGGAATTCCGTTAAAACTTCAGAATAAGCCCCAGGGGCACGGTAAACGGGTGGCTGTGTGAGTGGTAGAGCGGTCGTCCTCCAACCTGAAGGACGGCAGTTCGATCCCCAGTCTTCCCCATCTGCATGCCGAAGTGTCCTTGGGAAAGATGCTGAACCCCGACTTGCCCCTCATCGAACAAAAAAAGTGCTGCTAATAGATGCAGTGTATGATTGTGTGTGTGAATGGGTGAATGTAAAACTGTACTGTAAAGAGCTTTGAGTGGTCATCAAGACTAGAGAAGAGCTATATAAATACAAAACCATTTACCATTTAAACTACAGCAAATATGATTGGCTGTTGGTGTTTCTTGGATTGGTGTGGAAGACTAAGAACAAGACATTCAAATGAGTTGTAGCTTAGTTTAGGTTTAGGATTAATTGATAGACTGGAGTTAAAAATAGCAGCAACTCCACCTCCTCGACCAAATTCTCTGGGAACGTGTGAATTTATATGACTGGGGGGAGGAGATTCATTTAGACTGACATATTCATCGGGATGCAGCCAGGTCTCAGTGAGGGACAATAAATCTATTTTTTGATCTGAGACTAGTTCATTTACTAAAATAGCCTTTGATGATAGTGATCTTTTGTTTAAAAGTCCACATTTAAAAGTCTTTGTTTCTTGAGTTGTTGCAGAGGTTGTGTTAATTTTTATTTGGTTTTTGTGTAGAATTCTCCCTCTGTTGTTTGATTTACATAATTTAATGGGACGGTGGACAGAGACAGTCTCTATGGGTTTGTGGTTGTGTGACTGATCCAGAGGGAGTGCAGAGACGTGTGTAGCACTGCAGCTCTGCGTCCGGGTCCCAACTCTGGGTTGTCATTTAATAGACTGAGTAATATTCCTAGATAAGAGAGCTGCTCCATCCCAAGTGGGATGAAAGCCGTCTCTCCTAACAAGACCAGGTTTCCTCCAGAAAGTTTGCCAATTATCTACAAAGCCCACACCATTTACAGGACACCACCTCGACAGCCAGCGGTTAAAAGACAACATGCGGCTAAACATGTCATCACCTGTTGTGTTAGGGAGAGGGCCAGAGAAAACTAGTGTCCGACATCGTTTTTGCAAAAGCACACACCGACTCAACATTACACATTTTTTGCAGTAGTACCATATTTCCACAAGGTTTGTGCTATATATTGGCTATGAAAATTTTATTATCTTTTGTGGACAACAATACAGTTAACTCTGGTGGCAAAACACTATTGTGCGAACAGGGATGCTCCGTGTTTGACTGCTTGCATAACCCCATACCAAGCATGGCAGTGTGGATGTCCTTAGCCACAGGAGTAGGAAGACAATTGATCACGAGTTTGGGGCTGGAACATTTTGCTGTATTAAGCACTGAAACTGTTATTTAGTTATCAAATATACTTTAAACAGTTAACGGTTTAGATCTTAAATTTCAACTTCTAATTTGCTTTAGCAATTAAAAAATCATATCCTCTGCACCATTTAGGCAATGGAGCTGTTTTAGAGTTTTAGCACTGGTATCAGAAAAAGACCCAGACAATTACCCATTGTCTTCCCACATGCCCCAATTGCTAAACCGCTTTTGAATTTGTTACCATGGTGGCACTGTTGGAGGCGGAGGCCTTTTATAAACTAAATATTTCACTGCTTTTGTTGTTTGAATATCTTCAACAGTAATCCAATCAAAAAACTAATAATCAGCTACAGACACCAGGGCCTTGTGGAGACTGGTAGAGTGAGTATGGTGGTAAACTCACTATGAAATGAAACCTCTTCCACCTTTGTTTTCATTGAAATTCTACAACATGACAAGACATGGCCATCAAGATGGGCTAACTCAACACTGACACAATGGGAAATCATTTCTTTCTGGTGAGACTTATTTTTGGTTACAGTCACAAGGAAAAGTGCATGAATGTTAACCTTGTTTCGGCAAATATGAGTATTCACTCTTACTATCATCCATAAGACTGTGTGGCGTCTGTTCTGTCACACTGAGGTCCATAAGGAACACCATTTTGTCACTCGGTATGTGTGTCAAGTATACATGTGTGGAAATGACAAACCTGAAACCTGCTGTGTGGAGGTCTGTTGCTTTCCTCACAAGCTGGACTGGCAACATGAACTATATTTGTAATTTGGCTCTATTTCTCGAAAAGCTGGCTGTCCTGTGCCCGGATCATGGTGGTCTTCTAGGAAGGAAGTGTGTGCAGGACTGGTGGCTGCCCACACTGCTACCCTTTCTGAGGTCTCCTTTGTGGGAAAGAGCCAGGTAGATGCCCGGATGAGACAGAGAGGAATAGGTGGTGTAATGATTTTCTTCCAGGATCTCCTTCAACAAGCAGTCAGCAGAAAAGTGCTCCTGGAAGAGACAACCACATTTATGATGTCCCATTATGGAGACCTAGGTAAATGGTCTGTTTTGATGACTGCTCAAAGCGCTTTACAGTTTTTGCCATTCACACACATTCATTCAGTGGCTCTATGTGTATCTATCAAACATCACACACCCACTGCCAACACAGCCATCAGGTGCAATTTGGGGTCAGTATCTTGCTGAAGGACACTACATTTTGTGCAATAGGGAGCAAGGGATCAAACCTCCAACCTTCTTGTTAGTGGATGACCCGCTCTACCACCTGAGCCACAACCACCCAGCTACCTGTTTATAGTGTTTAGGTACAATCGCATTCTTAACATAGTGCTCTTTGACTCAGGTTTGAGGAGTGCATTTTTTAATATAGTAAACATATATGACACATTTAAACCATGCAGTATTGAAGATGTGAAGGGGGACTACATACCGCGCCATATGCCAGGCCTTCTCGACTCATACAGAGGTACAAGCCGCTCTTGACTCCTTTGATTCCCACCACTCCATGCTTCATAGCAAACACCTTGAGCCAAGCTTGTGGAGATTTAGAAATGCAGAGTAGAGCAAAGCATAAATGAATGGACCAAATTTACAATACAGACTAAATAAACTTGAAACATTAACACAAGCTCATGGTAAGGAGGTTGTATGTGTGGACTGAACTTACAATACTCTGTGGGTTTGTGGATGCCTCCAACAGAGCCACTGGGCAGAATCTGGAGATGGTAGCCAATGCCAACACGGCAGTAAAGCAGCTGCCGTTTGACCCCTTCTTCGACTGGATGAGGACTAGGACCTGCAATGTGAAAAGATGATTTGTTGTTGCTGATGTACAAGGTACTTAATAACTAGTTGTCCTTGATGGTGAAATGCCATGTTATTATAATTGTTCCTCCTCCTTTTAAGAGATTCCTGGTTCAAAGCAAAAATGTCCCTATGTCGATCTGATGGTGACACAAGGCTTCAGTAGTCTGAGTTAGAGAAATGCCTACCGTCCAGTTATTTTTTTATTGAATACCGTTTTTCTGCACAGTTACAGTTTCCATGCCGAGTGGTGATAGTGATATATTTTAGTATTCACACCAGTAATTAACCTACACACAGCTATCAAGATTTAAATCAGACTGCTTACACCTATAGTATTAACTTCAACTGAAGCTAATATGAAGCAGCTTTTGTATATTAATGATTACAGTGAACAATAAATCTCTGAACATATACAAAAGATGTGTTATCATGTATTATATTAAGACAGTCAAAAATGTCCATTAAGATTTCAGTCTTGTTGGTTGATTTGACAACACACATTATGGTGGCAGGAAAGGCAAGTTAATTTAATAGTACACTTCCAAAATGACACGTGTTGTCCTGACCACTGAGGACAGTATACATGCCTTGAGCAGCTACACTGTTAAACAAAGTGTGAGCTAATGAAGACCAA
The DNA here is from genome assembly GCF_009819705.1 of Hippoglossus hippoglossus. Classification (NCBI taxonomy): domain Eukaryota; kingdom Metazoa; phylum Chordata; class Actinopteri; order Pleuronectiformes; family Pleuronectidae; genus Hippoglossus; species Hippoglossus hippoglossus. The sequence continues at coordinate 24,420,139 of NC_047171.1, forward strand.
AGGAGACAGTCAACAATGTTGATTGAAGGAAATCATACCCTAAAGGAAAAGTTACAGAAAGCACTGAAAGAGATTTGTATGACATGTAGTTAGGGTTCTTATTTCCTAACAGCTTTTCTTCCACAGCATGTCCCACTAACATCATCATGTGTTCATAACACAGTTCAATCGAGAGAAAAAAAATATTTTGAGGATAAGCATTAAAGAAAGTTTCCTATGTGCTGTTTGACCTTTACCTTTCAGCAGGGAGTCCCTCATGTGTAGCTTCCAGAGGCTTCGGAGGCGAGAGTTGTGGTTCTCAGGTGAAAACACTGGTTGTTGTCTCTTTGCCCCAACTGCATGATCATACACACCGAAAATCAGGAGCAACAGGAAACCACGCAGCACCAAGAAAACATTCATAGTGAAACATATCAAGCAGCTTCCAGCAGGCCACACAGTGATGTACAACCAACAATCATATCTATTGAGAAAGGTCCACAGTCTCTGAGAATCTGTCCGGCAACACCAGGTTAGGCCTCCTGTTTGTCTCACTCTGCCAAATTTGTGCTCCACCGCCTTCTCTGCTCATCTCCTCTTCACCCACTTCCTCCTTTTATCTCTTCAGTGCCTTTGTCTACTCTGAAGCTCTGACAGGGACACAGTGAGATACTTACACACATCATGTTATGTATTATCTTACATATCAGTAATACTACCAACATGTGATGTTCCCTGAAGCTCCTGCATCTTGTTATATTTTCACACACTCAATCTCTCCAGTGGTACCCTACAATAACTGATCTAGTTTCATTCCACCATAGAAGGATGAGGAAAGTACAGTCAGAAAAACTGACCTGCGTATATGAACATGTTTTTATGTTCCCCAATCAGACCTTGGATGGACAACCGTCTGTGCAGTATCTCAATCGTGGTGATTGAAGAGTGAGCTGATAAAGCAGCAAGTAGTCTGAGGGAAAAGAACATGGTCCTAATTTACATACAAACTAACAAAAGTTCAGTGATCTTGTGGAAGGTAACCTCAACTAATACATTTTTGTTTCTTAGAAAGTTTGACAGAATTGTGTTAAAGGTCCAGTGTGTAGAATTTATTGACATCTAGTGGTGAAGTTGCATGTTGCAGCTGAATCCCCCTCACCTCACCCTCCCCATCCACACATTAAAGAGAACCTGTGGTAGCCTTCAGTTGTCATAAAAACTCAAAAGGTGTTTAGTTTGTCCAGTTTGGACGACTGTAAATAACATGGCGGCCTCCGTTGAGGACCCGCTCCAGATGTAAATATAAAGTATTTTAATATAAAAATGGCCCATTGTAGGGTAAAGAAATTAACAATTCGTACAATTTAGATGAAACACACTAGTGAAGACATCACTAGGATTATTTTATATTCAATTTCTGCCAATAGATCCCTTTCACTTAAATCTTACACACTGAACTTTTAAGTGACAAATACACTACATGGCCAAAGGTACATAATTGAGCATCCAAACATTAAACAAGATCTGAAGATGTCATATCAAGAAACTGATGCTGTAAAAACCTTATTTCCTCTGGTTTCAGTCTTCTAATGTTGAACCTGATTTGCTCCTATTCAGCCACATGGGCATTAGTGAGGTCCAACCCTGATGTAGGCTGAGGAGATCAGACTCTCAGGTAGTGTTCTGGTTTCTGTGTTGGGAGATGGTTGTTGGGCTATGTTCAGTTCAGCCAAGTTCTTCTACACCAGATTGGGAAATCTATTAATCTATGGACCTGGCTTTGTACATGGGGTAGCAGGAAATAGACAGTGCATTCAGGAAGCATTCCAACCCCTTAAATTTGTCCACTTTTCATGTTGCAGCTTTATGCTAAAATAATCTATCAATCTATCAATCTACACTCAATACTCCTAAATAACCAAGTGAATATATAGATTGAGACAATTTAGCTAAATTTATTAAGAAAAACTGAAATATCACATTGACCTTAGTATTCAGAGCTGTTAATGGGTACTTAGTTGAAGCACCTCTGACAGCCATCACAGCTTTGAGTCTATGACAGTTTCCTCACCTGTGTTTGTGTTTTTCTGCCCGTCTTTTCTGCAGAGCCTCTGAAGCTGTCAGGTTGGATGGGGACTGTAGTTGGACAGCCACCATCAGGTCCCTCTAGATATTCAGTCGGATTTAAGGGTCTCTGTTGCCTCTCTTACTAGGGCCCTTCTCCCCTGATTACCCAGTTTGGCAGCCTGCTCTCGGAAATTTCCCGGTTGTTCCAAACTTCATACAATTAAGTATTATGGAGGCCACTGACACTTTTCCAATCATCACAGGTGCAGACACATCTCATAGATGATACTTAAGTAAATTAGATGTTTGAATTTTGAATATTTAATAGATTTGCACAAAGTTTCTGATGTTGTTATTATAAAGGTTATTGTAAGTAGATAAATGTGCATTGTTAATCATTTACAATTAAATCAGTGTACATGACTTTTTTTTTTTAAAGTCTTGTGTGTCTCCAGAGACAGCTGTGTGAAATCAAATACATATCCTTGAGTGATGTCACTTGAGTCACGGTTGCTTGAGGCTGAAGATTAGAAATTTGAAGGGAAAAAAATCTGGAGGTAGAAAGAACTGAGTTTAGGCTCAGGGCTATATCAACAGCAACTAGCAGAACACAGTCAAATCTCTGATCCAAATGTCAGCAGTTAAGTTACATTGTGGGCAATGTAGGATACCCAATAAAAAAAGATCTCTGGGTCTGCTGCATCAATTATGACCCTTTTTAAAAGTATCCATCAGCAGTTTTTATGTTGTTGCTAAATTAACCACCATCTGACTGAATGTATCTGTGAACTATATCTTGAAATATATTCCATTATCTGTAGTTATTGTTTCTCTGTGAATAATACACCTCCCAGGACTGGTGGGATTTGTGCTGACTAAGTAAGGAACAGATGTCAATTTGCCAGCTTGTGCATGTGCACCAGATCTGAATTGATTTGGGGATTCACAGGATGTTTCCTTCATAGATTCATCATGTTACTTTTGACAACACTCTGATAAAACCCTGTCTTTAATCAGCACATAGCGTCTGACAGTACACATCTTATCTAATATTAGTAACACAAGAGACATTTCAATTCTTAAGATAATTTTATTCATTAAGTTCTGCTATATTAAGTACTTTATGGTGATTGGGTCGTGAAAGCAAATCTAAGACATGAGGTGAGCTCAAACATTAGAAGCACATCCGAGCAGCCTGACTGTAAAATTATATCAAACAAAGAGCAATGCTTAAAGCTTCACCTGGAAACTTCAAAATACTATGATGGACTTTCAGAACATAAGTTCAGAAATGCCCTATTTATATATTATCAGTGAAAAAAAAAGTTAAGGCACCTTTAGTAGACATGGGATCAACAGAAACGACATGGGCACATTTCTCAAAGCTAGAGCAGCTGTATAGTACAGCTTTAAAGGTGTGAAGTTAATGTTAGTTGAGTTATTAAATTTGACATTGTTCGGTCCCACAGTGAAAAGTTGTCAGATATAAGAAAAAATGGTTCTGATTAAGAGGATCGTTACAAGGCTCCCAAATATTGTTCATTTTGAAAGTCAACAGTTTCAACTTGGTTGGTATTTGGTGACCATCGTGGTTGTTGCAGATGCTGTAGTCGCACCTCAGTTGAAGATCACGCCAACATGTGTCAAACACTCCATAGCTTCTTTTGACTTGATACGTTAAAAGGTTTCTTTGTGTTTTTCAGGCAGCTGGATTTGGCACATGTGAATGCCAAAGTGTAAATATAATATCCTGGACTCTTCTCACAGGTTTTTAGATGCAAGTCTTAAGTGCAGGCCTACAAACATATCAGCCATAAAGGATAACAATGAAACAACGTGTGTAATGTAAAAAAAAAAAAAAAATCATAGTTTACTGTGATAAATTTAGCTCATGAGAAGAAATATTTTGTTTATATCAAATAACTTTTTACGCTGGACTCAGGGCTAAGAAGCTCCTTTGGCTCTCATCTTAGACAGCAGCATTTCATTTTTCCGACACTCCTGGAGAGAAAAAAAACATTTAATCATTACTGTCACATAACTTCTTTGTAACTACTTCATGACTTCACTTCACTTATAATATGACGTATGATGAGACATAATCTTATGATCAATATAAACTTTAGATTGTCTCTATTTTATTTATCTAAATCTATTGTTAACTTTGAGAAATGTTGGTAATTATGTTAAATATTTCTAATGACTCTGGTAGTCATTTTCAACATCTAATCAATAATATTATCCCCCAAAATAAAGTTTTATTAAAACTGTTTACAGAGGTGTTGATTCACCGATAGTCATTTTTAAGACTGTAAATATTGTTTAATATAAACTGCTTGTTGTTGTAGCCAGCAACACCTCTCAGCCAAGTAACTTTATCCATAACTAATAAAGAACATATGATGATATTTGACTGCTTTCCTCACCTCCTTAAAGTCCTTGACAGTTTTGAAGTAGAGCCTCTGCTTATCGAGCAGCTCCAGGTATTCATCATTCAGCCGATCTCTCCTCATTTTGTTCTCCTGCTTTTTCTTCTCCATCTGGCAAACCATACAGGCAGAAAGCAGGCGTCACACAAACTGTGTTGTGCTTGTGTTGTAATGGTGGAAACACTGTTAGGACATCTGAATCACTTGTCTGATTTCTTGTACTGCTTCCAAAGCTGTACTTCAATTCAGCAATGACGTTTCCAAATCTATAAAGGTAACTAACTTGAATTATTCTTTAAGAGAGTGATTTCTACCTTGATCCGGCTTTGTTTGATTCCCTCCACTATTTGCTCCATCTGTCTGAGGAATTGCTCTTTGGCTGCTGAAGATGACATGGCCCTGGACAGCAGCACAGCAGATTATAGCTTTGACACACCGACAGACCATGCAGGTAATGGGAAAACAAACTTCTCTTCTCATATTACAAACATACGACAGGTGAGCATATCTATACTTACTGTTGAAAGTTGTCATGAATAGAATTCAGCAGATTCACCTACAGATATGAGAAAACACTATTTTATGAATAATATTTAGAATGTATAATTGTCTGCTGGTGTCTCACTTTAATTTGTTTTTCATTTATATGAATAGTTAAACTGAACAGAGCTGCTAAAATCACAGACAAATCTTAATTTAAAGCCACAGTCTACAAGAATTAATTATATTAGGAATTTGTTCCCATGTTGCTAACCATGCTGTTACTGACCTCCTTCTCAAGATAAATCTTCTTGTCATCTAATGTGTTATACAGCGTGAAGAACTGTTTGGTCTCTTTGTGTGTTGCAGAAACTGAAAGACACAAGAAGAATTAGTAGATATTGTCTTTGCTCCTAATCTTCTGCTGACATTTAGTGTAATTCATAAGTGGAGATACATCAAATGTCTACTGAATACTTACCTGGTCTAATTCTGGTTAGACTAGATACAGAGGTGGAACGCACCTTGGCTGTAGAGTTCAATGAATCTCTTCTGGTACTGGGTCAACTCGGCCCGGCTTGGCACCTCGTCAATCTGCCTCTGCAGGATGGCGATCTCACGGTTCCTCCGAGCCTGAACAGAGTGAAATAACCTCTAGAGTAATTCAGCTCAAAGAGGAGAGTTTCAAATAACCAAAACTCATGAAATATGAAGTCCTGTATGTGAACAAACCAAGTTAATTTGTTTCAAGAAACTTTGATCAAATCCTTTTATAATCATATGATAATAATGGAGGTTCTCGCGTAATTCTCAAAAGAGGCCTTGACAGATATTTTTTTCAGGTACTATAATATCAAGGAGTGGATAAAGCCCATGACATTTTTTTGAATAAAGCACTTTTTATGTCTCTCTTGGTGTGGAGAATAAGTTTTTCCAGGCATTTCATTATTATTAAAGTAATGCCAGTGGGCCCTGGTGCCTTGCCAGGCTTGCAGCTGCCCAGCAGAAGCTGGACATCCTGAAGTGGAAATGGAGGGATATGCAGGCTCAGGGAAAGGGAGGGTTCCCAGAAGCTCTTACAGACAGCAGAGTGGTTATGGGTGTCAAATCGATTGTAGAAGGTGTTCAGGGTGCATACAAAGGAGGTGTGATCCATTAATGTAGAAAAGTTCTTGTGTGTGTCACAGCCAGTTAGTGTATTTACTTTATGGAAGGCTTGTTTAGTGTTCATGTTTTTGAATGTCATTCTTTATTTTTATATTGATTATTTTCAGGGTGGCCAAGTTGAAAAGCCTCCTGTTTTTCTTTGAGGCTATGCTTGATGTGGGATGTGATCCATGGTTTGCAGTTTGCATATCTTTTGAAAGTTCTTGTTGGTGGTATTGCAGAACTTCATATAGTCAGTGATGACTCATTCCTCATGATCACCGTTGAAAAGTGTCCCAGTCTGTGCATGCCAGTGAGCCCTGGTGCTGTGTAATTACGTCCTCCAACCATAGGGTGGGGCAGTAGGTGTCAGGCTTGGTGCGTTTGAGTTCCAGTTTCCGGTGCTGAAGGCACACATATTGGTGGAAAGAAGGCAGAACGCCCTTTAGTCTGCAGCTGTTAAAGTCACCAACCATGAACACCGGGGCTTCAGCATTTTTGGCCAGCATGGAGCTAGCGACCTCGGCTACTAGCTCTGTGTCTAACTTGGTGTTAAAAGGATAGTTCACAGAAAAATGAAAATTCACTCATTATCCTCGAGATTAAAATTAAACTCGAACCGAGATCATGTACACCGTGTATTAACCCTAAAAGTCCACTGGAAGTGGCTAAGCTAGTGGGGCATGTTATGTATTTTCTGTTTTATTACGTCTGAAGAAGCGGTCACGATTGACTTCAATTGTATTGGATTCGGCTACAACGTTGTTTACCCCTGAGACTCCAAAAGTGTTTTGTTGACTCAAACACTTCCCCCACCCCTCCATCGGCATAGTGGTGAGTGGATAATGAGTGAATTTTTTCATTTTTCTGTGAACTATCCCTTTAACATCCGGTGGGATGTAAACAGAGCTAATGACCACACTAGGGAATGTCAGCTGGGTTACCTAAGTGAGGTGTCTGATGTCTGACTAATCTTTATTAACTACCTCAAATTTTAGACCAGACTCTGTGATTAACAATTGATCTGAACATCTAAGTAAATCTATAAGTCAGTGGATTAGCTGTGTATTGGCTATATTATTTTCTGTGCTTTCATTTTTTTCCTCACTTATCAACTACACCATGACCTCCCGTTCCATCAAATCTTTTGTTTAGTTAATTTAGTTACCATGACCAGACGGATCTTCTGTAGTTTCTCTCGGTCTGCATTGTACTGTTTGTCTATCAGTTGGTTCCTCTCCTGAGAAAAGAAAAAAAAGATTAGTATGAAATATTGTGCATGAACGGCATTCAATGAACACGTTCATATTTTTTGTGAGCGCTGCCCTGAACGAATCAGTTTACAACACCGTTTAAAAAAAAAAATCATCATTGTATAGGTGAGCGTGGGTGTGGGTGTGAGTGCTCCCAGACTCCTCGTACTGGGAGCACATACGCACACAGGCCCTGGGGCACCACCCCCCAATCACTCACACAGAGCGACACCATAGAGTAGACTGTATGAGCAACACACAGTGAGATTAGAGGACCAAAGTCCATTATCGTAAATCAGCCGGTAAGTTACTTTGTTGAAGAAGAGTGGCAGCAAAAATACAGAATTTCACTAGGGTCCACAGCTGCACAATGATCTGTGCCGCTGCTTCATGATCAGGGCAGAAGCAGCGGTTGGTTTTTACCCTGCTGGAGTTTCCTGTGTTCTCCCTCCAAACTCCTGATGACCTGCACTCACTTTAACTAATAAACACCAACACTAATCACAAGTTATTAGGACCTGATCAGTACATGAAGTCTACTTAGTGTTTGTTTGATTTGCTCCAAAGTTTATGAGGCTGAATTTAAACATTATGAAAAATTAGTACAACACGAGGCGTGATGCGCACAGCCAGGACTCAGTGTTAAAGTGGCCGGAGGATCCGGATTCATGATCCGACAATTGATTAATAACTAAATACATGATCGTAAGTTTGTCATCTAAATCATAACTATCCCAATAAAAAAACAGAACAAATGAGTTATTTTTAAGTGTGAACTGGCACAACACTGTTAGTATGTTTAAAACAAACTCATGACTGGGACTGAAGGCTACAATCTACTTTCTCTACTTCTTTTGTTGTATACCATTTTAGAGAATTGCTCAATTCTAAGATGTGCTAGATACCTTTTCCTCTGTATCCTGTCCTGATGCCATTTTCAACTCCTCAATGTTCTGCTGCAGACGGGCCATCTCTTCCTGGTCCACACATCCATGTTAGAGAAAATTCATACAAATTATATATAACTGTCATATAGGACTTAAAAACTAAAGTTCTACTATGCTGTACACACAGAGTGGGATAAACAGGAATCAGTGTGTGTGTGATGATGTACTCACTCTACAGTGTGTGCGGAAGTCCTGCTCTTGCTGCTTCAGGTTCTCATTCATTGTTACCAGAGCCCTCAGCTTCTCCAACAAGCTTAAGTTTAACAAAATAGACACTATTAGATTGTGCTACCACTCAAAGATCACAAGTTTTACAAGTTTTAAGAGGTTGCAATGTCAAACATTAAAAAATGTTTGACATTTGACATTGCAACCTCTCAAAACTTGTTGCAAAATGGCAGCAGGAATAATTAAAGCCTTTACCATCCTTCAAAACCTGAGTGCTATTACAGACACTAAATTCATGCTTAAAACAGTCTTTGGGTCCATTCCATCACCACACTCCAATATCTGCCACAGTGTCCATGTGCCTGTTAATACTCCAAATGTGTGGTTCAATGGAAAACACTTTATTAACAAGACATCCAGTCACTCTGGTAAATACATGGTTCAGTTAAGCGCACATGCATTGATGTTATTTAATTAACACATAATGAACAAGAAAATAGAATCAATCATACAGCACTAAAGTTACAAACAGATGACAGTAAATAGTTCAAATTCCAGAGCTGAAACCATTGAGGAAATAGAGCATATTAATGGAGGGTACAGAAATGACATTTTGTCACGCTACTCCTCCCGCAGTTTTCGTCGTACATGCACAAAAAATACATCAAAACGTGCGGCTCGGTCGGGAATGGTGTGCTTCTCCAAACGGTTTGCTCGGAAATCACCAAAAACATAGAGAAAAAAAAATGAATGGGAGTCAAGGTCTCTTGCCCATTTAGAGCGAGAGTGGAGCAGGACAGATATTCAGCTTCTTTTTGTGTGCTAAACTGCTCTCAAAGCCACAAATAGAGGTGAAATATAATGAAATCTATCAGAGCTAAACTTTTGGCTCTATCCATTTTTTTTACTTTAGTTCTCCGTTGCCTCTCTCCATTGGGTCTAATGTTAATTTTGAGAGAAAATTTCTGGAAGGAGCAAATCAGTCAAACTTTTCTAACTCGCTCCCATTTCTTAACTAACCAATAAAAAAGATCTCCGTGTTTTTTGGCAAAGTCTTGGGATTCTCAGTGTTTTTATTTCACAGATAGGACTTATAGTTTTTGAATAATCACACGTTGTCCGGGGTCTTTGCTAGAGTGTAGCTTTGTCTTTTCCAGTGTGTTTAGCCAGGAAAGATTCCTTTGATGTCTTAGATGTTGCGATTCAAGCAGCAGCACGATTTTAGAAGGCGAATAGGTATTGACGATGACTACTGAGCGGGCCACATGGCAGTCTGTAGACAGCCATTCAAGCCAGTAGCCAGTCGGATTTATCTTTAGCCTTTGCGTTCGTTACTATTTTTGTTTGTGGTTTTGCTGGCTGTTTGGATTGGCTCCCAAGGGTTTGGATCCGTCTCTCTCGCTCTCTCTCAAATTGGCACAGTCTCTCTCACCAACCTGGATCATGTTATAAACATGCAGCTTTTATAAATGTCTGTCTCGAGCCGGCAGCAAGCACTAGGCACACATTCAAAATTTCTCGGCAGGAGGAATTTTCTAGTTACTTATTATCAGACTATACCAGTAAGTCTTTAAAGACTGCAGCATGTCCAAAATGCTACAGCACGTGCACTGACAGGAAAAGAGCTAAAGTGCTTTCTTTAGGTAACATCATCAGAAAGCATCACGCATGCTTCCATTGTTACTTAGATAACACCCAGCTGTACATATCTATGAAGCTCAAAACTTCTTACTTCTAAATTCAGACACAACTGAGGTCATTGTAATTGGCTCTAAACACCTCAGAGAAAGATTGTCTGACCAGATAGTCACCTTGGATGGTATAAACTTGGCCCCCAGCTCTACTGTTAGGAACCTTGTAGTTTTGTTTGACCAGGACATTTCATTTGACCCACATATAAAACAAGTTTCTAGGACAGCTTTCTTCCACCTGCGCAATATTATGAAAATTAGGAACATCCTGTCCCAGAAGGATGCTGAGAAAGTAGTCCATACATTTGTTACCTCTAGACTGGATTATTGTAATTCTATATTATCAGGATGTCACAGTAAGTCTGTGAAAAGCCTCCAGTTGGGCCAAAATGCTGCAGCACGAGTGCTGACAAGAAGAAGAAGGAGAGATCATATTACTCCTGCCTTAGCTTCGCTGCATTTGCTCCCTATAAAAAAAAAACAATAGAATTCAAGATCCTGCTCCTCACATACAAAGCCCTTAACAATCAAGCCCCTTCATATATCAAAGAGCTCATAACACCGTATTGTCCACATAGATCACTTTGCTCCCAAAATGCAGACTCACCTGTGTTCCTAGAGTTTGTAAGAGTACAATGGGAGGTAGAGCATTCAGCTACCAGGCTCTTCTCCTGTGGAACCAGCTCCCACTCTGGGTTCGTGAGGCAGACACCATTTCTACATTTACGGTTAGACTTCAAACTTTCCTTTTTGATAAAGCTTATAGTGAGGGCTGGATCAAGTGAGTCCTGAACCACCCCTTAGTTATGCTGCTATAGGCCTAGACTGCTGGGGGAAATCCCATCATGCACTGAGCACTCTCCCTCTCTCTGTCTCTCTACCCCCACATTCATTTATTTTACTACACCTCACTAACTTTGTGTCTGTTTCCCCTTTTACTTTTAAATTCTATATCAAAATGTCCTGACATTGTCTGGGTGAGACTCTGAGGTGGTGACCTGTCATTATGAAGTGAAATTAGTCTGTGAAAACAGGTAGTTTCTCTTATTTTGTTGCTTAAATTTTAGATTTTTCTTAATTATAAAGTTTGACTATAATTGGATGTCAGCAGCCGCCTTAAGAACATCCACCAGTCATGCTTCCTGATAAACTAAAGCTCTGGTGCCTACAGTTTGGCCTGTTACCCCGAATGATGTGGCCACTTAGAGTAGTTGACATTCCTATCACAAGAGTTGAGAACATGGAGAGAATGATCAACTCCTATGTGAGAAAGTGGTTAGGAGTCCCAAGATGTCTGAGCAACATCGGTCTTTATGGACACGGCATCCTCGAGCTGCCTATCTCAAGTCATGTAGAGGAGGTAAAATGCAGTCCAAAGACTCATCTATATGGGCTGTTGGACCATCACTAACAACAGGACGGAAATGGACACCAAAAGAAGCAACCAAACAGGCAAAAACAGCAGGTTTGGACCTAGGTCAGAGTAGACCCCTGTGGAACAAGGCAAATTAAGAGCAACGAAAATTGGGGTGCAAGCCAGGCTCAACAAAAACAACACGACACACAAGTGTACACATGTAGCCTCATTGTTTTGTCTAAATGACTTAAGATTAGAAAATTTAATTTGTAAATTTCATAAATACTATCAAAGTAAAGCTTTCACACAGAGCTGGGAGATTAGCTGTGAGCTAATTCCTCCTCAGTATATATTGACCTTAATAAATTCAAACACTTTTCCTCCTAATCCAACAGTTCTATCAGAAATCCCCTAGTCATTGTCTAAAAGATTCACAGAGAATGCATGGGTGTATTGACATTTCTATCCTTCCTCCTGCATACTCAATCCTGGCATATTTCAGCAGGTGAGAATGCATCTGAAATGGGCATGAGTAACAGGGCAACTCTGCACATGTTCAGAGTTTATATGTGAAAACTGCAAAAGAAATAAACAATAATTACTCTCAACCACTCACCCACTGTCAGCCTGCTCCTCCAGCTCTTCTAGAGACTTGACCTCTTTTTCCAGGTTCTCCAAGAGCTGTGTTGCCTGGGAAGATGCATGATTTCACAATTTTGCCATATTCCCATCTTAAAATGTTCTCCATCTTTAATTTTAAACAAAATAGGATTGATTTAATTATGCTTCTTTGGCAAGTCTAAGGTTTAAGTGCAAATTTTATCGATAGTAATTATTTAAAAAAATTGTTGTCTGTAATTATTGCATTGTTTGTATCTCTGCACTATTGAAAATGAGGGTTCTGCCTCAATGTTTCTACCAAGACTTAAATAATGACTTTTGTCTCATTTTCTGAAATGACTCGATTATAATGTCTTTTGTCATATTGCTGGCATTGTTCTCCTGTGCCACATGTCAGACATTTGCCAACACAAACGTTTGGTTTCATGACAACATTTTAGCTTCATCTTACCTCCATCAGTTTTTTCTTGACCTCGTCACAGCCTGTCTTCACCTCTGCATGGCTGGCTTTTAGCTGCCATAAATATATGAATACTTATTAATGACAATTATAACACCTTCCCTGAGCACTGATGGAAATCATTATAAGCTTAAGTTTGTTTAAATTAAAAATTCATAATGGCCCACATTAATTCCTGATGGGGTGTAACCCAATGTCAGACCAATAACTAACTAAACTTAGAAGTTATATTGCACGTTAAAGAAAGCTCGTGATAGTGCTACAAAGAATGTTCTATGTCTATAGAATGTCCATAAAGGTAATAACGTTTAAAGTGATATCACATTGGTGGATGAATTAAATTCTCACACTCATGAAGCTGAAACAAAAGGCAATAATTTGCATGTACAAGATAAATACAAATTGTTGCAGTAAGTGCCATAAAATAACTAAGTCATCAAAATAGTAATCAATTCATTATTCAACAGTTTCATTGCTAAGTTATACACTGCTCCAAAAAGTTAACACTTAATAATCACAGTGTAACACCAAGTCAGTTAAACTTCAGGGATATCAATCCATCCATTTAGGAAGCACAAGTGATTGTGAATTAAATTCACCTGTTTTGATGCAAATGAAAGTGACAACAGGTGCAACAGAGGCAAAAGGAAGACAACCCCCAAAAAGGGAATGGTTCTGCATGTGGTGGCCACAGACAAATGCTCTCTTCTTATCCTTCCTGACTGATTCTTCTCTAGGTTTGTGTTCTGCTAGTGTCCTTGTCACTACTAGTAGCATGAGGCGGTATCTGCAGCCCAATCAGGTTGCACGGGCAGTCCAGCTCCTCCAGGATGGCACATCTATACGTGCAGTCGCAAGAAGGTTTGCTGTCTCCCAGCACAGTCTCAAGAGCATGGAAGAGATACCAGGAGTCCAACTGTTACACGAAGAGAGCTGGACAGGGCCGTAGAAGGGCATCAACCCAGCAGCAGGACCGGTATCTGCTCCTTTGTGTGAGGAGGAACAGAAGGAGCACAGCCAGATCCCTACACAAGAACCTCCAGCAGGCTACTGGTGTGCATGTTTCTGAACAAACTCTCAGAAACAGACTCCATGAGGGTGGCATGAGGGCCTGACATCCTTTAGTGGGACCTGTGCTCACAGCCCAGCACCATGCAGCTCGATTGGCATTCGCCAGAGAACATCAGAATTGGCAGGTCTGCCACTGGCGCCCTGTTCTCTTCACGGATGAGCAGGTTCACACTGATCACATGTGACAGGCGTGAAAAAGTCTGGAGATGCTGTGGTGAATGTTATGCTGCCTGTAACATCATCAGGATGACCAGTTTGGTGGTGGGTCAGTGGTCAGTGATGGTCTGGGGAGGCATATCCTTGGAGGGTTGCACATAGGGGTGGGCGATATATCGAATATACTCGATGTATGAATTTAACATTTGTACAGTGATTAAGAGGGTATTTCAAAATATCGAGATATATATCGTGTATCGCGATATAGCCTAAAAATATTCCTATATTTATTTTAGGCCATATTGCCCAGCCCTAGTTGCACAGTCCTCCATGTCATTTCCAACGGTACCCTGACTGCTGTTAGGATGAAATCCTCAAAGCGATTGTCAGACCTTAAGCTGGGCCCTGGGTTCCTCCTGGTGAAGGACAATGCCCGGCTTCATGTGGCCATTGTGTGTAGGCAGTTCCTGTATGACGAAGGCATTGATGCCATTGACTGGCCTTCACATTCCCCTGACCTAAATCCAATTAAGCACCTATGGGACGTTCTGTGATGAGTTGCAGGTTGATCCACAAGTTGGATATCAATGGAAACCAATTGACCGTTTTACTTCGAAAATTAAAAGTAAAAAGCCCTCAATGAGTTGTCGATTTTGGTTTCCATTGACCGTTACGTAATTTTGTTCTCAAAAAATTATACAATGTACATCAGTAAAGATTTTCAAGTTGAATAATTCGTTCATCAATATTTGATGTGTGATTTAAGTGTTCCCTTAATTTTTTTGAGCAGTGTAAAAATAAGCCCTTTCAATGTGTTAATGAATGTGTCCAACCAAATGAAAACAGACTACATGCAATATACAAGTTCTGAATGTATTGTCTGTTCTATGGGAATTAATGTGCCCTATGTTGACCTGGTGAGTGTAACCTGTGTTTTGTTTACATGTTGGTTCTGCACCAACGCCATCAACAAATAGTTTTTGTGTACTTATGTTAACCAAGTGATTGCAGAAGTGTTTGACACAGTGGAAGGCATAACATGGTTTAAGTGGACTGAAAAGTAGACCACAGTGAACTGCTTACCTCATCCAATTGTTTCGTTTTTTGCTGGATCTGTTTGGTGAGCGAGGCGACCGCCCTGTGGTGTTGCTGCAACGGACCGTAGAGCTCTGAACGCTCCTCTGAGATCAGCTCTGACTGCTATGCACACAATTATTACAATAAGGTATTATTACAAAAAAATAAATGCTAATAGATAAAAGACAGCAACATAAAAGTTTGAGCTGAGTCAACATAGGTTGCTAGAACAGGTGTGTGTAACCAATATGATTGTATTTTACACTCTCCATGTTAGTTCTCCTCACATTAACCTGTTTTAGCTCTCAGTGTTTCACTGTGAATTGAATTTTAAGTACACAGTTAGTTGAAATCAGCATGCAGGTTATCTCCATCCCACTCAGTAGTTATATTAGTAAACAACACATTACAGTACAGCATCTACTTTTAGAAAGAAGTAGTTTAGAGATTACAATTCTTAGATTTTTTTAATTCAATTTAGTCTGTTTTAGTGGACAGACTAGTCCAGAATAAGGCTGAGCTGAAAAATGGGCAGTAGGAAACATGCAGTGTCTTGTTTTCTTCATGCGTTTAATACAAAAGATGTGGCATATGGATGTGAAGAACTTGGGTTGGTTAAAGGCACCGTTATTGGAGCTGACAGCTGAGTAATAAAAGTTACAAGTAATTTTGATTTTTGAGAAACAGAGATGGAATTGTTAATACACAGGGACTATACTCAAATGGTCCTGATGTAACATGCAATATTGAACATACTTTATGAGCATACATCACAATTAAGTGTCACTGTGCTCTGACTGATTCCCTTTGACCTTGAGCAGTAGAAAATATAATTTATTCTGCTCCTTTAATTAAAACTGACGTTCTTACTTTAAGACTCACCTTCTCAGCATACTCAGAGGCAATCTGTTTGATTTCTTCAGACTGCAGTCCAACTATCTGACCAACTGCACTCGCTGTCAGCTTCCCCTGCAGAATGACAAAGCTCAGTCACAACCACACATCACTGAACATTAATTTGTTCAGTTTACACTGAATGCAATGACACAAAACCTTCAATTGCCAAGACCTGCATTTAACAGGCATCACAGAGCAGGAAATGTCTCTTAACTGGCCAAAACGGCTCAAGAATAACACATTTTTTATTCTACTTTCAGGAGTATTTTTAGATTTGTTTTTACTTAGAAATTTAGGAGAGCTCCAGGGGTGCCCTCACAAGTAACCTAGAGTTACCATGAGATGGCTTTCAGGTAGAAATATTCCATGAAAGGATAGATGCTTTAGGAACTCTTGATGACACTTAGAAAAAAATTAGAATTTTTTATTAAACCGACTTTGAGCGGGATACAGCAAAAACTGATGGGACCATATAAAATGTTACAGTAAAACAAATGATTCTGTCAGAACCAACAATTCTTCAACTCAAAAAACTTTGATTGTGCTTATGCATAATGTGGATGATCAGAGTCCTTAGTGAGAGTGGTCACCTGCATAGTGAAGGATACTACAATTTAACAACACAGGTCCAGATTAATAGAGGAATATTATGGTGATTAATTTCTTACGAGTCAGTAAGTTTAGAGAAAGAACAAGACAGCAAAAAGATTTCTGTCTACCTCTTCATTCACCATAGCAGCCATGCTGGTCATCAGAGTTTTGATTCGCATCTAAGAGAAAAAACAAAATTGCATTTTAAAAGGCAGAAAATTCAATGTTAAGTTTCACTGTACTTTACAGAAAGATGCAAGGTGTAGATGGTACAAACAGAGTCTTGTTCTACTCTCCCCGTGGAAACACAAATTATTGTAATGCATTTCCTTAACCAGAAGTTTCGAATAGGCAGCAACAGTCTGGATCTGGACCCAGAATCCATCCTATCTAGACCTGGACGTATTACAGATAAATCATTGAGAATTGTCAAAGTTTGACAGAGCGTTTCTATTTAAACAGATGTAGCTTTATTGCAGCCTAGGAAACTCACTATCAAATCTGTGAATTCCAATAAGCATTCTGAGCGCAACTGGTGTGAGGAGAGGAGGAGGAATAAACAGTGAGTAAAAAGTGGGTTGGATATAAGAGGACAAGAAAGAAGAAAGCAGGTGGTAAGATGTGATGAAAATTTGTTAGAGAAAAAGAAGAAAAGGGGAAATTACATTTACACTTTTTAAAATATTTTAATATTACTTTTTTAAGGATTTAAAAAAAAAAATTCTGTTAGTGATTTTTTTTTTTACTTATTTCGAATCCCTCTATTATATATTGTATATACATATTTTCTCTTGCCTCGTTTCTTTACTGTATCATGCATTATATTTCACATGGCTAGACGTGAGGCATAATTAACTGCAATTAAATTAAATCAACTTCCTACAATTTTTTGCTACTTGAAGGAATTTGTAATATGTCTATTTTTGCTCTCCATCTGTAACGCAGTACATAAAGTACTCACCTCCTCTGCTGCCTGCAGGTCGTCTTCTTCTGACACCTCTACCATCCCAGGAGGGGTCACTTGAGAGCCGCTGGCCAGCAAAGCCTTTCCCTCATCCACCTAGTGGAGGGAAGACACATTTCATACCAACTAAGTTATCGTTTTCCCGCCCTACCATCCAGCTCCCACAATGACAGCCCCTGCAGTGGCAGAAAATAACCAGTGCTCTCAACAAGCGCCAACTAATATGTGAAGTAAATTTTATCAAGGTGCGTTGGGACCTTTAATTCTATTTTGCTTTTAGATCTGTGAGATTGAATGTATGTTAATACAAAGCCTTGTTCTGATCTGTTCCTGTTAGCTCGTATTCTGTCTCCCCTTTGTGCAGTGCTGCAAAAGCAGGCACACAAACATGTTGCGATAAGAGCATAAAAGCTGTGTTGTATTGGGTGTTAAAGGTGACAGAATTAGAATTTCTTTGCTCACTGGTACACCTTTTCCACCAAGGGCTGCTTCGGGGCCAGTGCCTAATCTAGAACGAACTCTTTGTTTTTCAAAAGCCTAAGAACTGACTTTTTGCCAGAAAAACTGGTTCAGTTCTGGTGCCAACACAGAACCGCTTACGTCAGGGGGTGGGGGCAGGTTTATCATTAACAACAAGACCAACCAAAACATTGTGACCATCATTTAAAAAAACTAAAACTTGTGTCATGTGTAGTCTGCAACACAGATTGAATATTTTTAATTGTGGTTGCCAAAGCGAAGCAGTAGTGGGCTGTGTAAGAGACAAACTGTCTTAAAAAGAGCTGGTGTAGTCTGCCATTATTGATGTTGTGCTTGAAGTTGGTGCCAGAGTTACTCAGAAATCAGAGACTTATAAGTAACGTTTACAGTGACGTAGCTCTAGCCTTTGGAAAAGCAAACTGGTTAAGAGGTTTGCAAGAATGACTCCGAACCAGCTCTAGCATCAGCCCAGGTCCACCTTGGTTGAAAAGAGTTATGGTTGGAGAGCTGACGTTTAAACGTTCACCTGCGTCTGATGAAAAAATCCTTATGTTGGTAAGATGTCACAGCAACACATCAAAGGTGCACTCAATCTACATGCTCAAGTGGCAGAGCTAAAAATGTCATATTTTTTCAAGATAACATACGTGTGCATACGTAACGCCCTTTTCATTTATATTAGTATAATAAAGCATATCATTGTTTTAGCCTGTAGGTTTATGACGGAAATGAATCAATTACATATTCAAAGTCTGGCCCTCCCTACAAACAGCACTATAACCACAGAATACTTCAACACTCTTGCATGCTGGAAAGCACTTATCAACTTCACTAATCTTTATTCAATTTATTCAAATCGATAATTATTCTCTTGATGAACTAGATAGGCTCATCTCATAACTTCATCACTCAGCCTGGCCTGAATGTGTAATCGTGCTTAGTGTTAGTAATATGTATGGCAAATTAATTGAGAATTTCAAACATGTTGTCAGTTTCGACATCAGAACTGACAGCAATAATCTTTGGACTTCAGTGGGTCGAGGAACTAGTAGTTTAACTATCCAAGTAGTGACTTGTTCAGAATCTGCTACTGCACACAAAGTATAAAATCAAGCTAATGGTGGATGCTGTATGGGACAACACTTCCTCCTAGTGGCTGAAATTGAAAATAGATTTTAAGTAATCTTTGCTTGGGAAATTACTGGAGACAATAACCTTAATACAAACGATTAATTGATTCATAAACGATTACTAAATTTTAGTAATCAACTATTTTGAAAACTAATTAATTATTCTGAGTAGTTTTTGGGTTAGGGGTTAGGGTTATATGGCTGTCTCGAATTAAGGTTCAGTAAATGTCCTTGCATGCCTTGAAATTACAAATATTAGGGGAAAACTAAGCAATAGAAATTACTTATGTTGACAAATCCACAGTAATCCACATCCTACATTACATGGTATCAACAAAACTGGGTGCACTTGGTAAAAGGTGAGAATATTTTGGCTCCAATAAGCCGAATTTAATTTGGACATAACTACTACTATAACATTGCTGTGTTATTTTGGTGATAACTGACAAAACCTTTACTGCAGACGACATGTTGCAATGCAGACATAAGGTAGATTCTCACGTTGCTTCTAACATCCTTTCTCTGACGAGAGGGGTGACAACGAGAGTATCATGCTTCTTATCTA
The DNA here is from genome assembly GCF_009819705.1 of Hippoglossus hippoglossus. NCBI lineage: Eukaryota > Metazoa > Chordata > Actinopteri > Pleuronectiformes > Pleuronectidae > Hippoglossus > Hippoglossus hippoglossus. The sequence goes on from NC_047171.1 coordinate 24,439,668, forward strand.
ATTTCAGACAGTGATCATATAGTTTACTGCAATTAAGACAATTTGCTTCTTCTCTCAGCTTTCACACAGTGCACCAGGCAAAGTGACGTTAACTTGAGTTGACAACAACAGTGCTTGTTAGTTTTTGTGCAGTAAACAGTAAAAGACCAATTAAGATCTCTATATATAACCACATGTTAAACAGACATGTAGAAAATAATTTGTGTAGTTTTAACTGGTCTACAGGTGACATGTTTAACTAAACAACAGTGTAGTGGTTTAATAGCGAGTTGTTACAGTGAACCTAAAAACAAAGCGTCTGTTGTCTGAGTGATTGTTAGTTTACCATTAATCTGGAAAACTCTTCCTCTCCAAATCATATATATCATAAGTAAATATGATGTAATGGATCTCCCTGCAGTATACGTGATCAATATGTTTCCACATACATTTTATCCATAGCAAGCAGCTACGAAACAGTATCAGTGGCTACAATGTAGCTCAGATGGTTAAAACAGAGCTCTAGAACTTGACACGAATGTGTTGGTCTGAATAGGGAGGAGAATACAGCATTGTATCATACTGTATAGGATGGCGTACATGATAAATTATCATAACAACAGTGAAATTATCATAGCACATGAAATGGTGTCTGCAAAGCCACTTTTTGAATAACAGAAAAATGATGTTTGTAAAAGCTACATCATTGCAACACCAACCTTTTCTTGTTTGGGCTGCTTTCTGAAACCATATCGCCTGAAGAAAAAATTGTGACAAAGATGTGAAAATTAAGTAATTTCCTTTGCATTTGGAATAAAACATTTTTTACCATGCCACACTACATCAGGACATCATAAAGGTTTGCAACATGAGGATAAACAGCTCCCGAAAGGAGGAATGTCTGATAAAATAAATAAAAGCATACAGAAACGCATCACAACAAGACCACACTGTGCATCCATCATGCCAATAACACAGTATGTGAGAACTTTGCATTCTCTGAGCAACATGTCTCACCACAAAACAAACTGCTATGAGTAGAAGCTTGCAGAAAAAATGCTTCATACAATACTTACAGAAGGAAATCTGACATTCTAACACAGAGGCGGTGATGGAAGGATGGATGGATAGATGAAAAAACATGTCAGACAAACTAGACCTGAGATGATGTTCACTCAGGCAGAATGCATGCGCAGTTGTGAATGGGTACAAGTCTGATGTAAACCCTTTGATGATAAATTTATGTCACTCTTTCCCTAGTGGACCCTTGCGCACTGGCGCGGGTTAGTTCACCTAATTCCTGACATTTTTGAGGAAATCTGTTTCACATGTGGTCGAATTTTTCACAAATTTAAAATTCTTGAAAAATGGAGATTCAATTCAATTTCATTTGTATAGTGCCAAATCATTATATACATTATCTCAAGGCACGTTAAATAGGTCAAGAACTTCTATGTGTGAGATGCAAAAAAATGACAGTGATGTTCTGTTACAGTGAAAGTGTGAGAGCACACACATACCTGATGTCTAATCTTACCTGCCATATTCCAGCAGGGTGGAATGAACCCTGGACTCTTCATCCAGAAGCTGTCCTGCATCCTTCTGCCTCCTGTACTTTCTTTGCGGTTTGTACATTTCCTGCAAAACATTAGTGTTCATTCAAGTCAAAAATGATATTGAATAGAAAAATACAGTAACATCTGTTGGAATCAGAAAACTGTTGGTTATTGTTGTTGCAGTTATCCCAATATTTATATCTGCTTTTACTTTTTTACTTTGTTGATTCAACAGTTACATACTTCCTTTCATTATGTATGGCAGCTTCCAAAAGTATTCAGACCCATTCACCTTTTACATAAATTTAAATTGTTGTGTTGTGTTGTAGATTAAACTTTAAATGGATAAAACATTCATCTTTCTCCATCAATCTACACCAAATAATCCATAATAGAAACATCAGCCAATTTATTAACTAGACGGGCACTCAGAGTGCATACGTCCGCCAAGTCTGATTGGCCACTTTACCATACATATATATATTGAGAAACACAAAGCCAAACTATCCGTTCTCTTATACAGGGATATTTGTTACCACACAGTAACTGAGTAAAGATCACCACCCCTAATAACACTGGATTCACACCAAATTCCATCTGCTCATACATATTAGCATTATACACATACCTGATTTTTTTCATAAAGCTTTCTGCATTATTACTTAACAAATTCACCACCAAAAAAGCCCCGTCTTACACACATACTTTCAGTTTTGTGGTAATCTATCCTGTAGTTTTTGTGTATTCCTGCTATGTAACAGATACACAATAAAATACAGATGAAAGCATAACTTCCTTGGCAGAGGTGAAAAGCATCCAGACCTCAGTACTTAGTAGAGGGCCGAGTCTTCTTGAGTAAGTCTCTACAAGCCTTGCTCAGCTGAATTTGGGCATTTTATCTAATGTTCTAATGCTCTTTTATCTCAACAGATATTCTCAAACTCTCAGATTGAATGAGAAGCATCTGAAGTTCGATCTTCAGGTCTCTCCACAGAGAGCATGGGCATTAATTATGGCCTTTATGCCACTCAAAGCCAGTCAGAGACTTGTCCTGAAGACTAAGGATGCATCTCTATAAGATTCTCCCTCTCTTAAGAGGACCTCTAAAGCTCTGTTGAAGAGACTGTTGGGTTCTTGGTCACCATCCTGGCCATGTCTCTTCTTGTACAGTCACTCAATTTGGCTGCATGGCCAAATCTAGGAGTCCTAGATTCAAATCACATCACAATTGTGTGACAGAAAAAAAAGATTTGTTAAAACATGTTTTCACTTTATTTGTTCTCATGATTTCATTGTATGCTATTTAGTGTACACTGATGGGCAAAATGTACATTTTATATCCATCAATCCATTTTCTGCTGCTTATCCAGGGTCAGGTCTTGATAGCAACATGTTGGACTAGGGAGTCCAGACATCTCTCTCCGGAGGATCTCGATCCAAATATGAGGTGCTGTTCATTACAATGTGTCTCCACTCTCCAGTGACCATTTGTCATTTGATTTCACTTCCCCGCTCCATGTGCAAATAATTATTTACATAATTTGTGTTCATAGACCAAACATGACTAAACAGATGTGTAAATGCCAATGTGTTTGTGTATGCTGGTATGAGCATTCACTAAATAGAGCTGCACACATGCATAATGTGCAGCTCTACTAAATAAGATTTCACTTGTTTGAGATAGTAAACAAAATAATGATAATATGTAAACAAAATCTATGTCTGACAAAGAATGTGGCCACATGCGTCACAGACCATGTCTGAATGTGGTCTGTGACGCATGTGGCCACATTCTTTGTTTGAAGAGTCTTCAGATCTCAAACACATCCCTAATGCTTCTTGGGTGCCTTCACATGTGTACTTGGAGCTGTCCACTAGCAGGTCTGAATAGGTTAAGTCTGTACACTGGGGTCTCCTTCCAGTGGGATGTGCATGGAAAATCACCCCATCCTTTAGACATCTTGATTATATATCAGTTTACCCATTAAAATGTAATCAATAAAACAATGAAGTGTGCCAAGACTGCATGGGTCTGAATACTTTCTGAAGCCACTGCAATGCCTAAAGTTGTAGCAACTCACCAGTACATCCAGAACTGTTTTCACAGCCTTGTCTTTCTGCTGGAGAAACTCTTCATCCTACAATACAAAGGTTACCTTTGAACATCAGCACTTATTTAGAGGACAGTTAAATGCAGTTTATGCTTAATTATCCTTTGGTCTCTTAAATAAACCATGGTGGAGGATTATTACCACATACCTGCAAAGTACTGCTAAATGAATATGTTGGTACTGTATTGATATTTTTAGTCCCATATTGTTATTTTGTGCTGGTATATCTGACACATTTTTGGCTTACCAAACATCATACCCGACATTGGTAATAATTTTGACCAATAATTTTTTTATTTGTTTTTTAAATAATGTAAACTAAATACTTTATCACTTTGACTTAGTTTTTCAATGTTTGGATTTAGGGCTCTCTTTTTTGGGGATTAAACCTCTTAATTTCTTTTTCAGAATTCAAGCATACAACAATACAAAAGGTGGAATGACTAAGTTAAAAATAGAAAAAAGTATGCTAAAAGCAAGACAAAGGAAAACATGCACATTCCAAAGTGTATGGTACAGGCCATAGTACAACAGAATTATACATCATGTACATCAGGCATAGACAAGTATGCATATGAGAAAGTAGCTGTGTCTCAATTGAGTCACATCCTTGAAGGACCCTGTCTATGCAGCCAACGTTGGCTGCATCCTCCAATGGCTGTATAGCCCAATTCAGACAAACCAAATTTAAGTTTTCGCCTCGCTTTTTTCCACCATTACCTCTTTGAAAAACAGTTTGACACTGAAGTGTATCATGGGATAATTTTTGGCTGTAAAGGATCAACCCAGTGGAGCCTCTGTTGCTCTGGGGTGGAAGGCCACATTTGGAGGAGCGCTGATATTTGGACAGCTTAGTCACGCCACGGTAAAGTAATTGGTCTACAAATGCAGCTTCCGGAGGATGCAGCCCCCAAATTGAGACACAGCTGTTGTGCTGTTGCCTTTGTTGCTTCTTTTGGAGAGTGTATACCTCCGCCAAGGCTAACATCCAATATCGCAATGTAAAACGGAAGTGAAAAAAAAGTTCCTGGATCCACCCCTTTAATCAAATCCACTCAAAAAATTGGAGTTCTTCTTTGGCCCAAACCCTACCTTTCCACTTCAATTAAATCAGTTCAGTAGTTTTTGCAATGAAATCCAATGAAAATCGATAGATGATCTATCCATCCATCTATCCATCTATCCATCTATCATCCATTCGAGGCCCAATTCTCTGCTCTTGTCATTATAATGTTCAGCTGTAATTACTATTTGATGTAATTTCAGTATCTGTGCAATAATATAAAGTTTATTTGGCCACCATCTCTTTTATTATTGTTATATTGTGTCTGCCAATACACTGTCTGGTCACATACTTGATTTTCTTTTCTTGTTAATTGAACAGCCTGTGTCACTGACACATTGCAATAACAGCATTGTAGATTGGTTCATCTCACACCTTGTTTTTTTAAGAGTTTATTGTTCCAAATACTGACGATCACACTTCAAAAACATATAGTTTACAAGCTTAAATTATTTTTTTGTTCAGTTTGGAGAATTCATGGACAGTGACATGAAGTAAAACCTATTCTTGAAGTGCTACGATGCCTCACTTTTTTTAATATGTTGGGATTGCAGAAACACATGGTTATAAAGTAGTGTCACTGAGCCTATTCTTCTGGCTCTGTGGCATACTGGTACTCACCTCTGGGAGGCTGTGGATCTTCTGGAACTGAGAAATGGAGTAAGCTCTCACATAGTCACCCATCTCTTCCCTTGTTTCTATGGCTCGTTTCACCAGCCACTTGCAGGAGACACAACACACAGCTGATCAGATACAAGTCTAAACAAGGAGCCACTCGGTACAGTACAAATATATGCAAACACTCATCCATCCACCAACTGGTCCTGTTGCTTGGATTGGATTTTCTGGCAAAAGTTGTGTGTGAATTCTTTAGCTGATACTTAAGTCTCCCCAGTGCCCCCCATTAATTGTGCAGAAGTGTCCTTGGGCAAGACACTGAAATTAAAGATCCAACTAAAAAGCCACTTCTTATCAGCCAATGTAAATTTCATTCAATTTTGGCATACAAATAAACAGATGTGAAAAAAAGCTATATTTAAACTTTACTAATTTAATATTTACAAGGTGAAGAAATGCAGTCCGCATATTTCTGAAAGGTTGGTTTCTGCACTGGTGCAGATGATTCAGTTCTATAAATTAAGTATTTAATATTCAAAGAAAGTATATAAAAAAGTTATTTTGAAAGATAAACAAAAGGACCATTTGATGCACTTGTCTGTATAGAAAAAGCAACATGTGTGTATAGTAACAAACTAAGAAGGAGCAAAGTAGAGTAGAAAGTGAAAAGATTGTCATAAGCTATCACGATCAAGAGGCCAAAAACATGTTTTGTGAGTCCCCTGTGACCTTTAATTTTCCAAATCCAATAAGTTAATCTTTGAGTCTTAGTGAACATTGTGCCAAATTAAAAAGGATTCTGTCAAGGCGTTCTTAAGGTGACATGTTCACAAGTCAAAATAGGGTTTGGCAAGGTCACTGTGACCTTGACCTTTGACCACCAAAATCTAATCAGTTCATCATTTAGTCCAACAGATTGTTTGTATCAAAATAGAAGAAATTCCCTTCAGGCTTTCTCGAGATATCGTGTTCAAAAGAATGGAATGGACAAACTGTATGTACAGTGAAGGAAATAAGTATTTGATCCCTTGCCGATTTTGTAAGTTTGCCCACTGACAAAGAAATGAACAGTCTATAATTGTAGTGGTAGGTTCATTTTAACAGTGAGAGACAGAATATTAAAAACAAAATCCAGAAAATCACTTCGGGCCTGTACATGTGCCTTCTTGAGCAGGGGAACCTTGCGGGCACTACAGGATTTTAATCCATTACGGCGTAGTGTGTTACCAATGGTTTTCTTGGTGACTGTGGTCCCAGCTGTCTTGAGATCATTAACAAGTTCCTCCCGTGTAGTTCTGGGCTAATTCCCTCACCTTTCTCATGATCATCGATACCCCACGAGGCGAGATCTTGCGTGGAGCCCCAGACCGAGGGCGACTGATGATCATTTTTTATTTGAAATTCTGTCTCTCACTGTTAAAATGAACCTACCATTACAATTATAGACCGTTCATTTCTTTGTCAGTGGGCAAACTTACAAAATCAGCAAGGGATCAAATACTTATTTCCTTCACTGTATATATATATTGAGAACCAGCAAACTTAATGCCTCCGACCACTTGCTGTTGCATGGAAGGAAAAAGAAATTGGCTAAATACAATATCATTATTATCATTTTTAATTACACAATGCAAATGGACTCATTTTATGTTGAATGTTAACTGAAAGTTTGTCATGAACTCTCTTACTTGTATCACAGGAAAAATGTGGATAAAATCCAATCCTTGAATTTGATGGGGTTCAAGGTGATGAGGACACTTCATCTTCGGCAAAACAGAAACTATTTTCTCTGTCAGGGCTCTGCAAGGAGACAGATAACGCTGACTGGATCAACAGTGGCTGCAAAACTGGTGATAAAATATAACATGATCTTCGCCTAAATTAGTATGGACAAACAATGTGCTCAATCTTATAACAGAGAAAATAATATTTTACAATATAATTCAATGATTTTCTTCACTGGTCAGGGTCATTGTCCTGCTATATCACCAGCTTCTACTGAATCTTAGCATTCGGACAGACACCCTGATGTTATCCTGATGAAGATGGGAATTCATTTTCCCCTCAATGACGTTGAGCTGTCCAGGCCCGAAAGCACACTCCAATTCACAATGTTCCATCCATTGCACTTCACCTTCAGGATAATGGGGCAGCTGCGGCTCAGGAGGTAGAGCATGCCAAAATGTTGTTGGGCAAGATACTGAACCCCAAATTGCCCCAGACAGCTGTGCCTCTAGTGCAAGATTGATGTGTGATAGACAAAGTGCTGCACAGAGATGACAAAATGATACAACTATGATCACAGAACCAAACAATTGAACAATAAAATGTTGTCTATTAAATATTAGGCCACTCAGATCTAAATCTCTACTAGTCATTGATTCAATTTGATTTAGTCTGTTTAACTGAAACCTGGCAGCAAAAAGATGAATATGTGAGTTTAAATGAAGCAACGCCCCCCACCCACATTAAAACTCATATTCCTCCTTATACCCCCTCAGCCAAGAGTTAGTTTTTAGCACAGATAAAGTTTTCATAGTAGGTTATTTCAATATCCATGTAGATGTTGCTAATGACAACCTTAGCTCTGCATTTAATTCACTCATAGACTCAAATATAAATTATAAATTGGTTTTATTCAACATGTAAATGAACCCAGTCACTGTTTCAATGACACTCTTGATCTTGTTCTGACATACGATATGGTATATATTTCCCCAAAACCCCCTTCTGTCTGACCATTTTTGAATTACATTTGAATTTACAATTAATTTGTACAGCGCCAAAACATAATAGGCATTATCTCAAGGCACTTTACCTAGTAAGGTATTATCAACACTGAATTTGGAGACTGACTATCCGATAGTGTCTATAGGATAACTTAAGTTTATAATGAATTTTAAAAAAGGTCCAGTGTGTAAGATTTAGGTGAAAGGGATCTATTTGCAAATTGAATATAAAATAATCCTAGTGATGTTTTCACTAGTCTGTTTCATTTAAAAATTGTATGAATTGTTATTTTCTTTACCCTAGAATGGGCCCTTCATATTTAAATACTTTATATTTACATCAGGAGTGGGTCCTCTCTACGGAGGCCGCCATGTATTTTTATAGTAGCCCAGACTGGACAAATTAAACACATTTTGAGTTTTTAATGACAACTGAAGGCTACCACAGGTTCTCTTTCATGTTTGGAAGAGGAGGGTGAGGTGAGGGGGATTCAGCTGCAACATGCAATTGCACCACTAGATGTCCCTGAATTCTACACACTGAACCTTTAAGGAAAGAATTCCTTTGGTAGGCTATTTACTCAGTTGACCAGCCTCGTTGTGTACAACCCTTGACACCGTCGCCCCTCTGAAAAGAAGCTAATAAATCAGAGGAGATTAGCTCAATGGTATGATTCACAAACACATGCTTTAAAACAGACATCGCAGAAGTTGGAAAGGAAGTGGCGCTCCACCAGTCTAGATCAGTGTTTTTCAAACTTTTTCTGCCCAAGGTATAATAATTAAAAAAAAAAAAAAATGTATCAGGGGTCCAGACTTACTTTAAACATTGGTTGCACTGGTACGCCTAACTTTTTCATTTAGGTAGACCAGCACACAATTTAGGCGCACCCAGAATTTGGCACTGCAGTAATATACCTTTTCTTGACAGTTCCCATATGTAGGTGAGTGAGTGGGGACGTGGCCAGTCCGGGGCCTGTGTGTGAGAGTGTAAACTATGCAAAGGAGATGAGATCAAATACAGAGACACACCAGCTAAATGTTTGGTGCACCGGTGTGACAAAGGAAAGTTGCACTTCACAGATTTAAATGGTCTGGAGCCCTGTAGTAGTATTGCAAAAATAATATTGCACATTTCTCTCAAAATCCCACGGCACACCTGGATCTGCCTCACATCACACCATTTGGGAACCACTGGTTTCGATGATGTAGACTACCTTGGAAAGACAGTCTAATAACGTACAAGAAAGCCCTATAAAACATCCAATTAGAGTCCTGCATCCGTTTGCCGGGTAACCCGCAATAACGATGTGTAACGGCAAAAAAATATATTTATGTAAATTCACGGGTACGGCTGAAAGTGAACTAAATGCAGGCGGATAGCGGATGACAACAAAAGAATGCGGTTGCTGTTATTTTTTAAATTGATATCGGTGATGAAAAGTCTAATAAGCCAATGGAAAAATGTTTTATTGTGAAAGCCTGCAACACAGCTTGACCCACACACACTGTATTTTGATGTCACTGATGCAACAGCGGTGTAGGCTTGCTGCTAGCTAGTAGATCAGAATGGATGACAAAGACAAAACACCGAATTGTGGACAACACATCGTCGAGAGCCAAGTCGGACGTTTGGGACAAATTTGGTATTATCAAAGACTCTGAGAACAACCACCAAAACGAGAGGACAAGGATGCCATCACCCAGTTGGTTTGTGTGCCGGGACATCAGATTGTTTGAAACTGTCTGGTGATGGATTTCGCGAGTTGGCACAAGGATTGATTTATATCGGTGCCCGAGCTGGCCATGTGGACGCCTAGCACCTTCTGCCTGATCCGACAACTGTGTCACGCAGACTCACAAAACATGCAGAGGACGTTCAACAAAACATCATCCCGGAGCTGAGGATGCAGCTGACTGATGGCAACGGGGCCGTCACTTTGTATGTGTGGACAGATGATTTCTGTAAAATAGGTTATCTTTGTGTCACTCTGCATTACATTAACAACAAGTGGGAGCTGACTGAGTGAGTGCTTTGCACTTGAGAATAGGACAGTGCATTACGCAAAACCGCAGATAACCTCAGAACAGCTATAATGCAAGCACTGCGTAAATACAATCTTAATGAGCTTTTCTCCAAACTGGTGTATGTGACTGACAGGTGCAAACATAGTGGCGGCTCTCCGCTCTGTTACTAGACTTAGTTGTGCCGCACACATTTTAAAAACAGTGCTTCATACCATGCTTGGAAAGCCCGCAGAAGATGATGTCTTCGGCGTATCTGCCTTTATTGACTCTGCAAAGTTCCTTGTGACTTACTTTAAGCAGACAGACCTACAGAATCGTCTGAAAAAACACTGAAAGCATCCGTGGAGACACGCTGGAACTTGCTACATACGATGCTGGACTCTATCAGCAGCCAATATGAGGACATTCATGCTCTTCTGGAGGACGAGGTGAAGAAAATCGCCTGACCAGCCTGAGCACAGAGACTTTGGGTGACATTGTAACATTTCTATTACGATTTAGGGTTTGCTACCAAGGCCTTAGAGGCATCCAAAACCCGAACATTCACATCACTGCTGTGTGGTTGGAGCGCATTAGGCATCACCTGCTACCATCATCCACTGACAGCTTGACACTGTCTTCGCTGAAAGAAAACCCCCAGAAAATTCTGACTGAGAAGTTTGAGCTGCATCTCCTCCATGAGCTCGCAATGTTTTCGCATTCCACACTGAAATGCCTGAAGATGCTTCCAGACCAGGGTGACGTCACAAGACATCTTGTTGAAGGTATTATTACATTATGACTATATAATATAGCCTAATAATAATATTTGTCAGTCTCGCAACGTATTTAACAGCCAAATGAGTCATTTGGAATGACGAATTAAAATTGCAATAAATTGGGCTATTTTTTTTTTTCCTGCAGTGTACAAAATGTGAGTTTGCGCTTTCTGCTCTAAAACCTAACCCTTAATGTTTTAGCCCTCCTCTCGTTTGATACTCTTTTTTTTTTTTAAATCTGACTTTCCTCTTAAATTAGCACTGATCTTACATTTCGTTTTGACTATTCTCAAGAAATCAAATTGAAATGTGGAAGCCCCCTGCAATGTACCACAGGCCCTAGCGTACCACCGGAGAAAAGACCCCGTCCCCTATCAACAGGTGATGACTTAGCCGACGTGGAGGACTCTTTGCAATGAAAGTTTGCTGCCAACGGATGAGGTGGCATTCTACATGGAATTCAAAACACCCAAGGAGGATCCTTTCGATGTTTTATGTTGGTGGAAGGAGCACTCTACAATGTTTCCTAACCTGGCAGTGATCGCATGGAATGTGCTGGTCATCACGGCTTTGAGCGCAGCCAGCGAAAAATACTTTTTCATGGCTGGATTTGTTCAAGAACGCAGAACCCATCTTAAACCAGGAACTGTTGACAGTATTCTGTTTTTGCACAGCAACCTCAGGCTCAAGGATAATTAAATGTCGGGACGAGCGCAGTGAGTCACATAGTTGGTGTTTGATTCTGACAAAGAGGCAATTTTGCATTACATGTTCTAATGGCACACTATTGACGATATTGTATTTCTGCACAGCAACCTCAGTCTCAAGAGCAATGACACTTCAGCATGAGAATAGTGATAGAAACAAAGTTGTTTATTGATTTTCTGCCACATTAGCTGCTGTTAATTATAATTTGAAATTCTTGTGTTTCTACATATGTAAATGTCGCAAGTAAAAATAAAGCGCTTTGAAGTGAATGACTGTTGAGCCTCTGTGTTTCATCACGGATGAGTCACGGGTCTTATATTAATGAGTCTAGGCGTGTCTGGATTTGAGTTAGAGGTAACTAGGTGTAATGGGTCACTTCTGGTACTGAGTTTTGTGGATGCGGGTGGGTGCAGGTTTGCAAAACTGGACCCGTGCAGGACTCTGCCTCCTATTATTCATCATAACTATAAGAAAATAATAAGCCCAGGTTCCTCTCCAGCACTAAAGCCAGGCTAACAGAGTGATAAGTCTACTGAACTACCTATTCTTTTAACTCTTAGCAATAATTATTTCATCAGCTTTTTCACTAATAAAATTACCGCCAGAGAAGAAACTGATCACCTCCTTCCCAAGAATAGCACAACTGTAGGATCAGATTAATATTTAGACAACTTTTCTTGAAAAGATCATTCTGAGCTGATTTCACTATAGTCTCTTCATTTAAACCATCAACTTTATCCAACCATGTAACCCATATCAAAGCTTCGCTTAATTTCTATAATCCTTGAAATAGTTGTTACTACCCAGTTTTGTGATTATTAGCACAGGATTGTTTAGTTTGAAGACTATCAGAATTTAGAATCCATCACAGCAGAGCAACATCACTTTGAAAAGTTACCAATGACCTTTTCAGGGTCTCAGACAATGGACTTGTGTATATACTCGTCCTCCTGGATCTTAGTGCTGCATTTGACACCATAGATCTTAAGATTCTGTTACACTGGAACAACATGTAGGGATTAAAAGAACAACAGGCTGGTTTTAAAGTCATAGTTATCTGAGAGTTTACAATTTGGTTATGTTAACAATGACTCCTCGATAAATACAGACCATTTACCATCCATGCTCACAAAAGTTAGTCATGGAGTTCCACAAGGTTCTGTACTTGGACCGATACCCTTCACTGGGGCTGGGCGATATGACTTCTGATCAATATCACAATGATTACAAACTTTTACCTCGATTACGATTAATAAACGCTGATTTTTTATAATCTATTAGTGTGGCTGACTGTAAAGTGTTAACTGGACTGAAGACTGTCAGCAATGATTTGATGGTATATATGTAGAACTCAAACTCTGAAAAAGAATAGAGGACTCTGGAGTCTCACCTTTAAGAGAATCTTCCACAACATGAATATGTTTCATTGTTTGTGTTGACTACTGTTCAACTGTAGATGTTCAAATTGCTGCTGTACCCTAGGCTTCCAGCCACCTTGCACAAAATACACACTGCCTTTGTACTTGTAATTTTACATTATGAATTGAAACATTGCCATTTTTACATAGATGTCAGTATTGATGGTAAATGTTGTCCGTTGAAGCATTAAATTCCCTAGTGCAGCTATATTGATCAAGAAAGAAGGAAAACAAAAGTTCTTCCGCTCACAAAGCTATGCAGGCAGTGCTTTACATGTACCAAGATACGTTGCACGCAAGCCTCTGGGACCCACGCCTGTATATTACCACACTAGCTTATGTAGTAATTACTTTGTTAGTCAATACTGTTAGGCGTAAAAAAATACTCATAGCTGCCCTCTGGCTACCCAGAGAATGAGACTAGATATCCAAGCTGAAATACCCTCTAGTTTTTTTAACATCAACATCATCATTGTGCCATCACTGATGGGGGAAGAACTGATTTTGCAGCAGAACTTATCTTTCTAAGTCGATATGACACACACTGAGTAATTTATTGCACCAATTGACTACATTTACCATCAACACTGATTGGACATTGGCAAAGTATCCTTTTAACATTGTTGTGATATGTAGTGTGATATGTAAACTAGAAGTAAGCTGCACATTGCCTTTGCACATGTTGATTTTATTAGTTTCAGAGTTATGAAGAGCTGCTGCCTTACAGGTTTACAACAAGAGGACGATGGCTCGCAGTGATCTATTCCACGACAAAGTCTGTATGCAATGACATTGACTTGGGTGAATTTACATAATTTGAATATCTTGCTGTTGAGCTCAAAGCTAAATTATCAGTATTAATTATCACAAAATATGGGCCACCAAAGTAATTACCGTTACTTCTGCAGGAACTCTTAGAGCTGATATCACTTGGTTTCACCAGATATGATAAAGCTAATTCTGATTGGACACTTATTATATATCATAAATATTAATGTAATAACAAGAATGATCCTAAAGGTACAGAGCTTATACATTTGAGAGCATTGAGCTGACACAACATGAATAGGAAGCCACCAATAACCATGGCAACACCCTGGACTAAGTGATAACAAGAGGGTTAAACATGGAAAATGTTTCAGTATGTGAATTACTTATCAATAACACCCTGTTGTCTGCTTTAAATACTGTCGCTCCATTAAAGATAAGAAAGAAATCAGCTGGCTACTTCACACTAGGGGTGTGCGATATTAGGAAATATCGGGCGTGTGTGTGTGTGTGTGTGTGCGAGAGAGAGAGGACAAGAGCGAGCGAGCAGCTGATGGATGCACTGCTCTGAAGAAAGATTTCAGTTATTAATAAAAGAATCTATCATTATGTGATGATCAGTGTTGATATTGTGGCGACAACCAAATCAACTTTTAAACTGTAGCGAGTCAGAGACGTCAGCGTCGGAGCAAGATTTGACAGAGCCGCGTCGCTCCGTCAAATCTCTGTCTTCAAATTCTCTGTTTTCTCTCTATTCTCTTCATATTCTCTCCTTCCGACAATGACTCACTGATGGAAAAACCCATCAATGATCTGAATGTCTTTCATTTATCATCTAAAGCGGCAAAATATATTGACATGCAGAGTGTGAATGCGTGGCGCATGGATCATCATTATCGATAACACTCGATAACGTGAGCTTGCACATCGTTAAAACAACAATTGAGATATTATCGTAGATGATATATATCGCACACCCCTAATGTAGACTTGATGCATCAAGGAGACCAGAGGGTGAAACAATATACAAACGCTAACAGATTAACATTAGCATATATCGCCCCCCAAGTCTGAAGATGTCTCCCAAAGCATCCCCATATACTGTATCTTCCTCTACTTGCATCACCCATTCCAACAGCACATCCATGAATGGCTAGAATTGCTGTCACTCTCTAAGTTACATGTAGGTGTTTTCTTCCTATTGGATAGTTAAACCTGAAGCATGCATTCCTAAATCACATTGTTTCCTTACGTCTTTCCAGTAATGAAATACACAAAAGAGTTGAAGTTGGTGCCTCTCTGTCTGACGCATCTGAGTTAGATACGAAAGTCCCTCAGTGTAAAAAATTGACTGTACTTAAACTGCACCATTATTGGATTGTATGATTATCATTATTAAATATATGTATATATTTTTTTTTTTATTCAAAAAAATGAACTTGTCCACACTGTTTGCAGAGATGGTGGGCCTGCTGGCACTTACAATGTCTGCGCTGTGGAGAACACTTTCACTCTAGGGACAGAGGTTTATAAAGGGCTGGTGGGACTTGTTGGCTCGCTATGACCATGAGCCTACAGCACATCCGGTCCTTTGCTAAAATTATCCCCCGGAATTTGAGACGCACACAAATAAGTTCTGTACCTGGACTCACTGCATTTGGTCGGTACTTGTGCGATGTGCCTACCGAACGGCCCGTACCAGACGTTTTGGGTTAGGGTTAGGGTTAGATTTGGTCAAACCTGTTTGGTCTGCCAAAGGTGGTTATAACTGATCAAGGCACCAATTTCAAGTCTAATGTGTTTGCCCAGTCATTGAAATCTTGAAGCATTAACCGTGTAAACATCTAGTCTATACCATCCTCAAAGCCAGGGGGCACTAGAAAGATTTCACCGGACTACGAAATCTATATTATGCAAGCATTGCCTTGACTCTCGAAGGGATTGGGATGATGATGATCTGTTTGCTTCCTGTGAAGCTGTACAGGGGTCCCAAGGTCTTAGTCCAGCTGTGCTTGCGTTTGGACATGAGATTAGATGTCTGTTAAAGATCCTTAAGGAGCATCTGTTCATACCAGAAGAGAAGGTCAAAAGTATCCCGGAGTATGTTACCAAGCTCAAAGAGCCCCTCCAGCTGGCCTGCTATTTGGCTAGATACCCTGACCTCCTCCCAAGTCAAGATGAAACAACACTATGACAAAAAAGCAGATGCTCGCTTGTTTCAAACAGGTGACAAAGTCATTATTCTTTTACCTATACCTGGTTCCACTCTCTCTACTTAAAGGGCCCATATTTTACACCTTTCTCGGATGTAATTTGAGGTATTGGTACCGCTAAGATGATATATCAGTGGTTTAAAGTTGAAAAAACTGCTGCAATGTGTATTTCCATGTCTGCTTCTCTCTGGAGCTGCAGACAGAACAGGCTGTTTTCGCCTGCCTCTTGAGCCCCTCCTCTGATTGGCTGACTGCACTTTGGGTGACACGCGACCAGGCCTATCACCGGTGGGTGGTGGGTTCGGAGGCTGGACTGGTACCGGCTGGGTGGGGCTGAGAGAACAGTGCGATTCCATGATGACATCATACGGAGAGGAAGTACGGAACGCAACGTTTCAATAACATATTTCTTCGAATGGACTGAGTGAAAAAGTCCACGGAATGACTGTTTTCATACTTTGAGGGTAACTACTGACCCCCTTTAAGTAATTACAGATAGTAAAAGCCCAGAAAATGTATTTTACACAATATGGGCCCTTTAACTTTCTGGCACTTATGTTGAAGAGAAAAAGCTCAGTGACACATTCTACGGTATTTAAACACATTACCACAGGCGACGGACCAGAGTATGTCATGTCAATATGATGAAGCTGTATCACTCCCGAGAGGCTAAAAATGGGCCATCCACATCATACGATGAGGCTGCTGTCTCGCCTATGGTGGCCATCTTCCTTCTTCAGCTTTCCTGATGGTGAGGATGGATTGGTGATGCGTGATGCTACACCACAGGTGGCAAGACTAAGTAATAGTGAAGTGCTGTCTAATTTACCCCCACTACCTCCCAGATAACCAGCATGATAACATTCAGGAACTAATATGTGATTTCTCAAGTCTGTTTAGTGACATTACCTCAAAGACTTCTTCTATATCTCATGACATTGTCCTGACAAACCCTATGCCAATCAAGCAGCATGCCTATCCGGTTAGTCCAGCGTAGAGAGAAGTCATAAAGAAAGAGGTTGAGTATCTTTTGCAGAATGGATATTTGGTGCCAAGTTGGAGCCCACATTTCCTGGATACAAGTCTGATGGAAGCCAAAGATTTTGTATGGACTTTCGCAAGGTAAATGCCCTGACTTTCCCGGAGGCACATCCATTACCTCTCATTGATAAATGCATTGATGAAATCGGCCCTGCAAAATACGTCAGCAAGCTTAAAGGGGACATAGCATGCAAATTCCACTTTGTTAGTGCTTCTACACGTTAATGTGGGTATCTGGCATGTCTACCAACCCAAAAACTCTGGGGAAAAAACACTCGCGCGTTTTGTTATGGTTCCTCTAAGTCAGAAACGTCACGCTTGAGTGACTCGATTGAGCTTCCTGGGTTTTGTGTCGTAACAAGGAACTGGAAGTCTCCCTACATGGCCTTGGCCCACCCCCCCGTCCCCCCACACTCATTACGCCGGGTTTACACCGGACGCAGCGAGGCTGCGAGGCAGTGCAGCGCCGTTCCCAAGCACGCAGCCGCCTGGCTGTTCACACGGGACTCGCATTTCTCCACGCTGGTCAGCCCGCGATTCACTCACATGTGGCATTTGTCTGGATCGTTGGGACTGGGAGGCTGCAGCAGTTGCTCGGGCGCGACCGCTCGCTCTCCCATGCGTGAGCTGGAATTTGTGTCAACGCCACACAGCCAGCAGTGTGGAAGACTTCCGCAGTGTTCAGCACTACTGTAACACTGGCACAAACACACAGAGCCCCCCCACTCGTTACGCCGGGTTTACACCGGACGCGCCACTGCGAGGCAGCGCAGCGCCGTTCTCAAGCGCGCAGCCGCCTGGCTGTTCACACGGGACGTGCATTTCTCCGCGCTGGTCAGCTCCATAGACTGTATATGGCTGGCTCATTAGCATTTAAAGGAACAGGCACTCAAAACAGGTCACTCTGTGGAGGGCTGTTTTATACAGGGTAAAAAGGGTGCTGTTTTAAATGATCCTTGTGGTATTTTGACCAAAGTATGTTACAGACATTTCATTAAGACCCCAAGGAACCATATCAACTTGTGGTAAAATGGGCATGCTATGTCCCCTTTAATATATTAATATTGGTAGGTTCCTTTGACCCCCCGAGCTTCAGACATTTCAGGTTTTGTGACTCCTGATGGTTTCAGTATACAGTTATGCCCTTTGGAATGTGTACCTCTTTATGTCTGGAGAGATGATCAGTCATCCAGGTCATGGTATATCCAAGTGCTACAAACAGATCAACTGGGCTTGGTTGAGAGTAGGGATGGGCATAATTAATCGACGATCGATTAATTGATCATTAAGAATTTCGTCGATGACATTATTTTTTCATCGATAAAACTAATGCATGTTCTGTTGCGTAGTGTGAGTCTTGAAGGAATGCAATGGATTTCGCTATGTGGCAGCAATTAAACATTTTACCACACGGGGCAATGTTTGAAAAAAACGCCACAGCCCTACTCAGTTACCTGCGAGTTTCCATGTATTTCAAAAGTAAACATGAAGAGTTCACGGCGAAGTGTAGCGTGGGACCATTTTGATTTAAAAAATGACTCAGTTCACTGCCAACACTGTGAAGCTGTGCATAAGTACAACTCGGCCACGACTCAAATGATGTACCACTTGAACAACGCACATCCGACCCTGGTTCGTGGCGGTGCATCCTGCTCTCGGTCTCAACCTAGCATCAACTCGGTGTTAGCACGGAGGAGCTGCGATGCACAACGAGCAGAGAAAATTACCCAACGGATCTGCAAGTTCATCGAGATGGATATGCTACCCTTAAGTATTGTTGAGGGCGAAGGTTTTCGACAACTGATAAACTTATTGGAACCGGCATATCACATTCTGTCACGACGGGAGCTTCTAGCTGTCAGCTCCGCTGCTTAAGAGTACAGCAGCGCATATTTTCAAGTGTAACCATTGAACGGATCCCGTTTAACTGCCACAAGAGTTGTTCATCTTGTAATAAAGATCTCAATGAGGAAACACGCTGTGTTTTTTCTATTTTCACTGCATTTTAATATAGCCTATAAATAGTGAATTTAAATATAAAAATATTAATGATTAATCGAAAATCGATCGTTAATTCTCCCGACGATCGATTAAGACATTTTAATCAAATGCCCATCCCTAGTTGAGAGGCTAGTAAACAAGATCTTGGAAAGAGGTGGTAGTCAGGGCTGGTATTCTGCAACGTTACAATAAACATTTCCTTTCAACTTTTACTCTGACTTCCTAATATTTTTGATTGTTGTTTTACTGTCTCCAGCTGGCCCTAGACCTATTAAGGGGATGTAACAAGCTCATAGCACCATATTGTCTAAATAGATCACTTTGCTCCCATACAGGCTCACTTATGGTTCTTAGAGTCTGTAAGAGTAAAGTGGGAAGTACAACCTTCAGCTAACGGGCTCCTCTCCTGTGGAACCAGCTCCCAACCTGGGTTCAGGAGGCAGACACCATCTCTACATTTAGGGTTAAACATAAAACATTCCTCTTTGATAAAGCTTATAGAAAGGGCTGGACCAGGAGAGCCCTGAACCATCCCTTAGTTATGCTGCTTTAAGCCTAGACTGCTGGGGGAACTCCATCATGGACTGAGCACTTCTCCATCTATCTGCCCCTTTTCATTTTTCGTTTCCCATTTTTTTAGCAGTGGGGGCAGGACGCCAAACAATGTTTATGTTTATAATAAACAGAGCATCGCAAAAATGAAGTTGGGGGGTGTAGAGGGAGGACATGCGGCAGGGTAATACGGCACAGTACAAGGATACCGGATCTATAATGTGATGACTATGATTACAACAAGACTTCTTGATATACAATATTTCTCCTCAGATACTCGACCATTACTGACAATAATCCATCAATTCATTTACCTTCCATTATGCTACAAAGTGTTTATTCTAATCAATGCTGAAAATACCCTTATCTTGCTGATGTTCTCCTTTACACGTGACATCTATTGCACTTCTTTCCGTCTTGGGAGAGGGATCCCTCACATGTGTCTCTCTTTGAGGTTTCTACGTTGTTTTTATCAATCAATCAAATTGTATTTGTATAGCCCATATTCCTTTTTACCCTGTTAAAAGTTTTTTTTTTTTTTTTTTTTTTTTTCCTTTCCTTACTCTTAGGGGGTTAAGGGCAGAGGATGTCACACCTTGTTAAAGCCCTATGAGACAAATTGTGATAAAAAGAGCTCTGGAGAAGAGTAAGCCAACAGAAAAAACACTTACATTTTAAGGCCAATCGTCAAATTTTCTTGGAAAAGAAGATCCACATCAATGTCAAAGTTACATGTGGTGATGCACCAGGTCATACCCCCGACCACCTGAACAAGGGAGGCAGAGGAAACAGGTTTAGTGAGAATGGAGGTTAACTGCATTGATTAATAAGTAGGACTGTCTACTGAGTAGGCTGGGCGAAAAGGAAAAAAATCTTATCACAATAATTTTTTCATATCAGTCGATATTGATATATCATATACAAACGTTTTGTCTTATGCACAAAACCGATTTTACTTGCTCTTATAATCATCCTGTGCCACTGCACTTTACTGTACAGCCCTGAGAGATAATTAATACTTTGTCACACCAGTATACTCTCTTACATGTACTATCATAAGCTCTCACACACACTAATATACTCTCTTACATGTACTATCATACTCTCACACACTACTATACTCTCTTACATGTACCATCATACTCTCACATGTACTATTATACTCTCTCACACACACTAATATACTCTTACATGTACTATCATACTCTCTCACACACACTAATATACTCTTACATGTACTATCATACTCTCACATGTACTATTATACTCTCTCACACACACTAATATACTCTCTTACATGTACTATCATACTCTCTCACACACACACACACTACTAAACACTCTTACATGTACCATCATACAATATTATAGCAATATATATTACATTTTAAAGTGGCCGTGAATATAATGACAATATACATCAACATTTGTTATGAGGCCCTATGAGAGATAATTAATACTTGGTCTCACACACACCAGTATACTCTCTCACACACACACACACACACACACTACTATGTTCTCTTACATGTACCATCATAGTCTCTCACACACACTACTAGCGTTGTCGGCCTCGGGACAACCCGTGTGTACCCATGCACAATGCCCTGCTATATTAGTATTTATATTAAATATTATATATATTAAATGGATGTATATTAATACTATATTAATATATATATTATATTTTAAATGGGCTATAAATATTACTTTTATGATGATTTAATTATACATCACCATTTTGTTTCTTTACCTGTTTACATCATTCAGTTGGGGGGAAAGAGAGACAGACGGAGAGTGAGAGAGATAGCAAGAGACTAATGCCAATCACCTGAAGTTCTTCAAGTTAACTTTTAATATAACTACAGCCTTTCTGAAGTTTCTGCTATGACTACTATATTTCCATTTATAAAACTAGTCCTGCACACTATAAGGTATGAAGCCGTACATCTCCTAAGAATTCTAAAAAAAATGATTTTAGAATATTTTCGGTCTACAGAAACGCTGGAGTGCTTTTTTATTAAATGTGCATATGCAATATTGCAATCATTTATGTTTGTGACATTTCTTTAAAAGATAAACGTTGAAAGTTCATTTTCTCTGTATATTCTGCTGAGAACCACGTGCGGCACACAGAGAAAATCATTGAGACCTGAACCGCGGTTGAACAAAAGGCCCTGCTCTGTTAGAAAAAAGGCTCTGATCTGTTAAATGGATGCGGAAATGAAAAGCGAGCCGATCTGCGGCTGTTCCGTAGCGCAACTGCAGCCAGTGTGGCCCTGGGGTCAGGCGAGGAAGTTCCCCTGGCCCCCCTGATAATGCTACATAATGCTAACTGTGCCTGATGGCACAGTTACGTTCACTGCAGCGATTTGATGATACATGCACAGTGTTAGAAGATATTATTAAAAACTGTTAATGACTCGTAAGTTGTTTTATATATTTTGCAATTAAAAAGGTTTGTGTGGAACAGATACTGTTTTTCGCACAACTAAAGCTGTTGATTTTAATGTCAATGATGAAGTGGATCAATATTCTGGCTTCAGATCACCACCTCACTTCTGCATGGCCACTTTCCCCTCTCCAAAACGTTCATATTAAGTGGGTCAGAGTTTGCGTGGAAATGTGCAAATTTTCCCATCAAGTTTGTTTTTATAAATCACAACATTTGCGTGAGAAGTGCCATACAGACGTTTCAGGCCCCGTTTTGTGCATACGCAACATTTATAAATGAGACCCTAGGTCTGAATAACCACAGCATTTCCTCCTCGGCTGCAGGCCACTGTGTGTGGCTGTATTACAGGAGATCTCTATGGATCCAGCATCTCGGGAAAAAGGAAACAACCCCAGACAAACATGGACTAATGTGCAGTCTTGGCCATATCTGCATATTATCATAAGCATCAAGACTTTATATATTTGGAATCAGGTCTATTCAGAAGAAAAAAAACACTACTTTGAATGATGTGACAGCTTTTGTTCTGCAGTACCACAAGTTCCATTGAATTGCCAGCAGAGGTAACATCCACTGTCCCCTTTGTTGTAGTTCCTTCTGCACCAAATCTCAAATATGTGACTTAATGGTTTGAGGGTATTTTTCAAGGAATTTGTTTTGTTTTTTTCTCTTGAAGTTATAGTGAATATCCGACTTTCATTCTTGTAAATTTACAACATTAATTTTTTCAACTGCACAAGCATGAATTAATCAGTTTTCCCAACACCATACTTTAACAGATCCAGTGTGTACCTTATCAAAAGGTGACAGTCCCTTTATCCTGGCTCGGAAGTAACCAGCTGCCAGCAGGAGCTCCAGGATCTCCGCAAGTTTGAAACTCTGCTCTTCGTCCTCTCTGGTTTCCACCTGGAGCCAGACACCACATCATCATCATCAGCAGCAGCAGCAGCAGCAGCAGTAGCAGTAGCAGTAGCAGTAGCAGTAGCAGCAGCATCTACGTCAGTATAAGACAGAAGCTGGGCTGCTTCGGATGGAGACAATGACTCCCACACACAGTAAAGTTTTCTAATTCAGCTAGCTTCTAGACGACATGTGAGAAAAGAGGCGAGCAGGGGGAACTGTTCTCATCTGATGTCCCACTTTGCTTGACATTTCTCCAGTTTTAATTCACATTGTCCTTACGCTAACCGTAAACACTTGAGTAACATTTAAATAACGCTACCTCGAATGGGTTAGCTTTTTCCACCGTTAGCTAACCAGCGTCCATGTTATGTGTTGACAAATATCTGCTGTTTCACAATAACATCATTTGTGCAGTGTTAAATAAGTTGTATTTACCTGGATAAGGTTGCCTTCTTGGTCATATTGGGCACCTATCTTCGACCCAGTTCTCACTCTGAGGAAAACAGACGAAGCCGTCGCCATATTGAACTAAACGATGCGGGTGATAGGTCACATGATCGCAAAATGTGACGTACACGTCTTCGGGTGCACTCGAATCAATCGAATAGTCCATTTTGTTAGAAATGAGTGAAATAACCCGGAAGTAGTTCAGCGGTTGCTCTAATAAGAGCCCTTCGAATTCTTTAGTTTATCAATAGCAAGTTCGTGGCATACGTGGAAGATTGGACTCGGCAGAGCAAACACCCGGGGACGGGAGGACGCAGTACGTCATTCTGCAATTGGTACCGCGGATTTGATAATGTCATCGTCTCTGCTCGTCTTGAGAGTAGTGCGGTTGTTTCACTGTAATATTTGTTTAAAATAAAACGAAATATGATGTAAAACACGACCCTACACCTTCCTCACTTACATGATAAATGTAGTTTCATATTGTATAAAATCTTTATTTAAAACAATTTGATTTATTATTTGGCAGCTGCAGTTCCTTGTGCTGTTTAAATGAACTGGGTTATTCGAAGGTGTGTGTAATATGTACTATATCTTCATGTATACAGGTATACACCACGTAAATATAAAAAACTGAACATCTGCTTTATTCTCATGACATGATCCAGAAGTGATGTGAATCCTCACATGATTGTCAGATTTCTAAATATTTTTTTTTTATTATTTAAATCCCCTGACTGTGGAATGGTCCAATTCATTTTTTCCCTCTACTTATATAAGGTTATCTCCATTTATAATCCTCAAATTATAAGTCTTTTTATTTTTATTTTCAATTAAATCTGTTTTATTATTTGCTGTGAGTAGGTAATGATTAAATGTTCCCTCTGTAGAAACTGAAAACATCTTTTCTCAAGATTTGCCATTTTATTTTGTAAAGGAAACTTTATTATAGCGCACAGCACAGATTACCGTACATTTTGTGCGTATCTTCTGTTATTAATAAAGTTTACTTTATCTTCAGCTACAGCAGAGCAGAAAGAAAGAGTTAAGACCAAAAAATCAATAAATGTTTTACATGTGTCTGCATCTTTGAATTAGGTGTCACTTTTACATATTACTACAGGAGACAACTGGATCAGGCATCTCCTGCAGAAATAAAGTAGGCAGGCCTAAATTGTCATTATCAGCAACTTAATCAGCTACTTTTTAACACGTTTGTTCATTGAATATATAAAAGACATATTCTCCCTCAGACGCAAAAACAAAACGAAAACAATATCTCCCGGTGAAAAAGTGCTGAAACGCACATGGAAGACACAAACGAAGATGTCAAGCGAGTTTGTGGTGATAAGAGCTGACAGAGGTGTCTGTTGTCAAGAAAAACAAGTGATCTACACAGCAGAGTTATACGTCACTTCCTGCCTCTGTCTGCTGCACCCGGCTGCTCCACCTCCACAATTGCTCATGTTACTCTTTTAGCATTTGTATATTGTTCCACCTTCTGGTCTCCTTGATGCATCAAGTCTACATTAAATTGTTCTGCATAAGACATCAGCTGTTGCCTGAGTTCTCCTTTCACCAGCTTCCAGAAAACTTAAATCACACAGGGAGCTAATTTACTTTGTTTTATACTCTTCTTTTTTAGAGGCGCTATGGAATCTAATCGTAGTGAGTCTGCAGTACTATCGACAAAATGTTCAATCTCAGTGGAACTAGGATTTTTAAAGATTTCGTTGGTTATATTACATTTAAAAAATGAATTTTTGATTAATGGCATGTAGTCTGGTAAATGAAATCAAAGGTTATTAAATTATGGTCTGATAGAATAGGATAAGGTGGAAGTATTATTAGATGTTTAAATTGACAGCATATGATATTACAAGGTCTAGTGTGTGGTTATAATAATGAGTGGGTTTGTGTACACACTGACTGAAACCAATTGAGTCTAATATTGAAATAAATGCAACACTAATGCTACCATTGTCCACATGAATGTTAAAGTCACAGACAATAATAACCTTATCTGTTTTTAGGACTAGGTTTGATTAAAAGTTCAGAATAGCCCCCAGGTGCATGGTAAACTACAGCAAATGAGAATGGTGTTTTCCTAGGTGGGTGTGGCAGCATAGCAACAAAACATTCAAATGAGTTATAGTTTAGTTTAGGTTTAGGATTAAATGATAAACTGGATTTAGATGTATTCTTAATGATGCAGCCAGAGCTCAGTGAGAGACAGTAAATCAATATTATGATCTGAGATTAATTCATTTACTAAAACAGTCTTTGATGACAGTTGAGTGGTCAAGTCCTGTATGACCTTTTCTCAAACGGGTTATGATATTTCCTTCCTTTCGGTTCCTTCACTCCATCTTCCCAGCACCAACGTGTCTGTATATTTTATAAATGTCCTACGGTTTTATTGTTACCCCAATACTCCTGCCATATTGATTTTTCTTTTTTCCTGATGTGGCTTTTAGCTTTTGGGACTTGTAGGTCTACTTGTTTATTTATTTTTATTTTTATTTTTATTAATAATAATAATATCTGTCCTAAATAAAGATCTGCCAGATTGTGTAATTGTGAGTGATCAATAGCTATCAGATGCAATGAGTGTTATTTTCTTCCCTTCTCTTAAGCTACACCCATAGTCAAAAACAAATCTCATGTGCCCAGTATACATTTTACAGTGATGCTCAACTTGTTCCCCATTCTTGTCCTGACAAACACTGGAGTATATTGATGAGCTTTTTGCTCTTAATCTTAGACTCAACTGAGACTGCCCTCCTTGCTGTCACTGAGCAACTAGAGCAGCCTCTCTCTCCTCTGTGGCCATCCTTCTGGCCATCAGATCCTTATTTCCTCCCTTCAGGATCTGGGTGTCTCAGGCTCTGCACTCTCCCTCCTCACATCCTACCTCAAAGAACGTACCTACCAGGTAACTCGTAGAGGATCTCTGTCAGAACCTTGTCCACTCACTACTGGGGCCCCTCAAGGTTCCGTCCTGGGTCCCCTCCTCTTTTCTCTGTACAACAACTCTCTTGGCTCTGTTATTCACGCACATGTCTTTTCCTACCACAGCTACGCAGATAACACCCAAGTAATTCTCTCTTTTCATCAGTCTGAAACACAGGTAGCAGCACAAATCTCTGCTTGTCTGACCAACATCTCTCAGTGGATGTCTGGACACCACTTGATAATCAACCTTAACAAGACCAAACTACTTTTCCTTCCATATTCTTCGCATTACCATCGACAACTCTGTGGTAGCCCCCACCCAGACCGCAAGGAACCTGGGTGTGACACTCGACAGCCAACTCTTCCTCACTGCCAACATTACTGCAACAACCCGCCCGTGTAGATACATGCTGCACAACATCAGGAGAATACATCCATCAGCAGGCAGGTTCTGGTCCAGTCTCTTGACATCTCACACCTAGACTCCTGGCTGGTCTGCCTGCTAGAGCCATCCGACCTCTGCAGCTCATCCAGAATGCAAAAGCTCAACCGGTCTTCAACCTACCGAAGTTCTCTCACACTACACCGCTCCTCCGCTCCCTTTATATGTTACCAGTGGCTGCCCGTATCGCCTTCAAGACACTAGTACTTGCGTACCATGCTGCGAATGGATCAGGCCCAGCCTACATCCAGGACATGGTTAAACCTTACACCCCTGCCCGTCCACTCCGCTCTGCTTTAGCCAATCGGCTTGCTGCTCCCTCACTGCGAGGGACACCTAGCCACTCAACAAAATCACAACTGTTTGCTGTCCTGGCTTCCAAGGACCGCAAAAAGTCTATACATCTTCCTCCGCAGGCTAAAAACACATCTCTGATGTTCTCCATTACACGTGGCATCTATTGCACTTCTGTCCGTCATGGAAGAGGGATCCCTCACATGTGGCTCTCTCTGAGGTTTCTTTTTTTTTGGTAGTTTTTCCTTACTCTTGTTGAGGATTAAGGGCAGAGGATGTCACACCTTGTTAAAGCCCTATGAGACAAATTGTGATTTGTGATTATGGGCTATACAAATAAAATTTGATTGATTGATTGATTGATCTCTTCCGACTACACCTTGGCTGAGAAGATGATGGTCTGGCTTTTTTGAAGCTAATGTACTTACATTATTCTTGCTGTTCTGTGTTTGTTCCCTCATGGTTGAATGCACTTATTGGAAGTCGCTTTGGATAAAAGCATCAGCTAAATGATATGTAATGTAATGTAACTTTGTTCAACCTGTGAAAATGTATCAATCATTATATGGACTGGAGACGCTACCTTGTGGAGTTCCATTCTCCATATTCTGTTGTAATCTGTGTCAGGGTTTGGTGAGCAGGTAGACCCAAATGCAGGAGCGAGGAGGATCCAATTCCCCAAAAATGTATTTATTGAAAATAAATAAAATAAAACAAGGGGCAGCCACAGAAAGAAACAAACAGGTGAAAATCAAACAGTTCAGGATCAGGAACACAAAGCAGGCAGATACTGAACTGAGGAGTTGACTTAAATACAAACTGAACTAACGACAAACTAGAAACAGGTGGTGCTTAATTCGATTTAGGTCAGGGGAACGTGAGGGCATCAATGACTTCGTCATCCAGGAACTGCCTACACACGCTGGCCACATTAGGCCGGGCATTGTCCTGCACCAGGAGGAACCCAGGGCCCCCCAGCACCAACGTAAGGTCAGACAATCGCTCTGAGGATTTCATCCCGGCATCTAACAGCAGTCAGGGTACTGTTGGCAATGACATGGATGTCTGTGTGTGGTGGGGAAGTCTCCTCAGTGTGGGTGAACATAGGGTGCATTACTGTTGAACGGAGCCCCAGCCTTTGCTCCTCCTCCAGCCAAACCTCTAATCAGGATCAGGCTATATAAAGCACCTGTGAGCCTCTGTCTCTCTCTCTGCTCTTCACCTGCCTTGTTTGTGACTGGTGTTCCAGTCCTCTTTCCTGGAGTCTCGTCAGTATGCCTGCGTCCTAGCCGACGAGGTTGCGCAAAATCAGCTGGCTTTCCTGCAGTGAAGGAAATTGCGACAGGAATAAATAACATTAATGAAACACTGAAACAGTTGTTGGATGTCCTCGCAAATATATAAGTGCGTGACTGAATATGTGTGTGTGTGTCATTTGCTTCAGAAAAATTAGGATAAACCCATAAGGAAAAGTAATGTATTTCACAACTTTATTTAGTATAGATTTTGAAATAAGGCATTTTAACTTAACATCATTAAAGATGGAGCGAGCCAGCACTGCAGCCCTGCCAGGAAGCCCCACATTTGGCTGAGCGTTTTCGTGCCTGTCTGGTTGTGGTTCTGCTCCAGGTGACAAGGTGATGCCATGAGCCATAGCTTGGTTGTGCAGGACACAGCCACCTGGATCATTCTACACACCTTATCAGGTGTATAAAGGACCACATCCAACGACCCTTGAGCTGCCCAAATGTGCGATCTATCACGGCACGTGTGTTGGCATGGATGTCATTGTAGCACACCTCTTGAGGGGTTTAAGGGTTGGAAAAAGGAGTCATCAGCCAGGTTTTTAGGCCATATCCCTGATCACCTTAATAATATAACACATTGTAGAATAAACGGAATAAAATATAAAACGTAAAAGATGCTCACCGACAAGCCACCAGTCTCTTGCAGCTCCTGCCTCCCCTGCTTTTGTGTAAAA
Organism: Hippoglossus hippoglossus; assembly: GCF_009819705.1. Classification (NCBI taxonomy): domain Eukaryota; kingdom Metazoa; phylum Chordata; class Actinopteri; order Pleuronectiformes; family Pleuronectidae; genus Hippoglossus; species Hippoglossus hippoglossus. The sequence goes on from NC_047171.1 coordinate 24,468,688, forward strand.
TAAAGGAGTCGTGGGTGCCTCCTGGCCAGTGAGCCACAACATCGTTGATTGAATGATAGTTTTTCTTTTCGTAAATTGCATGGAGTCTGTAGATGGAGCTTTAATGCGCACGTGGGTGCAGTCTTGCTCCAACAGTATTTGGCACACCAGCAATGCCATGGAACTTCCTCTTCACATCACTCTGGTGTTGTTCATCATAGGGAAATTTTAAGTAAATGGGCATTTGCCTTATGATGCCATTTAATACCTTCGGGATGACATGGCTCAGAGAAGGTTGTGAAATTCCAGCCCGATCTGCTATTTCCCTCTGAAATGTACCTGTAGCCAGGAAACCGAGGGTGGACAGGACTTAAACCTGAGGAGGTATGGGGTGAGAGCGGTGTGTCGGGTGACTAAGATGCCGCTCCAGGGAATTGGATAATTGCAGCAAAACATGCCTCAGCAGTCGAAAACGGCTGATAAGCCATTTTTCAGTTTCTTCAAACGTTTTTACGGTCCCTGAAGATGCGCTCTCTCCTGTAGGCACCGGCAGCAGCATCTTCGAGCAAGGCTAGATCTGCCATCTTTTCACTTGCTTGGAGGTAAATCGGAGTCATTTATATACCCTGCATGTCCTTAAATATACTACCAATTAATCAGTTTTCAAAAAGGTGGAGGTGACGTCAGCTGTAATCAGTGCACACCTGGGCCCTGTGTGCTCTGCCCTTTAAAAGCCTTGCCTCATTCATGTCTCGTTCTCTCTGAGGGACGAGGTGGGCTCTCCCTGACACCTGATGGCGGCATTACTTTTTCTTTTGCTTACAGACCCACTTCCCTCACCCATACATGCTTTACATTACTGACCTACTGAAAATCCTACATGTTGTATTATATCTTGTTGAAATAAATGTCTGTATTGGTAACAGTCAAGTTGTGTCATCTCCCTCCATGTCCCATTCTGGTCTCCTTGTCTTAGGTTCACCTGCTGCTGTTTTGTTTTTCTGTTCTGTTTTGTTTTTGTTAATATTGGTTTTGTTCCAACAAAACAACTCTGTGTGAGCCCCCACCCAGACTGCTAGGAACCTGGGTGTGACACTCAACAGTCAACTCTCCCTTACTGCCAACATTACTGCAACAACACGTTCCTGTAGATTCATGCTGCACAACATCAGGAGAATACGTATTTTCTCACTCAGAAGTCGCGCCTAGACTATTGTAACTCCCTCCTGGTTGGTCTACCTGCTAGTGCCATCCGAGCTCTGCAGCTCATCCAGAATGCAGCAGCTCGACTGGTCTTTAACCTTCCTAAATTCACTCACACTACTCCGCTCTTCCACTCCCTTCACTGGTTACCAGTAGCTGCCCGCATCCATTTCAAAACACTAGTACTTGCGTACCGTGCTGCGAACGGATCTGGTCCAGTCTACATCCAGGACATGGTCAAACCTTACACCCCAGCCCGTCCACTCCACTCTGCATCTGCCAATCGGCTTGTTGCTCCCTCACTGCGAGCTAAACAGTCATCAAAATCACGACTGTTCGCTGTCCTGGCTCCTAAATGGTGGAATGAGCTCCCCAATGACATCAGGACAGCAGAAAGTCTACACATCTTCCACCGCAAACTAAAAACACATCTCCTCCAACTATACCTTGAATAAATAAAAAAAAGTTTAAACTAAAATGTAGTAGCACTTAAATGGCACTTACTTATAGCACTTTGTAGTTTGGCTTTCTTGAAGAAAATTGTACTTTCTTGATTCTTGTTGTTCTGGGTTTGTACCCTCATGGTTGAATGCACTTATTGTAAGTCGCTTTGGATAAAAGCGTCAGCTAAATTAAATGTAATAACGTATTGTTCCTTTCTGGTAGTGTTTACTTTATTGCTTGGTTTGTTTGAATTGTTATCTTTGTTTATTTGATCAACTGCGTTACACCGTTATTGGTTATATTGTTTATGTTTATATTCTTAATTTCTACATTCTTTTTTTGTTTCAGTGCAGCTGAGTGCCAAACTACTGGGAGGCTAGGCACTCCGGGTGAGGTCCCAACATCAATGCATGTAAGTGAGAGCACTGGAATATGAGTGTTGTGTGCACCATTGTTGCTGTGCTTTGCTGTGATGCACCCGAGGTGAGTAAATGGTGGCACCCATGGGCACGCCTTAGTAAGACTGCCTCTCCACATGTGGCCTCAGCTCACATCCTCCATTTTTTTCTTTGTTTAAGTCGGCTGGAATATTTGTTTGTCTATTAACCTTTGTTTCTCCCTTGCAGTTCCAGACCCTGCTTTTATATTATTTTGAGTTATTTCAATCAAATATTTATTGTTGATAAAGAAACTCGTCTATGCCGCTTATCAATAACACTTTGTGCAATTGATTGGTGTCCAGAGAATGACTTTGAAACTGTAGATCCTGGTGCCAATCTGTGGAGCTTTTTTCCTATCTTTATTAAGGAGCGTGGTGTTTCGGTTTGAGAGCATGACTTGTTGAATTTATGTTCAGATTTTGTATTACTTTTCATCAAACCCTGCCCTTGCACTCAAATAGCCCCTCTTTGAACCTAAATTTGCTCTGCTTCTGCCCAAACTGTGTGCTTGCACTCATATATTTTTCAGATCGTTCCGTGCGGGCGGTTACTCTTTAACCGGGTTCATCCACTCCCGCCCTCCACGGTATAATAAAGAAATGACATCATGTCACACATTGACCCAAAAAAAGCTAGCCCAACATTCTCAGCCAATCAATCTTTCACGTTACCAAATGCCTTCAACACTACTTTAACTTATTCAGCTGGCAACACATGTTCTGTTTGCTCTTTTCTAAATAAATATTTTTTATTACTGGTTGTGATGTCCCATTTTTTTTGCAGTGGATACAATATTCAGATCCTTTAATGTATGTGAGAATATCGATTATATATTATATGAAAATACATGAAGTCCTGTATGAAAAATTTGAGTATAGTGTAGTATTGAGTATCTAAGTAAAAGTATTGGATCATATAACCATTAATTAAAACGTAAACATTGTAGAAATTTGGAATGAAAAAAATGGTATTTGTTAGAGCTGTTAACAGCTCATAAACATCTGAATTGTGACCCCTGATTTCAAACAGGTGTTTATAAGAATATGTTATACTATTCATTGTGTAAAATCTGCATCTGGTGTAACTAGTAACTAGTAACTGACACTGTAAAATCAACGTAGAGAGGACAGTACATAGAGATAAAATACAGAAAATTCTTGAAATACTCAAGGAAAGTGATTCTGAATTACTGTTTAAGTAAAAGTATCCACTGCAGTGCCTTTACATTGTGGTCAACACAAGTCTGTCCACAACACCAGTACTATAAATATCATTAATGCACCTCTTCAAGAATGTAAAGGTTATGAATAACATTTTGCGACAAGTCATTGAAATCAGAAAAGTGAAATTTAAAAGGCATTCCAGACATAGAAAGTCCAGGAATTTAACCAATGTATGTTTCTGTTAATTTCACATTTCCATACTTTTTTTGTTTTCTAACGTGCAGTGAAATATTATTATTACATTGAACTTTCGGCATTATTCAACAAAGCAATACAAAATATATAGAAGTGGAACATTAGAAACCGATGAGAGCCCTTCTGTAGACTCTGCCCTGGTAGCTAATAGTGTGCCATGATCGTATTGGAACGAAAATGGCCATTAAAAGTTAGAATTAGGTGGTTATGTCTATAGACTATGGGGAATGAGGTGGCCTGTGGAGACATTTGCTGGTCACTCTCGATCATTTCGTCACTATTTGGGAAGGAGAACACAGACTATTCCAAAAAACAGATTAAATTAGGCTAATTCATGCTGTGACAGGTATTTTATTTCTTAATTAAAATAAAACAACATGTAAGCCCTTTATCTATTATTGACAAGTGTATTGTGTACATATACAAATCTAACATTCTTGTTAGATTTTATTTTTGAAATATTTTCTTTCATTTCCAGGTCACTTGTCTGCTTTTTAAAGCATTTATACAATACGGAAATGTAAAGAGGTATATATAATCCAAATCGAGCCGTTTGTTGAATTTGATTTATTTCGTTCTTGATTATGACAACAAAAAAGGAACCATTAGTGGTTCAAAACGAGAATAACTTGTATTTGTTTTTTCGCTGTATTTTAAAGCGGATCACGGATTATACGATAATAAATTGACCGAGAGTGATACCGATCATCTGTTTCACTATAACAACTTGTCTCCAGCTGGGGGCGGTAACACACAATTGTGTCACCGCCATAAAATGTAAGGAAGAAGATATTTTACGACATTACTGCTCGCATTACGGCAAGTGTTTACCGACAACGGTCTGGTTGACGGTACACGTGTTTACTATCTCGTCCACTTGTGTGGTGACTGCAGCATGGCTAAAATGTCCAAGACTAAGGCGATTAGCTCAAAGAGAGTTAAAAAGAGCTGCGAGGGGCCGGAGAAGAAGAAACATGTGGTCTACGACGAAGAGGAAGAGCGTTTGAATGAGGCAGATGTAAACTTCACCAGCGAGGAAGAGGAGGAGGACGACGGCCACAATGATGAACGAAAACGCCAGAAGCTGCTGGAAGCTATCAACGCTCTCGGGGTTCAGAGGAAGAAAAAGCTGGCGGAGCGATCCGAGGCATCCGTCTACATGTCGGACTTTACTGTCACCGCGGAGGGGGAGGGAGACAAAATGGACCTGTCGGAGCTCATCGGGACTGTGGACAAAAACCCCGCAGTCCCAGCCAAGACCAAGAAGCAGCTGAAGAACCTAGAGCAAAGTAAAAAGACCATCGAATGTTCTCTCAGTAAGCAGGAAAGTGAGAGGATCCAGAGAGATGTTGCTTTTCAGAAGGCATCGACAGAGGTGTCTAAGTGGAAAGGTGTCATTAAACAGAACCAGAGGGCCGAGCAGTTGCTCTTCCCTCTTAATCAGGAGCCTACTGGCCCCAAAGCTATGGAGAGGGTGGTGACCAGCTGGAAGGTACAAACCCCACTGGAGCAGGAAGTTTTTGCCCTTCTATCTGCCAACAAGCAGCCCATCAATGACCCCATCCTGACCCCTGCTGAGGAGGCTTCCCTGAGCGCCATGAGCCTTGAGGAGGCCAAGATCCGCCGTGCAGAGCTACAGAAGGCCCGGGCACTGCAGTCCTACTACGAAGCCAAGGCCCGTAGAGAGAGAAAGATCAAGAGCAAGAAATACCACAAAGTGCATAATAAGGCCAAACGTAAAGACTTCTTGAAGCAGTTTGATGAGATGATTAAGACAAACCCAGCAGCTGCCATAGAGGAGCTGAATAAGGTGGAGCTTGCCAGGATGCAGGAGAGGATGTCACTGAAGCATCAGAACAGCGGCAAGTGGGCCAAATCAAATGCTATCATTTCTAAATATGACAAGGGGGCTCGCAAAGCAATGCAGCAACAATTGGAGGTGAACAAAGAGCTGACCCAGAAGCTGGTGACATCACTGAATAATGAGGGGGAGGAGGAAGAGGTAGGCTCTCCAGAATTGATACCTGATTTTGTTAATGATACGGAAGGAGGGCTGGATTCTTCAAATCCCTGGATGAGAGGAAAGCTCTCTGAGCAACCCACAGAGAGGAGTGACATTTTTGACCTCACAGAGGAGGGGGCTGGAGTGGTGGGAAATAAAACTGAAGAAGATAATTATGAGGAGGTGGAGGAAACTGCGGAGGAAGCACTCCTCAGAGAATTTGACCACAGGAGGAAACTGCGTCTGGTTCAAGAGGCTGAAATCATGCCTGTGATATTTGTGGATCATGACAATAAAGCTGCAGCAGAATATACCTCCAACAAAGAGGAGGAGGAGGAGCAGCTGTCTGAGTTCACTAGTCTTTTCCAAGTTATAGCAAACTCTCGTCAGGCTGCCGAAGCAGTACAGGCTGATGCAGCAGAGGACGCCAAGCACACAGACTCTGCTCAGCTGGAAGAAGGGCAGAGAATCAGGACTCAGGAGGATGTGGAGTTCCTCAGTCAGGAGTTATCAACTGATAAAGCACCTGTTCAGCCACAGCCTGTCCCAGCCACAGAAAAACTGCCGTCAGCAACTCTGAAGGCAGGAAAAAACAGAAAAAGGAAGAGAGGGACTGAGCTGAAAGAAATTCTCACCACAGAAGCAAAGGTCATCCAAGTCCCGATTGCCCCAGCAGTGGAGGACACAGAGGACTCAGATGAAAAGCTGGAACAGAGGGGGCTCATTAAAGAGGCCTTTGCTGGAGATGATGTCATGTCAGACTTCCTTAGGGACAAGAGGAATCAGGAAGATGCAGGAAGACCTAAGGTGGTGGACCTGACGCTGCCTGGGTGGGGAGAGTGGGGAGGGGGGGGGCTTAAGCCATCTCGCAACAAACGCAGGAGGTTCAGGATCAAGACTGTGCTGCCTCCACCCAGGAAAGATCAGCACCTGCCCAGTGTCATCATCTCGGAGAAGAGAAACAGCTCCATTAGCCTCCACCAGGTGAATTCTCTGCCCTTTCCCTTTGAGAACCACATGCAGTTTGAGAGCACCGTCCGTTCTCCCGTGGGCCGCACCTGGAACACAGAGCACACTGTTAAAAAGATCACCAAGCCAAAGGTAATCACCCAGCTGGGCTCCATCATTGAGCCCATGGCTCGGGAGGAGCTGGTGAAGGACAAGAAGCTGGTGTGTAGTGTGGATAACAAATGATACTGAAATGATCAGAAGTAAATGAGGTTGAAGCTTTTTTCCACTAAACACGACTGTGCCAACAATAAATTCTCTGTATGGGATGAAGATCAGTCTAATATCTATACTGAAATCTATGCTTTTCTTGACTTTTTCGTATTGTATCAAATTAATTTGTTAAGATTTGAAATAAATTTCTTTGGAGTTAAAGATTTTTGCAAACTCATTGAATTATCACCTGCTGTTTGGGTCACCCTGTAGTTGGCTGTCTTACACTGTGTAGCTGTGTAACCTGTGAGATGAAGATCTACAAAACACATACCAAATTAAACCTTACTGCTGCTGAAATAGTTATTATTTTGAGTCTTCTGAAGAGGATTAAATACATTTACAGCAGAAACTGCTGCTTTCCAGTGTTTCAGTCCAGTTTTCATCTCCAGTGAAATGAAAAGTGGAAGTCTGCCACCCGGGGGTGTGTTAAACAAAAATTTACAAGGATTAAAAAGACTATTTCTCCACATAATCAAAAAGAAAAGTGCACATAATGCAGAATTGGTGCTTTTAAATGTTATTATCTACCTGTTTTTATTGTTGATGCATTTAAAGCTTTTAAACAAATCTGGTAAGGGTGCTAATTCCAACACTTTTATGCAGTTCAATATTGTAGTGAAAGATATACTGTATTTTACATGCTCATATGGTCCAGAACCTCAAAACTACCTGTACTGACAATACAGCATTTGAGTTGAGTGCTGACACAAGCTGTAGCTGTAGGGAAAATGTGAAGTGAATAAAAAGGGAGCATTAAGGTTACACAATCATAGTAAACATGGCATTGTAAACTTTATTAATTGGATCACAATATAATAATGGCAGTAAATGAATTGGAGGAGACATTAAATTAATGATAATATCTATGCAATATGTATGTTTGGTCTAATTTGAACTGTTACTATTCTCAAATTAGATCTACTGGTTTACTTTCACTTGGGTTTTATTTACATAAAGTTCTTGTTCAGTTGCTGGTGTCAACATTTAAGAACTCATGCTCATTTTGTCAAATGAAAGAAATAAGAAAATGTTTATAATTCCTCAAAGTAAGTTATCAAAAACTACTGCAGCTTTCTTTTGCTCGTAACATTACAAACTACTCAGCCACATTAACAGTTTGATACAAAGCAGAAACAGTCAATCACAAATTACACATTACTTTAATAATTGATGTATTGAATCAAGTTATTTATCAAACAATCCTTAGTTTGAGTATCTCAGTTATATTTAATGATTTTCACATTTATGCAATTTTTAAATACAAATCTGCGTTTTTTGGACTACTGAGGTTTATGAAACTGATCAGTATTTTATAGACCAGTCATCAATTCATTTAGAACATTATGTCATTGAAGCCTGTTGTCAGTCTGCTCAAACTTAGTTAAGCACTGGTTAGTGTGGAAGTTTCTACTGCCCTGCCAGAAAGAGAGAGGGGGGCACTTTCATGAGTTATACACCATCTAACAGCAGCCTTTTACACATCTGTGCTTGACTTCCTCTCTCCTCTTTCACTCTTGATTTTAAGCACATTTGTAAGAGCATGCAGCAGTGTCTAAAATAAAAGCCATTACAGTTGGGTTAAACCTTCCCACATGGGTGAAAGTGCATGCTTTGGCACCTGACGTCTCTGTATTTCACATGATAGACACTCTATTACAGCGGGGGATGCTGTAATGGACTATGCATCAGTTCAGGTAATGGTTGTCAGCTTGAGTGCCCGAGAAGCAGTGGAGAATTCCATTAGAAACCTTATAGTTACTAAATCAGTCATTCTCCACCTTCCTCTCTATTGAACCACCTTTTTGGGGCAATTACTACAGCTTCATACACCCTTCAGCAGTGAAAAGAGACCTAGTCCTTGGACGTATCCCTTCCCACTGGACTGCAACAAGATTAGACAGTTATTCTGACTCAAATATATGAAAGGCTGCTGTGGCTGGAAATCAGAAAGCTGGGGATATGAATGGCCTACATCTCTGATAATGTTACATATTTTACTCCATTATAACCACTTGTGAGATACCCTTAAGTATTTGTTTTAGGATTAAGGAGGATTAAGGAGATGCAATGCTTGTTTATTTTCTGTTCACTGATCACTTCTTGCAGTGTGTTGAGAGTCTGTTAATCATCATGGAGATTAATTCAATGAGTTCACTTTCATTAACAGTAAAGTAGAGTTAAATACTTATAATGGTGTCTATCTTCTAAAAACAGTAGTAGATGTTCAAAGATTTCATTTTATTATGCCACTGCTGCTTCACTACAGTCCAGCCGCCTCAGTGGTCTGTGTATGAAACTTGATAGAGGACTCTTTTCCATTTCCTCCTGTAATCCAAGGCCCAACACCATACCCTGCTGGCAGGTGTAAGATTAACTTAGTTAGGTGTAGAGCTGCTCATGCGCACCAAATTAAATTAATGGAACAAATTTACCTCCTAATTAAGATGAAAATACGTGTCAGTTGTAACCTTGCTGAGCACTAATTATGTACAAATGATTTATCATCTGTTTCGTCCTGAATAGCAATGGGCTCACCTCTCCGATAGCCTTGGCTGGCTGTTAAGAGATGGCCTCTGATTAATAGTGACAGGTTGTTCTGCGTAGAAGCTGCACATCGCTGACCAGCCAATCAGAGGCAGCATGAGCTCAGACTCTCCTCCCTTCCATTAACCTACATGGAGTGTGCAGCTGAGCATCACTGTGCCTCAGCTTGCCATCTTGCTACCCTCCTCTGAATAAAAATTAAGTACATTCAAAGAGGAGACATTACTGTGTCATCTTTACAGACTCCCAGCTCAAAGAACAAATTGAATAGTGCACAATACAGTCAAGCTCATACATCAATAATGTATGCTCAGTGGTAGATAATTGCTTCAGTGTGCCCAAGAACAAAACAAATCTTGATTAACCCTGGAACCTGTCTATGGCCAGCAGGTGGTGCAATGAGTTAAGATTGCCAAAGCCACTGTATAATTTATTGTGAGCAGAAATAAGAAGGACTTCCTTATACAATTACAGCTAACTGTGATATTCCATCTTATTTCCTCCTGCATGGCAAGTACAGATATATTTCAATGGACCGCTGCTTTGATTAGCATTAGAATCACAGTCTTGCTGAGGACACACTGGCCAATCTGTAATCATTGTTCCGCAGGCTTGCTCACAGGGGATATAACCCACTTTGTCATTATCATTCAATATGCCACACACATGCTGGTATAGCTTCCATGGTGCTTCAAGCAACAGGGCATTTGCATATCCTCAGCAATAATTTGCACAGACAGAAATGCACCACACACTGCAGCACACACTGCCCTAAAATGAGAGATGCCTTTGCTCCCTGATGCTGCTCAAGATACAGAAAAGCTCTCACTTTATGTGTCTCATCTATGTCTATGTGTAAAATTCTGTCTTTGCTAGTTAATTAGTTAATTAGTTAATTGTTTGTGGGCACGTCCTTAAAAATGCCATTATGTAGAAGTGTCAGCTCCAGCCATTAGGGATCATTTGACTTTCTAATGAGTTTTGTCTTTATTTAGCCAACACATAATATTGTCATAATTTGCTCATCAGATGCGTCATTGTTGTGGTAAATGTCAGTATGCCTGCACAAGCAAGGTACCTATGTTTTCCAGCTCATTTCTCTTTTGTTCATAGCCAAGCTAAGCTTGTCTGTCCAAACATAGCTTTTCCCCTGCTGCTGGAGCTGTGGTTAATGCAGATTCAGAGCAAATGTCAAGCAGTGCCAAATCATTTTCCTCATTATGTAGAGTGTTCAGGTCATCCCAAATATATGACACGTTCACTGGAACACAAGAGCAGCACTCATTTTCTTGTGTTGCTTCGACACCCTTTTTCTATTCTATTCCCTTGCCTGTAGTGAGAGAATTGGGGGCTACGGGTTGCAAGGCTTAGCAAACAGCATCTCCCACATATCACGACAGTCTAGGGATTGGTGGATGAGGAAGGGAGGGAGGGGGTTAGAGGTTAATTATAGACAACAGAGAGGTCACAGGCCCTATTATTTTGGAGCCGGGACCTGCAATGGTCCAATGGGGATGACATTTACGATGACAACCTAGCCCCACCTCTCCATCCCATCCACACCCCAGCCCAACCCGCACACGCCATCACTCACATTTATACTGAAGGAAATGACAGCAGGACTCAGTGGTATGATAATGAAAAGACCCACAGGCAGAATGATGAACCGTACCTCTGGCTGTTCTCTGGCTGCATCAGGGGCCCTCAAAGTAGCCCTTGACAGCTAATTGAAAACCCCCATACCCTCCTCTAACCTACCCGGCTTCCTTTATCATTCTAATTATTGGGGTTAAGTGAATATCCCATGGGACTATGAGTGGTGCAGTGAGTAGATAAAACATAAATAACAAAAGATTTAGTGAATCAGCTGTCTTGAATTCAGAATACTGACATTATATATACATATACTAGCCATATTCAGAACAGTCTCCATTGCCCTGAAGATTCAGAATTTTTGGACCAAATGAAAATGTCCTTTTAAGATGTGGCAATAAAAAGGCTGTGAAAGTGTTCATTAAAGCATAGGATTGGTACTCTCTAAATAAAATATATTTATTGTTGTTAATAACTTGCTTGTAAAATCAAGAATGAGTTGATCCCACTATATTGTCTGTGTCTCCAATATCTTATTCCTCTTGCTGAATGCAATAATGCAATTATCCACAATCAGCTGCCACCATTATGATCACGATCCATGATAATGATCCACGATCCATGGTCCAGTGAATGTCTGAAAGCAGTGATGTGGCCGCAGCTGTGATCCTGGATTTGCAACGAAAGCACAAGGACTCCGGGGAAGAGGTCATGTCAGTAACGTGTATTGATGAGACATTAATGTGATGAAGAGGGAGAAAAGGAAAGAGAAGCTCCATGTGTCATGTTTCCCTGACATTCTAGACCTATAGCAGCATAAGTAAGACCTGGTCCAAGACTGACCTGAACCAGCTCTAACTAGGCTTTATCAAAAAGGAAGGTTTTAAGCCTACTCTTAAACTAGAGAGGGCATCTGCCTCCCCGATTGAAAATGAGAGATGATTCCAAAGGAGAGGAGCTTGATACTGTAGCTGATAGAGACTTTAGGGACAACAAGTAAGCCTGAATTCTGAGAGCGCAGTATTCTAGTGGGGTGATACTGTACTGTGACCTCTTTAATGATGGTGCCATATCATTAAGGCCTTTGTAGGTGAGGAGGAGATTTTAAATTATTTTCTAAATCTATGTAGTGAAGCTAATGCAGGACAAGTGTGATCTCTGTTCCTGGTTCTTGTCAGGACACGTGCTGCAGCATTTTGTACAAGCTGCAGAGTCTGTGAAGACTTAAAAATTCAAGATTAACTTTTTTGTCCCACAAAGTGGATAATATGTCTTTGGCTCTTCACTCATGCTCCAGCCATAAAAATACACATATTACACTTATTGGTGGAGCCTTATAATAGGGAATTACAATCGTCAAGTCGAGTTGTGTGTGTATTTGCAGAATGTTGGACTGTTCTTCATATCATAACATTACCATGAATCTAGAACATATGTGGCCATATACTTTTCCAGTACTTTTCATGCTCAATTCCCCCAACCCAAAAAAGTTTTAAGTTTGAAAGTAGTTGTTTTTTCGTTATTGTGATGCTCTCCATGTCAACGCACTTCGCCTTGTGTGCAGCACCTAAAAGCAAAAACCCAAATGTTTGCCTTGACTGTATGAAGGTGGCCCTGCCTGCCCCCTTGACGGCACCACGGTGCAGCTGATCGTAATAATGGCCCATTAAATTAATATTCATCTATTCCTTGATAAGCGGAGCATCGTCTCATCTGCAACATTGAAGTTAAAGGAAAACTAAGTTGTATGATAATGTAACTTCTTTCCTGTCTGAAGCCTGTGTGGGTGTCTCTGTAGTTCTTCACACAAAAACTGACCACAGTTATAAATGGTGTTGGGTCATGAATCTGGATCGGTCTGGTCACTTTCCCTGATAGTACTAATTATGTACAAAACGTTGGACTTTATTTCTATGTGTTAAATGTGTGCCTCATAAATTCTAGAGCAAACAGACAAACATACAGTAATCTTAATCACTGTATGGGTCCTAATAACTTCCGATTATTGTTCAAATGCAAAGTGGGCGCAAGCCAGCAGGAGTGGGTGCAGGGAGGACACTGACAGGATACTTCGGCACGATAAAAGTGTTCCGGGCCAATAATGTGTATCTACCCCAGTCCGATGTGTAATCAGTAACTGCTATTCTAATTTGTTTTGATATTTAACAACTAATAGCTTTATGTTACAGTTTCTCTTTCTTTCTTCTGTTCTTCCCTTTTCCACACCATGATTTTATCATCTCTGCATCTCTGTAAACCTATTAGTGTGTGTGTGTGTATTTCAGTGAAAGAGAGGGGGAATATAGGCCATAGCACACACGTTTATTCAAACAGCAACAGCATTTGGTTTTCATAAGGACTTTAAGCGTGCTATTTTCCATATTTTCTCACGTAAAATCCAGAGAAAAAAGGTTTCTGCAGATATGTGATCGGTCTTTTTAGGGTTTGTCTGTGAACAGTGCCTCCTCTTACGTGTTACGTCAACTTTGAGCAACGCGATGACGTCATAACCTGAGACGCTGATTGGGTGTCCATTCAACCCGGAGAACCGGAAGTAGTCTCAGAAGGGGAGAAGGCAAACTGATATTTTCGTTTAATGCAGCCTACTATTAGTCTGTGAGCTATGCAAGTGTCTTATGAAATGTGTAATTGTATTCGTGGATGGTCTTCGTCGACATGAGGTAAGAACCTTCTTTGACCACAGCTACTATGCTCCAAATGGTAGCTGCTAAAGACAACACTGAGGCTAACTGTGTGTTATTTATGCAACACGTTTACGTTAAACCGCAGGAGACCACAGGCTGGAGCTCAGAGTGAGTGAAGTCCAACAGGAGCCAGTCGAAAGCTTTTAGTTTTTCAACGCCACCTCTTCGTTTGTTCACTGACGGTACAAACTGTCTGTCAATAGAGGTGCAGTTAGTAGCCACCACAAAATCAATGGAATACAATGTAAGAGCAAATTCACTGAGATGAAGTGCGCATGGGACAACGTTAGTCCAGCATAGAGATGCCATTGTAATATATGATTATTATGCATCAGATGACTATCAATACGATAGGTGCTCTCAGGGTCGCCGCTAGAAATGTTGGGCTCTATGAAAGAATATAGTACTTGAAAAGAAAAATATGCGCTAGAACAACCCAACATGAGTTTCATAAGCACTCTTCAACAGCCCCAAGTGAGTTAGATAACTACTAAACATATAAATATACATTTACAAGTGACTTGTGGACTTTGTGGTTCAATAGAAATGGACAATATATATATATATATATATATATATATATATATATATATATATATATATATATATATATATATATATAAAACGTTTCTTAAACACACTGAAAGGGTGTTTAAGAAACGTTTTCTTAAAGGGAGAGAGACAGGGAGTGAGGAATTATAACATTACACAATATTATTTATCTGATTTGTTTACCTCTGGATACTGTCATAACTGCACACACACACACACACACCTTTAAAGCTCAGCACGCTGTAAATCATGTATGGAAATATATATATATATATATATATATATATTATATGAACATAATTCCCCAAAAATACACACCTTTGGAAAATGTCAAGCCATATGCATTAACAAAGCCAAAAGTATCAAAAAAGAAAACTGAAAAAGCCAAAGATTTCCATAAGTTGCCCCAAGGGTTAACTGCAGCTATGTACACCTAAATAAGATGGAAACAGTGCATGGTAAGAATGATTTGCTGATTCCAAGCTAGGAATACATCTCAATAAGTATATTTGCAGATACTTACTGTTTAAAATAATTGCATAATGCAAGTTCGGTTTCAGAGTGTCTGCTAATACCCTGTCTGTCCTTGTTTTTCAGCTTGGTTTAGGATGTCAAGGGAGGATATTGAAATTGCCGGTGGATAAAGACGTCCCATACATTTCCATATTCTCTGTCTTAGGCCTTCGAATGTCTTTGACACTGACAGCTATGAGTGACAGCGCCATGACCAGCAGGCACCAACAGTGGTCAGGGGTTGGGCAAACGCAGCCGCCTCCCCGTGGCCCCTATATCTCAGTCATCACCAACAGGTTAGCTCTGTGTCTGCTTCACATAAGTTCATTTTAACAAGACCACAAGGCAAATAGGGTCAAGACTGGAAGTATTTAGACAGTTGCTAATTATTTGTTCTTCAGTCTCTGAGCTACAGCACAATAATTTCTAATAAAATGATGGATAACGTTTTAGTTAAAAACTCATCTTTTCTACTTCATTGTCTCCTGGTTGCTACATTCTAGTTTTTAACCCGTAAAACAGTCACTTTTAGAAATGCAGTTGACTCTGTTTTAGTTGGGGGGTTGTTTTTAGTCTGGACGGGCAGTAACTCACATTTGCTTCATGATTGGGTCTTATTAATCTCACCTGTCGTAGCCACAGCTTCACGGCAGCCTCCTTCAGCTTCTGTTGTAGAGGCCTCTCTGCCTTTAGTCCTGTCTTCATCAAATAGGATGCTGCTCAGTCAAACTGAAATCAGGTGACTGACTCAGCCAGTCGAAGATATTTCCCTCTCATCTCCGTAGCTCTTTGTTTGCTCTATAGCAAGCATCAGAGCGTACCTCTGGTAGACTAGGTAGACATTCTTAATAGACACTGCTAAAAACTATTAAGGGAACACTTAATGGTCACAGTGTAACACCAAGTCAGGTATACTTCAGGGATATCAATCCATCCATTTAGGAAGCACAAGTGATAGTAAATCAATTTCACCTGCATTGGTGCAAATGAAAGTGACAACAGGTCCAATAGAGGCAAAAGCAAGACAACCCCCCAACAGGAAATGGTTTTGCATGTGGTGGCCACAGACAATTGCTCTCTCCTTATCCTTCCTGACTGATTCCTCTCTAGTTTTGTGTTCTGCTAGCGTCTTTGTCACTACTAGTAGCGTGAGGCGGTGCCTGCAGCCCAATGAGGTTGGTTCGTCCAGCACAGTCTCAAGACCATGGAGGAGATAGATTAGCCGTTACATGAGGAGAGCTGGACAGGGCCGGAGAAGGGTATTAACCCAGCAGCAGGACCGGTATCTGTTCCTTTGTGCAAGGTGGAGCACTGCCAGAGCCCTACAAAATTACCTTCAGCAGGCTACTGGTGTGCATGTTTCTGACCAAACTGTCAGAAACGGTCTCCATTAGGGTGGCGTGAGGGCCCGACATCCTCTTGTGCAGGGGTTCCCAAACTTGTCCATGCCAAGGAATCCCGTATAGCATAAGCCTCTGGCGGGAACCCCCCAGTTGCAAACCTTTTTAAAATTACGTGTGCAATATGATGGCAAATATCCCAAATCAAACATACAGCTTCTTAATATATTTCCCTTATTTTTTTTAATAACTAATAAACTGTCTTATATCTTTTACAAACATTCCTTGTCATTTCTGTACAGTAATATTAAACGCAAACATATATATACATATCCAAGGACACATAGATTTCGATATGCAATAATTAACAACATCTAAAAAACATATTTAATTTAACAATTTTATTTTTATTGTCACATTGTCCCCCCTTTTCCCTTACAGTTTCCGCACCCCCCATGGCGCCCCCTGGCGCCCCCCCTGCTCTAGTAGGGGCGCGTAGCAGTGCCCAGTACTGTGCAGCTCGATTGGCTTACGCCAGAGAATATCAGAATTATTGGCAGGTCCACCACTGGCGACCCGTTCTCTACACAGATGAGAGCAGGTTCACACTGAGCACATGTGACAGGCGTGAAAGAGTCTGAAAATGCTGTGGTGAATGTTATAAATGGTAAATGGTCTGAATTTATATAGCGCTTTTCTAGACTTGATGACCACTCAAAGAGCTTTACAGTACAGTACTTTAAAGTTTGCCATTCACCGGTAGATAGGGAGGACTGGGACCGAACCACCTTTATGTTGCCTGTTACATCATCCAGCATTTGGCAGTGGGACAGTGATGGTCTGGGGAGGCATATCTTTGGATGGTCGCACAGACCTCCATGTCATAGCCATCAGTACCCTAATAGGTACCGGGATTACCCATTGTCAGATCTTATGCTGGGGCGGTGGGCCCTGGGTTCCTCCTGGTGCAGGACAATGCCCGACCTCAAGTGACCAGAATGTGTGGGCAGTTCCTGAATGACGATAGCATTGATGCTATCGACTGGCCCTCACGTTCCCCTGACCTAAATCCAATTGAGCATCTTTGGGCTGCACGATATATAAAAATGTTACCGTCATTGCGATATCAAAATGCTCGATATATGTTTCGCAAAAGACCACTTGAACTGCGATAAATGGTATTCCATGTGCCATGCATTCACGCTCTGCATTTCAATGTATTTGGCCAATAAGACGGAGCCCTACTTCCCTAAATAATAAATGAGAGATATTCAGATCATTGAAGGGCCTGTCAAGGGTTTTTCCTGCATAGAGAATTGCAAGCCGCCTCCGATAATAGCGCACACACACACTGACTCAGCTACTCACTTTTCTGTCTCTATCTCTGTCTCTCTCAGACTCAGCTGATGTCTCTGACTTGCTATAGCTTAAACATTGATTTGTTTGAAATGATGCCACAATATCAACAATAATCATCACATAATGATAGATACTTTTCTCAAATGAGTTAAATTTTTCTTTAGAGCAGCGCGAGTATTCATCAGCCCATCCCTCTCGCTCTCTTCCTACCGTACTGACATCCACACACACAAAAACCATGTCATCGTATCATTTGAGCAGTGTATTTTGAGTTCCTGCTTTCCTCTCAATATGTTTTGTTAGGTTGTAGTAAAAACCTTTTTTTGTATTGTAGAACCACCAACCTTGTGATACGAGGAGCCATGCTGTTCTCTGTGGGTGTCTTCCTGGCCCTGGTGCTGAACTTACTTCAAGTACAGAGAAACGTAACTCTCTTTCCCCCTGATGTCATCAGCAGTATCTTCTCTTCCGCCTGGTGGGTGCCACCCTGCTGTGGCATGGCCTCAGGTATGTGAACACATGCCCCGTAATGGGTTAAAAACGTCCTGTCTGGATTATTTCGATTATTACTTTTACAAAGAGAAAAGTGCTGCACATAGATGCACTGTATGAATGGGTGAATGTAAAACTGTACTGTAAAGGGAAAGTGCCTATAAATACAGACCATTTACCATTTACATTTCTTGAAAGATAAGAGGAAAACAGAGTAAGTACAATGGGAAGAAAGGTCCTGTTGGTATTCCCTCCCAAGCTGAAATGTTCCCAGAGGTGGTTTTGAGGTCTCGTTTACAGTTCTTGTAGCAAATGTTTTCATACAGCAGAAGTATTTAATAGCTCTGAGAACAGCACACAGCTATGCTAGTCTCCACTGTAGCCAGAAGACCATCTCAAAATTTCACATACACATTAACTGCCAGATTTGCCTTCGTCCTCACATACATTGTTGTACAGCATGTGGCTACAGATTGATCACAGTAGGAGGATAAATAAAGATCTTGGTACAACAGATGCAAACAGAAAATAGAAAGAATGTTTACAACTCACATATAAAAATACCACTTAATAAATGTATGTCTAATCTTATGGAAGCGTATTGCATTCACTTGAGAAAAAAGAACGTTCCGAGTAAGTTTTCATCCCCCAACAAATTGGTGCTGTTCTTCTGAATTAATGAAAAAATTATCGCGGAAATTCCAAGATATGTTTTAATGAAAAAGAAAAAGCTGTTTTCCTGAAGCTCTCACCTGTGTTGAGTACTGCGGTCAAGCCAGCCGCCTCTCGCGTTTGCGTGGTCAAAACAGCAGCATTTCGTTTTTCAAGTGCGCAATTGATTGAGCATTTATGGTAACAAATGTGGAGCTTAGAGGAGCTGTTTTTTTCCTCAAAATTAAGGATTAAGAAGTCCTTTATTAGTCCCGCAATGGGGAAATTTGCAATGTTACAGCAGTAGAAGTCATCACATAAGTAGCATGCAGTACTTGGGTGAAGGAATATAAAGAAATAGAAATATACAACAATATATAGAAAAAATATAGATGTAGTTAAACCAGTATATACAGTGTAAAGAAATATATTATGTGTCAGAATATGTACAGTGAATGGATTGCACATAACTGTTTTTATTGCACAGAATTTTTTTTATTATGAATGAATATAGTACAGGGAATATTGCACAGTTGAGAAATGTTAAAGTGACAGTCCATAGTGGTGGTGTATGTCGTTTTACTTGGAGCAGAGCACTACACCAAAATCAAGCATTATTACTATATTTATGTGGAGAAATACCACAATTAAAAAGAAGGGTGATCTATGTGTTACCTTTATTTATTTGAAAGTCACTTGTTATTTCCATAAATCAATGTCCACGGTTAAATACAAGCAAACAGATACTGCTTTCATCAAAGGCCATTGAAACCAATGAAGAATGGCTCCTCCAGCTAATGTTGCACCATTTTCATAGGGAATTTAGGAGCCCCTCATATACTGTATGTGTACAGAAAATACCCACATTTTTCTTTTTCTTTTAGGGTATTTATAATTAAAAATAAAATTGTATAAGCAAAACTCACTTTTCACTCAAACATTTTGACGATTGTTTGTATTATCTAAAAACCAAAGTACATTCCAAAGTTCCATAGCCATATAACCCTTTTGTGCCCGCTATGGAAGTTTTGAATCTACTTTGGCTGTTATCTGTTTGCTTGTATTGCACCTCGGATATTGATTTATGGAAATGAGTGACTTTCAAATAAATATAGGGAAAACATAGATTACTCAAAAAGTACACAGTATAAGTACTTCATAGTATTTGTGGCAGTAGTCTAACTATTACTAAGTCCAACAATAACATTCTCATGAAGAACTTATGCCAAAAAACTTTTTATCCCTCATCAAAGATAGAAGAATAGGCTCATTCTTGTTCTGTGGAGGGGACTTTGACACAGGATTATTCAGAAAGTACACGGTATAAGTACTTTACAGTATTTGTGGCAGTAGTCTCACTAGTACTTAGTCCAACAATATCTCATGAAGAACCAATGCCAAAAAAGATTGTTATCCCTCATCAAAGATCGCAGAAGAGGTTCATTCTGTGGAGGGAATGCAATACGCGAATGTGAATGCAATACGCTTCAGTATAATCTAAACATTTAGGCTTGTGTGGTGTCATCCAAGTATCTGAGAGTGCTCAATGCATGATGGGAGTTCCCCCAGCAGTCTATGCCTGTAGCTGCATAACTAAAGGATGGTTCAGGACTCACCTGATCCAGCCCTCACTATAAGCATTATCAAAGAGGAACGTTTCAAGTCTAACCTCAAATGTAGATCTTCCGAAAAACAAGAGTTGGAGCTGGTTCCACGGGAGATGAGCCTGGTAGCTGAAGGCTCTACCTCCCATTCTACTCTTATAGATTCTAAGAACCACAAGTGAGCCTGTATTTTTGGAGTGAAGTGATCTATTGGGACAATATGTGGCTATGAGCTCTTTAATATAGGATGGGGCTTGATTATAAAGATCTTTTTATGTGAGGAGCAGCAGGATATTGAATTCTATTCGTAATTTTACAGGGAGCCAATGCAGAGAAGCTAAGACAGGAATAATATTATCTCTCCTTCTAGTTCCTGTCCGCACTCATGCTGCAGCATTTTGGAACAGCTGTAGGCTTTTTTACAGACTTACTGGGACATCCTGATAAAGAATTACAATAATCTAGTCTGAAGCTATCAAAAGCATGGACTACTCTCTTGGCATCCCTTTGAGACAGGAATTTTCTAATTTTCATGATGTGGCGCAGGTAGAAGAAGAATGTTTCTCTGAGGTTTTGAGGGCCAAGTATAATGACTTCAGTTTTGTCTGAATTTAGGTATAAAACGTTCGAACCAAAACCGAAATTGTGGTCCAGACGTCCACGGTTTCAGTTCATTACATTACATCACATTTCATTTAGCTGACGCTTTTATCCAAAGCGACTTACAATAAGTGCATTCAACCATGATTACGCGAAGACGGAACCATGACCCGTCCCCCTGCCGAACCCCACTTGCTGCCACAGCAGCAGGGGCAGACACACATTGGTATCCTTTTACTGTACTGTACAAGGATTCTGCTGTATTACCCTGCCGCATGTCCTCGATCCTCACTCCCCCACTGACCTGCGCTCACTTTACACATCAACAATATACACCAACACTAATCAGAAGCTATAGGATCTGCAGTACTGAAGACGTGATGCGACAGCCAGGACGCCAGGGTTAAAGTGACCAGAACGATTCATGATCCGACATCATCGATTAATAACTAAATACATGTGATGGTCAGTTTGTGTGAAGTGTGACAGAGACGAGCAGACACACACACTCACACACTCCTACAGACAGAAGAGAAGTTGTTTCCGCAGATTATGATGAGATGCTGTGTTTTAACTTCATTGTTGCAGAAGAAGCAATGCCACGTTTATCCAGGAACATAAATAAGGACAGAGGATGTCGCACCTTGTTAAGCCCTATGATAAATATGGGCTATACAAATAAAAATTGATTGATTAATTCATTGAAATATGAATCCAGCAGGTTTTTATAAAGATCAGCTCTAAGTGTGAGTGATTAGAGAAGAGCAGAGGAGCAGAGTAACTTGTTGACCAGCAGGGCCACTCGAATACTGTTAAGGCTATAATCAGAGTTTTCTCCACACAAGCCTTATTGCATTTACGTGGAGAGCGTCAAAATGATCAAAATGTAATCATTAGGATTAATGTTATTTTATTTAATTATTTATTGGGGGGGGGTACTTCAGCATAACACTGGAGCACTAGGTAGGTGGTGCCCTCCGTTTGCCACTGGGTATTTCGCACACTGGGTTGAATCACGAAATTAAATTTCCTTAAAATTTGAGTACATTTTGTTTGTATTTTATTAAGACCCTCAGTCACTCAATAAGAAAAAAAAAAGAAAAATGTTCACTTACTGCCCGTTAGTTGAAACCAGTCGCTATCTGAAGTAGGGCTGGGCGATGTGACCAAAACTGTTTTCAAGATAAAGATTTTCATATTAGTTGATATAACAAAAAATGTCAACTTATCACTTCTTTTACATTTAAAAACAAATTTTTGAACCTAAGTGAAGGCTGACATTTTAAACTCTTCCTTATGGGCAGAAAATGACAAACTCTTGTTTAACAGAAAAACATTTTACAAATCTGAAGCAGAACATTAAAACCAATTCTATAATATACCTCTTCATCATGCTTGCACAATAGATAAGCTATATGTATATATTAGGGCTGGGCAACGATTAAAAGTTTTAATCGTGATTAATCGCATGATTTCCCTGATTAATCACGATTAATCGCATTTGTATACGCAAAATCCAATAATGAATTCAAAAGTAGTGTATAGCGCACTTTTATTTTAAATGTTCTGCCATATGAACGAAAGTGCCATAACATTTGTTGTGCAAACACTTTTAACATCAGCATTTTAATACAGTAGCAGTTAAATAAAATATTCAGTGTAAATCTCAACTTAAACAATGTTATCAAAGCAAATACAAAATTAAAGCTCATTGCCACTGCCAGGGCATTACTGTTATCCTGTTCGTTATGAAAAAGAAAAAAACTGGCCACAAAATCCTGAGCCACAATCATATCATTAAAACAGGCAATTTCTGAGGTAACAGCAGAAACATTTTACTTTCTTCAGGGAGCAGCATAACCAGTCTAGTACCAAATGTCCCTGTTAGAGTGAGACACCAGAAAACACTTTCAGAGCAGTTTGTCAATTCCTAGAACTTGACACTGTTATTTTAAATGTACTGCCATATGAACTAAAGTGCCATAACATTTGTTGTGCAAACAAACACTTAACATCAGCATTTTTATATAGTAGCAGTTAAATAAAATAAATACTTTGTGTAAATCTCAACTTAAACAATGTTATCAAAACAAACACAAGACTAAAGCTTATTGCCACTGCCAGGGCATTAATGTTAGAGTGTGGTGAAGCACCACAACGTTCACTGCTGGCATTTACTGTGCAGAGGACTAGTCTGTAAAGTCCATGTTTATACTGGATTTCCTTTGGTCAAAAAGAACCAGAAAACACTCTCAGTGCAGTTTGTAGATTCCTAAAACTTGATGTTTTTTACTCCTCTGCACTAAGCCAGTTGCTAAGGCACACCAGATTATTTACATTTTCAGATGATAAAGAAGCTCTCTTCTTCTGTTCAACTTGTTGTTGCTCTAATTCTGCTGCACTTGCTGGACTGTGTTTAAAGTGCCCCACAACCTTTCTGCACTTGGCCAGGACATTGTCAAACGCACTGTTATGCAGAGATACTGTGACAGAACGCTGGAGACTGTGCGCGAAGCAGGGGACATGATCAAAAGGCAGTTGTCTCGCAGCAGCGATCATATTTCGTGCACTATCTGTGCTAAGTGTGGTGACTTTATTTGACACATTCCACTGCTGTGCAACGTCAGTAAAGTGTCCCGCGCACGTTTCAGCATAATGTCTCTCCTCTGTTTTCCTCACAGTCAGAGCATGTGAATGCAGCGCCCACTTTTCATCAATATAATGCACTGTAACTCCGAGGTAATTGTGGTTACCGAGTGATGTCCAGTAGTCCCCAGTGAGAGCAACAGCGGGTGCACGTTGTAAAGCTGTCGCTTTTGCAGTCCTCTCCTTTTCATACAACTCGTGTATTCTTCGTGTGATGGTGCGTCTTGAGGGCATCTCATACCTGCCGTCATTTGTTGCGATTCTCAAAATGTTTCTCAGACCGACGTCTTCCACAACACTAATCGGCCTGCAGTCTGTAGCTATCCACTTCGCTATGGCATTCGTTAGCTTCTCTTGCCTTTGTTTATCTATACTCCTCCCTGCATCTAACGGAGTCTGCCGAAGCCTCGCTCCACTGTCTGTTTCGTTGAATGATTTGCTGGTATCAACTGTGTGTTTTGCATTTAGGTGATATTTTAGACTGGAAGTACTCCGGTGATAAGAAAATTCAACTTGGCAGTGGTTACAAATAACTTTGGTTCTGTTGACTCCGCCGTCTGGAAGAACTTTAAAATGAAAATGGCCATGTAAAAGCTCCGTACCCTTCTCCATGTTTGTTTATTCGCCAATTCTTTTCTTTTCCGGTTCCGCAGCAGTCAGCAACAGACTTTCACAAAATAAAAGCCTGTGAGCAACAGACTTTTACAATAATACAATAAATAATAAAACCTGCGCTAATGCGCGATAAAATAATTGTTGGCGTTAAATAATTAATGCGTTAACGCGATTATAACGAGTTAACTTGCCCAGCCCTAGTATATATACATGAACCTGTGTGAGTAGGGGTCATAACTGTAGTGTAAAGTGCTTTTAGTGGTCATCAAGCCTAGAAAAGTGCTATATAAACAGACCATTTACCAAATCATGATAATTATCATTTAATCATCTAACTTTAATGTGAAGTGTTTATTTAGTTTGTTGTCATGTCAAGTTTCTTTATTACCTTTGCTCTGAAAGCTCAACACACTACACTTAGAATAACACTTGAAAATAGACACAAAACATGCAACATTTTTCAACACATAGAATACCCACTGCAAATACTCACAACACAACCAACTACTCACAACACAACTAAGTACTTGCAACACAACCAAATACTCACACTACCACCAAATACTCACAACAGAATCAAATGCTTGGTAGTATTTGGTAGTGTGGTAAGCCTGCTGCAAAAATGTAGCCTCATTGTGTTGTCTAAATGACTGTGGCAACTTACTTACACTGTTTGCACTATTTTTAACAGAAAATAACTTTTTGCACAATTGTGTTAATGTACTGAATTTTTCACTTAAGTATATGTATTTAGATCGAAATTAACCAAACGCAATTTGAACAATTTCTATTGAATGCCCCTAGGCACATACAGTCTGCCAGGTGCATTGCATGAATTAACTATTATTATCTAATTAAATTAAGTATAACATGTTTAGATAGGCTTTTTTTTTCTTAGGATGTTGGAGGGGCCACAGCTCCCTGTATTAACCAGCTGCCACTGCTTTGTTGTGTTGTGAATAATTAGTAGTGCTATGAGTATTTGGTTGTGTTGTGTGTATTTGGTGTTGTTTTCTATTTGCCTCGTATGTGTTTTCACATTGATGAAGATTTTTAATCCATTTGCATGTGTTGTGTCTATTTGTAAGTGTTATCTTAAGTTGCAGTTCTTTAAATTATCAGTAATTATATACTTTATAGTTGTTTGATCAACATTCCATGATGTTAAGTTACTTAAATAGAATATGTGGCCCAGGAAGCTCACCCTGGGCCTGTCCCCTGTCGGCTCATCCAGGAACCCTTCCATGGCTGTCAGTGTGCCATTAGAATAGTGTAGATGTTAGCTGAAAGCCTATTCTCAGCAACACAATACCAGTAATGTTGACGCTACCACTGTAGCAGTCAAAGCTGTTTGTGTTGCCTCTTGTTTTTCTGCCCTATGCTTATTTCGCCCTTTTCTGCCCTCTAGCAATGATTGGACTGCTGTACCCCTGCATCGACAGACATCTGGGTGAGCCACACAAGTTCAAGCGAGAATGGTCAAGTGTGATGCGCTGTGTGGCTGTGTTTGTGGGAATCAACCACGCCAGTGCTGTATCCTTCAAGATTGTTAAGCTTTATGGATCTGTTGCTGTTCTTTCTTATAAAAATCAACCAATCTTTCTAAGATTTAATTGGTTGCTCTTTGTAGACTGTATTTCCATTGCATGCACAATATTATGTACACTAGTGCATATACCACAATAAGAGAAACCTGTTTGTGTACACAAGCTGTTTTCAGACATGTCCTACGGAGGAACTCCGCAGAATTTGGTCTTGACTTTCTCTGCAGTTTGCCTTTCACACATGAACAACACAGCAGGAGGTTCTCCACTCAGAGGTGTTCACAACAGCAATAAATCTTCCAAAGGATTCAGGTGAGGGGTGGTGCAGCAGGCGGAGGCAGGATGTAACGGTATTTCTGTTGCGGAGATCACTTGATTTTGTTTACATTACATCAACAGCGGTGTTGGCTCTTATCACCACAAAATGTCTTGACGTCTTTGTCAGTGTCTTCTACTTGTGTGGCACCACTTTTTCATATTGAGATATTTGTTAACTTTATACTTTTTTTTGTAATGCATCTGTTGTGTGTTAGAAACATCATCATTGCGCCCCCTAAAAGATGTTTGTGCCAGCTGAATAATATTGATTGATATTGATATTATGTGATTGATTGATACTTATGACTGCTTTTGGCTCACCATGCTCACCAACAGTAAAGCTTTGTAAATACAGAAAGTTCCTTGACCTTACTCTGTCAGAAAGTGGACTTTGCAAACAACATCCAGCTGTCTCTGACTCTGGCAGCGCTCTCCATTGGTCTGTGGTGGACATTTGACCGCTCACGTAGTGGCTTCGGCTTGGGGATCAGCATAGCCCTGCTGGCAACACTGGCCACTCAACTCCTGGTTTACAATGGAGTCTTTCAGTAAGTTTGCATATTGATACAATGAGGGAAGAGTGTAAGCCTGTGACTGTTTTGGGCAGTTTAAATTGTCAGCCTACAGCATTGAGTTTGTCACTGTGTTTATCTACTAAGGTATTATTGGTGCAAAACAACTGAACACCTGTGACAATGGAATTTTTACCTGTTCTAGAAGTAGTCCCTCATTTGTATCAATAAATTTGAAGTCATAGAAAGAAATGTTTTACACAAATACGACACAAAAGTTACACCTTCTCAAATAAGATCTTTTTTTATTGAACCATAAGGTTGTCTGATCTCTGAATGAAGCCCGCCCCAGTTTTGACAGATACACAAAACATTTCACTGAGATATATGGTGCAAAAGTGACACTGTGTAGAAGGTTTTTAATTTATGATTTCTAACACAGGATTTGTGCACCTGTAATGATGAATTTGAGTTGTAACTGTTGTGCAACTCCTAAAGCATTTTTCTTTACAAATTTACAAATGTACAAATTCCACTTTCAGAGGTGCCCAGTTGTACCTTCATAATTATCTTTCATGTATCATAAATAAAGCCAAGTGTAGTCGCAGTCGTATTCTCTCTTTAGCATGGCTGTCTTTTAGACCTTATGAATTCTCCTTCACATCTTTATTTGACCTTATGACATTTTCCATTGAGGCAGAGGAAACAAAATAATATAACTTTTGTACTGAAGTATTTTGAAAATGATAAGCTCGGGATGTGTTTTAGAACCCCAGCGCAGAGGAAGAACAGTGAGCACGAGTCAAAATGGAGAGTTCAAGGGTGATTTTTTTTTTCTCCGGGAGGTCGTCAGCGAGGGGGGAAGGCAGGAGGATCGTCTGATTAATTTAAGCAGAGGGGCCGAGGATGAATAACTACCACAGTAGTGACGAGGACGAACTGGCGATGACTGGGAGCACAATCAGGTTAGATATCCTGTTGCTGATCAGCGGATGAGCTGCAGGTGCGGTGGTGAGCTGTCCATGGCCGTGCCGCCGCCGAGTCATCAGGGAAAGATGGCACACACCTGCGAAGGGGAGAGAGACAAGGGAAGGGGGAGAGAAACTGGGCAGCACAGAGGAGCTGTGACAGTACCGAAGAGGGGTGGGGTCCAGGATGAGGAGCAGAGAGATCCAGGCGCGCTCCTCGGGACCGTACCCATCCCAGTCCACCAGGTACTAAAACCCCCTGCCTCGCCTCCGGACATCCAGGATGCGGGAGACGGTGAATGCTGGATGATTGTCGATGAACTGGGTGGGTGGAGGGGGTTTGGTTGGAGGGCTCAGAGGACTGGTGGAGACCAGCTTGATGAGGGATGTGTGAAAAGTGGGGTGTATTTTGAGGGCGGATGGGAGCTTTAGGCGAACTGTGGCTGGGTTGATAACCTTCTCTATCTCATAAGGGCCCAAGAATCGGGGGGCCAACTTTCGTGATTCGACCTGGAGTGGAAGGTCAGCAATACCTTTTTATCCTAGTGTGTATGTGGGAGCGGGGGTTCGTCGGCAGTTGGCCATCCTCTCGTTCCTGGTGGCCGTGCTGCCCAACGCTGCCCGAGCCTCCAGATCCTACGGCAGCGGCGAAGGTGGGACTGAACAGAGGGAACGGCCACGTCCTCCTCCTGAGAAGGAAACAAAGGGGGTTGGAATCCACACATGATGGTGAAAGGTGTCATACCTGTGGCAGAGCTTGTGAGGGAGTTATGGGCATATTCAACCCAAGCCAGGTGGGAACTCCAGGATGAGGGATGTCGGGCAGAGACACAACGTAGGGCTGCTTCCAAATCCTGGTTGGCCCGCTCGGTCTGCCCGTTGGTTTGAGGGTGATAGCCGGAGGACAAGCTGACTGACGCCCCCAGCGACCGGCAGAAAGCCCTCCACACCTGGGAGGTGAACTGAGACCCTCGGTCAGAGACGATATCCAGGGGTAGACTGTGTAACCAGAACACATGCTGGGTCAGGAGGTCAGTGGTCTCTAGGGCTGAAGGGAGAGGAGCAAAGTGCAAGACCAGTGACGTATTCCACAGCTATGTGGCACCATGAATGGCTGGGGATGGGTAATGGTTGAAGCAGTCCAGAGGGAGGTTGGTGGGAGGCCTTTCCGCAGGCGCAGACTAAGCAGGCGGAAAATGAAGGACTGAGTGTTCTGGGCAATGGTAGGCCAACAGCAGTGTCGTCTGGTGAATTCCAGGGCTCGTTGGACACCGGGATGGCATGTTAGCTTGGAAGCATGCCCCCAAAGGAGCACTTGGGATCTGATGGGGGAAGGAACATAGAGGCGGTTAGGAGGACCATTATCTGGACCAGAATCTGTCTGCTGGGCCTCCTTACTCCGGGTATCCACCTCCCAGAAAGCAGCTGCCACAATGCACCAAGTAGGAAGGATGGACTCTGGAGGTTTGCTGGAGTTCTCAGTGGCCGTCTGTCGAGCGTGGGCATCAGGTTTCTGGTTGCGGGAACCGGGTCTGTAGGTTTGAAATAAATTAAACCTCCCCAAGAAAAGGACCCACCTAGCTTGTCATGGGTTTAATCTTTTAGCTGACTGAAGATAAGCCAGGTTCTTGTGATCAGTCCACACTATGATACACTATGATTGGTATATTTCTGACAAATCAACTTTGTTACACAGGATGACACCATTGTAAAATACATTTTCTAACTAGCTTTTTCATTTCTTTTTTTAATTTGCACGTAAAAGATTTCCTTTGTCTAGATATTTTGGGAATAATTTTGTACTAAACACTTAGCCAAATCAAGATTGGCAGAGCAAACATTGTTGAAAGTTAAGTGTTGGTATTTATTATTTAGAGAATTACAAGTTGCTTTTATCTGCTTCTTTTCTGCACAGGTACACTTCTCCAGATTTCCTGTACATTCGCTCCTGGTTACCTTGTATCTTCTTTGCAGGGGTGATAACGATGGGGAACATAGGACGGCAGCTAGCCTTGGTAAGAAATTTATGATTTACTAAGATGAATAATATATATTGTTATGTAAAAATATCTAAAAATGTCAAGATTGCATTTGTGTGTCCTTCCAAGTCCATGAACCAGAGGGCGGTTTGAACCTAGTGTTCCCCCAGTGTTGACAGCTGTTCTGGCAGTTTGTAATTGATGTGTGATGAAGAAAGTGCAGCAAAAAGATGCACTGTGAATGTATGGGTGAATGGCAAAACTGAACTGTAAAGGGATTTGAGTAGTCATGAAGACTAGAAAAGCCCTATATAAATACAAACCATTTACCATTTAACAGAAACTGGCCGTGAAAGGGGATTCAGCTGTTTGTCTCTAACAGTTCTTCTTTTCTTGTGATTTTTATGTCAGTATGAATATAAGTTCATTCAAGAAAAGAACCATCAGGACTGAGGAATCACTTGGTTCCATTTGGCCTCTACTCACAATGGCATTGTCTCTGTACCAACCTGAAGCCAGTTACAGGTTATCAGAGAAAATCTGAGGCTTACACCAGACCAGGACCCAGCCATGTCAAATGAGCCCCACTCCTGATTGGCTGCCCATTGCTTTTCGTTGGACCAGACAGTATTTTTGAATGGTTTTCATCAGGCCATTCAGAGCTTGGAGCGGTTAGTGGCTACAGTGTAACGTGAGAGAATTTGTTGTGTTTTTTCTTTGGTGCAGTTCATCTTTACTCATCTGGAAAGAGATTAGCAGCGAAGCGTCTGTCGTTCTTCAGATCAGCTCAGATGTTAAAAATCTTTGGCTACATTATGCCAAACAAACTCTTATCACCTAAGTCTGTCAAATCCTTCCTGAATCAGTGGAGAACATGCAACTTATTGAATTTATATCGAGAAAGATATGCATTTACACCAGACCTTGTATTGTATGTAATTACCTTATATCTATACTTTAACTTTCTTGATAAGGGAAGGATGCTGTGTACTGTATGTGCAGTGTTCACCTTCAGTGGATTTTTCGACCTAACCACACTGATACGTATATATCATAGGATTCAAATGAAAGGTTAAATGAATAAAGACAGCTTTTTTTATTGACTGCAAATCTCTGAGGTTGGAAGTGAATGGTGAATTTGTTTCATCCAGACATGACAACACTTTTAATCACATTAAGAAGTTTTCTCAGGAAATCACATTAATGTTTTTAAATACGTGCCTAAATTCAGGGAACAACATTTTAGCCATCTCAGTTGCTTGTTAAAATGGTTAAAAAGCAATGTTCACTTTGCCCAAAAAATTGAAATGCCAAATTTCTCAGCTTATTGTCTTCTTTCACCACTTGATTGAAACTTGTTGGTTTCCTTTTCAAACCATCAGACAGTATCAATTCTAATTCTTAATGATGTTGTTAAATAGAGATTAAATAAAATATCCCATGTGTGGTAAGATTGTATAGGCAAACGTTTACTGGACATGCACATTGGATTTCTTTGCTCTGAGTTTGGTTGAATAATTCACTATAGAAGCACTGATTTTAATGGAGGAATACTTTGGTGATCCTGCCCACAAAGAAAACCTATAAAATCAGTCTTAAGCATTCCTGTATAATGTATGATTGGGTGATTTAAATGGACATTTTTATCACAATTTCTTTGGGATAAAATATGAATACAAGTAGCATTACCGCATTTAAATCAGAACCAATGAAAGCAGTGTTATTTGTCTTGTTCCACAATACATGTTTGATGATCTGGAAAAAAAATTTTGGTCAGCATATTTTAAATCAGCATTGTTTAACTTTTATCGAATATGAGAAATTGTTAGAATTCCTTAAAGGGATAGTTCACCCAAATATGAAAATGCACTCATTATCTACTCACTACTATGCCGATGGAGGGGTGGGTTAAGAGTCCATAAAACACTTCTGGAGTCTCAGGGGTAAACTTTGTTGCAGCAGAGTCCAATACAATTGAAGTCAATGGTGACCTAGACTTCAGACATAATATAACAACAGAAAAAACACAACGCTGCTCCATACTGCTCGTGTGGTGTCATCCAAGTGTCCGCAAACCCCAACATTCATATTCGACTCGAATCAAGGTCATTTACAACGTGTTTTAAGCCTAAAAGTCCACCGGAAGTGGCTCAGTTAGTGGACGTAGCTACACAATGGTGTGTCCAAGGATCCGTAAATGCACCTCCTAGGAAGATATTAGCGGGCATTAGGCTAAAAACTTTGGGTAAATGACCTCGTTTCGAGTCGAATATAAATGTCGGGGCTTGCGGACACTTGAATGACACCACACGAGCAGTATGGAGGCATGTTATGTTTTTTCTGTTTTATTACATCTAAAGTCTCAGTCACTAGTTACTTCAATTGTGTCGGATTCTGCTGCAACGCTGTTTACCCTTGAAACCCCAGAAGTATTTTGTGGACTCAAACACTTCACTCACCCCTCCATCTGCATAGTGGTGAGAAGATAATGGGTGAATTAAAATTTTTCGGTGAACTATCCCTTTAAAAACTAATTGTATAGTGGTTTAAAAAATGTTTAGTTGCATTCATTTGAACAACTTCTGAAACTTGAACTAAATTTTGAAATCAATTTCTTGGATGTAATAAAAAGTGACATTTGGTAACTGCTTTGGTTTCTGACTCTGTTGATTCCCAATTCATTTTATTATCTAAATTTCTTTTCATCATATAAATCTGATACGAGTAAAAAAAATGTACATACAAAAAAGTAGTGGCTTCTGCTGTTTAAATGTACTTATAGTGGAAGAAAATATGAAGTAACGAGTAACGTTGAGGAAGTTGTAGAAATAAAATGTTTAAACTGTTTATTAAGCCAAATCCTCCTACCTCAGTTAACCCACCTTAAAAGACAATAGAAAACATTCAAAGCTGTGCATATGAGGATGGTGCATTTGTTTTCCACTGTCTTTGGAGCTGCTACAGAGGTGGATGAACATGACGGCAAGGAGAGAAGATTCAAATGTATAGACATATTTCTAGATTTGTCCTCATTTCAAATAAAATAATGAAGTAAAAAAACATAAATATGGTCGTACTAAATCCCTTAACCGTGGGTGTCATATATATATTGTATTTTCGTATATACACACCGCAATAATGTTTTAAATGGTGATCTGCATCTGCAAGGTAGTTGACATTAAATCATTAGAATAGTGTGTGGGCTTTAATAAATTGTCTTTTTTTTCTCCCCTTTTCACTCTTTAATTACTGAATGAATCATTTTTTTCTCATGATTTCACTACTGTACCTGAAGGTAACCAATACTTTCTACAGATAATATTCATCTAAGCATATATTTCTCCTTCCCTATCATTTATGAACCATCAGGAAACCAGTGCGTATTTTTTATTGGTATCTGATTCATAAAACAAAATGGCACTCTAAACCATGGTCTGTATTTCAAAAAGTTACTCCAGCAGCTGTCATACATACATACACAGAACAAATGATAAGAAAATGGAGGCTTGATGAACACAGCACTCTCCCTTGAAAAAGCGTTGCAATGCTTATAAAACCATATCCCAAAATTCCATGTTCAAGAGAACAGAAGGATTTTAGATTTTAGCGCTCTTACCTCAGTGATTTAGAAATCTAGAAAGAATATTGCTCTGATATCTTGTGAGTATATAACAAAAGATTTGATATATAGCCTACCATTTTTCCTAAAATAGGATTGTGGCACAGAAGATGCTGTTGCCATATTATATGTAAACATTTAGATAAACCTAAAACCTATGCAATAGCTCTCTTTCTAGACTTTACATTCGCTTTCATCTCTGTCAAGTAACTTAGGCGACCCAACAGTGCATGAACAAGGTGGTATTGGAGTGATAAAAATGCCCTTGAATTAATACAAACAGAAGAGGTTTTGGTGGTATTTGCTTAAACCATTGACTTTCCTAAGGTTCCTGTTGATATACACACTGAAAAAGAAAAAAAAAAAAATTCATACAAATATTTTTGTGTAATACCAGATTGTGTGTTA
Organism: Hippoglossus hippoglossus; assembly: GCF_009819705.1. NCBI lineage: Eukaryota > Metazoa > Chordata > Actinopteri > Pleuronectiformes > Pleuronectidae > Hippoglossus > Hippoglossus hippoglossus. The sequence goes on from NC_047171.1 coordinate 24,501,960, forward strand.
TCCTGGAAATCTCACTTAATAAAAGTCAAAGCTTTTCCACCAAAATAAGAATCTGTTCTAAGATTGTCCATTAATCAGATTTCATTATTACAACATGCTGAGACTTAACCAACAGCTTTTGTGGCTGAGGGGGTAGAGTGGTTGTCCATTAACCAGAAGGTCGGCAGTTTGATCCCAGTCTTTCCCAAGAAGACAAAGGCAAGATACTGAACTCTGAATGGCCCCTCATAGAAAAAGTGCTGCCCATAGATGCACTGTATGAATGTGTGCGTGAATGGCAATAACCTCTACTGTACACACACTGTACACTCTCTAACCGGAGATACAGGGTTCCTCTGTACACGGTGAGACTGAAGCACTCTTTAGTGACTTAAAATAGAAAATGGGATTTAAGTCAGATGTACAGTGCATCCGGAAAGTATTCACAGCGCTTCACTTTTTCCACATTTTGTTATGTTACAGCCTTATTCCAAAATGGATTCAATTCATTTTTTCCTCAAAATTCTACACACTATACCCCATAATGATAACGTGAAAAACGTTTTTTTGAAATTTTTGCAAATTTATTAAAAATAAAGAACGAAAATATAACATGTACATAAGTATTCACAGCCTTTGCTCAATACTTTGTTGAAGCACCTTTGGCAGCAATTACAGCCTCAAGTCTTTTTGAGTATGATGCTACAAGCTTGGCACACCTATTTTTGGGCAGTTTCTCCCATTCTTCTATGCAGGACCTCTCAAGCTCCATCAGGTTGGATGGGGAGCGTCGGTGCACAGCCATTTTTAGATCTCTCCAGAGATGTTCAATCGGGTTCAAGTCTGGGCTCTGGCTGGGCCACTCAAGAGTTGTCCCGGAGCCACTCCTTTTTTAAGATGAACCTTCGCCCCAGTCTGAGATCCAGAGCCCTCTGGAGCAGGTTTTCATCAAGGATGTCTCTGTACATTGCTGCACTCATCTTTCCCTCAATCCTGACTAGTCTCCCAGTTCCTGCTGCTGAAAAACATCCCAACAGCATGATTCTGCCACCACCATGCTTCACTGTAGGGATGGTATTGGCCAGGTGTTGAGCGGTGCCTGGTTTCCTCCAGACATGACGCTTGGCATTCAGGCCAAAGAGTTCAATCTTTGTTTCATCAGACCAGAGAATTTTGTTTCTGATGGTCTGAGAGTCTGAGGTGCCTTTTGGTGGACTCCAATCAAGTTGTAGAAACATCTCAAGGATGATCGGTGGATACAGGATGCACCTGAGCTAAATTTTGAGCGTCATGGCAAAGGCTGTGAATACATATGTACATGTGATTTTTTCGTTTTTTATTTTTACGTTATCATTATGGGGTATTGTGTGTAGAATTTTGGGGGAAAAATGAATTTAATCCATTTTGGAATAAGGCTGTAACATAACAAAATGTGGAAAAAGTGAAGCGCTGTGAATACTTTCCGGATGCACTGTATGTTGGAGGGAATTAATGTGATGTTGCAAATAGAGCTGGTGTGATGTGAAGACATTTTTTTACGATAGAAGATATAACCTCATGAAAAATACAAATAATGATACTAACACATCAAGACTCAAAACTGTCCCACAACATCAACACCCAGCAGAGTAAGCTTTGATCAGAATTCATAAAGGTGTAACTAGAGAGGGTTTAAAAAAGGCCACGTGTTTGGTATAATGAGGATCATTGTCATCTTATTTTTGATGATGTTCTGACGGAATCATTTAAAACTTGGATGTTTGTTGCTTGCATTTTCCAAGCAATGTCAGAGAAAAAATCGGAGAACAAATATAGTTCAATCAGGAGAGACTTGATTCACGATTTAACAATGTTTATTTGACAAGTGCACACAGTAATGTGAATGTTTTAGTCTTTGGCATTTTAGACCCCTCTGTGATGTCATCAGATTTAGAAAGGGGGTGAAGCAGAGCGCAGAACAGGAATACCCCCCCGGGATCTAGACACTGGTGGTGGTTCAATTAGTCATGCGAGATCCTCTGCCCTTAATCCTCAACAAGAGTAAGGAAAAACTACAAAAAAACATATTAACAGGGGAAAAACGTAGAAACCTCAGGAAGAGCCACATGTGAGGGATCCCTCTTCCAGGACGGACAGAAGTGCAATAGTTGCCGCGTATAATAGGTATATTGTGTCAGGCAGTCATTTAGTCAACGATCAGCCGCCACCATGATCAGATGCCGCCATAATCTACAATCCATCGTCATGATCCATGATCGGCTAACAACACGATACAGGATTATACATATGAACACGATCAGTTGATGTCGGGGATCCAGATGAGGTGATGATGATTCTGCTGAAGACTGGAGGAGATTGGGGTGGAGGTGGGTTATGCACGTCAATGAATGACGGCTGACTGCGGAAGAGAGGAGAGGGGATTTTAAAGTTTGACAGGTGCTGAATGATTGACTGAAAGAGACCGTGGCAGATCTGATTGGCCATTTAGGAACGCCCACAATCAGCTGATCAATAAGCAGGTTAAGTCTTCCTGACTGAATTTACGCTAAGCTTCATCACTAGGGTGTAGAATAAAAATCTGTATTTTTTTTTTATTGGTCAGATCATGTCAGGGTTAATATTAATGTATGTATATATTTTTACCTTAAGAGTTTCTAGATGTTAGTGCCAGGTATAATGCCAAAAGACAGGTATTAAAAAATAAAAAGGCAAATGTTTGTGTACATGAACATGTATGAGGAATCAAACGGATTCTCCCCTATGTCCTTAAAAAAAGGGTAAGGTACAAATGTATACCACGTTCAAATTCACGAAACAAAATAAGTTTGATTTCTGCTATTAGAATATTTTAGATGTAAAAACTGGGTTCACAAACCTGTAAACGTTGTAAAACCCTGCATTTGATAGATACATTGTACCATACCATTGTGAGACATTTTATGTTATAATCTGAGTTTTCTGTGTTGCATTAAACATGGGAAACACATTTAAAGCTCCTGCTAATTAACTGGGGATTCTAAATACCTGACACAAATGCTGCACACAAGTGTTCTGCAACTGCAAAATAACACTTGTACAGTGTTCATGGCTAATATGGATTAATGTGCCCTGTCTTGTTTCAGCTCCCACAGACACAGGCTCTTATAGACAAAGTAAGAGGAATTATCAGGATTTAAAGAGCCTTTGTTTGCATTGTTGCTAAATTCCAGGATAAGGATACAGTTTCTCTGCACTTTACATAAGTGTATGAGGCAATTTGCTATGTGAATGTTATTGTTCAAGGCTAACTAGCTGGTAAAACAATAGGCGTGATGTGTCATAGCAGTAAGTGCTGCTCCCAGAGCTAAATTCCCCACTACTAATGAATTCATTAATCTCTCTATTTATTCCTGACATGCAATTATCTTTTCTCACAGAGTGAGGGTCAGGCGGCAAGGTTGAGAGCTCGCGCATATTTGCAGAAGACAAGACATAAAACAGGATCCAATCACTGCTGTCCTCATAGACCTGGTACTACTTACGCTATTTTTAGTTTTCTATCAACACTTTGATACAAATCTTTAATGATCTTGGGCTGGACAAAGCATCTGCAAAGCACCCACACAAATGTTTATGGCTTGTATCAGCATTCATCTAACACAGTCTAAGATCAACTGTTATCAAGAGGGGACCTGAAAAGGCTGGTGAGAGAAAGAAGGAAACCATGTACCCCTTTACCTCCACTTCCTAGAGCGCTTTGCTTAACCTACTGAATGACACCATAACTAAGACATAAGAAAATATGTCTTAGTGCTGCTGTGCTGCTGTAACTCACAGTAATATTATGAATAAAAATATGGAAACTGGATCTGGCTCAACAATGGGAACACTTGGACATTTACAGAGGTTTGTATACCGAGTTGCATGTGTAGAGATGGAAATTGTCACTTCTGAACCTCTTTATGTGTTGATGTGGGTGAGGTCAGTCCCTACAAGATGAAAATCCTAATGGTTCTAATCATTAAATTTTCAATGGTGCAGACCGAGTTTTAATCAAGCACAAAACACAATTCAGTTGTGTTAAGGTGAACAATACAGCAACCTGCTCCACAACACCATTAGTTTACAATGCTCATTAATCATGTACCTCCAAAAAAACCTTATCCTACAAATGGGTTTTCAGGTGCTAAATTTCTATACCTGCATGAAGCTTCATGTGAAAATAATCAAACCAGATTTATCATGTCACACAGATTTATATTTGAACAAGTTAATATTTAGCTGGACCAGAACAGTAGCTCCAGTCCTATCCTTTTAAATGTCTGTTGCTGACTGACAGAGTGATGAAGTTATACAATTGGTTGGCTGTCTGAGTGCTGGACTTTCCCATTTGGCTGTTGCTCTTTAAAAATTGATTGGCACAAGTTTCTATTACACAATTAGGCCAGTGTTTCCAGACAGTGTTGCCACTTTGACACCTTTGTTGTTAAATAGACCAAATTAGACGCCTTTCTTTCAGATTGCCAATACTGCCTCTTTATTCTGTGTGTCTCATTCAATTGACTGCACGGCTGCTGACAATTATTGTTAGAGGATCATTTCAAATAAATTTAATTGAACCAATCACACCATCAGATGTCATCTTTAACTTGTGCCAATTCTGTCAGATAACGACAGGGTTCTACTATATAACGAGAAGACCTACGCACTTATTTAATATTTAATATCTTTTCACGCAGTTATTTGACCTTGCACCCGTGTGACTTGCACACAAAGCGGGGCACAATGACTGTAAAATGCTCACCGTAACAGCTGAGGACAGACCAAATATAATGAAATAGGTTTTCGCGAAGAACTAAAGTACTGCATTTCCAGCTCATGTCTGAGAAATGACCATCTAAACTAAAATAAAACCCTGTTAAATGGTGTCGCAACATGAATCACTGTGCCTTCAGACATCCATCACTGCTTAAAAGGTGACCACAAATGATCTGTGAACCACTAGATATTGATTACTCTTGTGCTGCGGGTGTCAGGTTTAATGTTGCAGTGGCTTGATAGTGTCGCCTCTGACAGCCATTGCCCTAACTCTCCTCTGATAGAATTTAATGGTGAAATATTGATTTCTTTCTGGCCAAGGTCTGCAAGCAAGGGCCAGATCATTTGTTGGGGTAAGGCAGGATCCTCTGTGCCCTGGTCCCAATCAATCATTTTGACAGGGTGCACCAAAAAGAAGATGAAGAAGGAAAGAAAATCAAACCTGGTGAAGCTACAACGGATACATCCACAATCAGGCTTTACAGGCCTGCAAAGCAGACAGAGCGAGAGAGAGGGGGAGAGAGCAGTTATCTCCAACAATGGCTCCAGTTAATATGAATACTAATGATATGTTTATTGAGTGGGAATGCTCAGCAAATCACAGCTGATGGAATAACAGTGCCTTGAGCAGGGAATCAGGATCTTGGTGAGAGGGTCTATATTTTATTTAAGCAGCTCTCAGCTTGGGCTGGAAAAAAAAATCAGGTAATGTGTTGTGTTACAACTCAGTGGTTGTTCCCGCCAGCCAGAGCGATAACAGACTTGCTAATGGGAAGCCATCAATCACAATCAGCCTCCTATTCCACCAGTGTCTCCACTCTCTGCAGCTCTGTAGAGGGAGTTGGAATAGAGGTAATAATGGAGTTCTGTGGCAAAGCAGCTGCAGCGGCAGCAGCAGCATGTCCCAGAGTCATATTTCCAGCCAGAGCAATAGATGCTTTGCCGTGTCAGCATGTCTTTTGAGGGGCCACAAAATGGCCAATGCGAAGCAGTTAAATCCTGGATGAGGCCTTGGGCCGCTAGGGGAGAGGAGAATGAATGCGAAGCCGGTCTCAGGTGGCACAATTGTGTTGGGTGTTTTGTGCCAAAATCTGCTAATTGGTTTTTCATTACACTCTGCTAAGTCCATTGTTATACTGATAGAGCAGAGACTGCCTACACAGGACAAATATGGTTAAATTATCGGGAAGGTGTGTAGTTGTCTACAAGGGCATACATATGCAAAGACGTACTGAAATTTGTTGGTAATTTACAGTGTATCCTATCAGTGGACGGCTTTAGGTTGCATCACAGAATAACAGCACAAGCAGGACCAAGGAGATGGAATATTGGCTGTAGAATTTTAACTGTACATCAAGCAGGCCAGAAAAAGACAGGTTTGTCACTGTGTGACATCTGTCTTGTCCGTAGCTGACTATCTCTTGTCCAACATGTTTTTAAATTGAGAATACAACACTAACAGCTGATTGGCCAATTAGCCAGCACCTTTAAATGCATTACAGCTTTTTTAATACAATGGCTAACTACATTTTTCTTCTGTGTTTGTCTCCTAACAAGATTTTTTTTTTCAAGATTACAAATTGAAAGTAGCATAGAACAAAATTATACAATGGTCCAAATCAATCCTGCAAATCACCATAGGTTCTTTCCATTTCAAATCATATATTTTTAGCACCTTCTGCATATGTTCCGAAAGAACTGCTACTATGCAGATTGATTTTTGAAAAAGTAAACTCAGTATTATTCAGAGAAATGTAAGTGGAAGTAAGTGGAAGTGGGTAATTGAAAAAAGAAACAACCCAAAAACATGTTTATATGTTTATTTCCTACCCTCTATTCCAAGCTTCTTCTCATGGGAGGCACAGAGAAATGATAGACTATCTCCAAATTTATCATTTATGTATGTCAAAGCATTTTCTGTCACAATTCTGTAGTCTGTTTAATTTGTTGAATTAAAGTTATATAATGAGAAATGCAATTATTAATTTACAATTTTGTCTAAAAGTTATATAGCTCCAATATGGCTACATATACCATTTAAATACAGGATGCCAGGGTTTATGATACAATCTACAACAGTAAAGTTGTTTTATTCTCATTGCCATAGCAGCTTCGATGACATTATATAGTCTGTCCTAAAATCACATGCATTCTCTAAATATTAAAAGTTAATAATAGGAACAGTGTGGTTTAACTGAATGTGTTATTATTATAATAATAATGTTTTAGCTGTAGTTTGTGGGGAAATGCTCCATTCCATGGAATGCATGAATACACAAGCACAGAGTGCTAGTGTCCAGTAGGGGGCACAACACTACATGTCTCCTCAGACTCACTGATGTGTCAACTCCCTCTAGCATTATCAACAACCTGACTGCAACGGTTGGCCCAGAGGGTAGAGTGGGCCATCCTCTAACCAGAGGGTCTTTGGTACAATCCCAGTCTTCCTCTTCCACATGCCGAGTGAAGTAAAGTGCTGAAGACACCAAACCCCAAATTGTATATATACACACATATATATATATATATATATATATATTAGCTGTATAGCAACAAATTTAGTATATTTTGCTATACAAAAATAGTTGACTATTACTATATTATTATGATTATTAACCTATTGAGGGGGTATAGAAACAAAACACTTTTCTTTTTACACACCATGTCATTTGTATTCTTTCATTGGTCATTGATTTCCAAAGAGTGCAAATCAAACAGGGGAGCACTGCTGCACAGATAGGTCAAGACCGATGTCAACAGAGTGGGATAAAGCTTCACACAGAAATATAATGTCTTGGCAGTAATGTTTGGGGGTTAAAAGATCAGTGTTGTGTTTTTTGATATTAATAAAACTGCAACATCTACTAAAGACAACAACTACCACCTGAATCTCAACAATTTCCAACATGTAAGGGAACCAGTGAAGGTCTTTCATTAGGATGCTCATCCTCACAGCAATGAAAACCCTCCTTGTTGTTGGCCTCAAGAGCACAAAAGCGGAAACTCCTGCTCAGGCAGAGAGCGACTTTTGTCTATATAATCACATATGGCATCGTCGTCATGCAGTGATTTCCTGCCCTGACACAAAGTCCACAGCCACTTGGTCATGGAGGTCAAGCTAAATTTTCTCAGAGAGGGTACAAAGATTCAAAACCACTGTCATGGTCTGTGGAGTCCCCCCAGCCCAACACCACCAGCACCACCATCCTATCCACCAACCCAACCCACCCCTGATTGGAAGGTTTATTCAAATTAATATTAAGGTCGTCACTGTTAGGGTATCTGTGTGACAGCAGTTCGAGAAGTGGTTTGCAGGTCAAAGGGTCAACGTTTTTGGAGATTGTGTGGTTGTCTTTGGATCTCTGCCTGAGATGTTTACTTCTCAACTTTCTTCACTGTCTTTTCTTTTTGATGTTCTCTTAGAAGCATTTCCAGAAGTATATTTTAAGCCCCCATTTCACTGAGAGTTCCTGAATTTTGAATTGCTTAAACCAGCATTTAGTTTCCCTCATTGTGGCTGCGAACCACTATTTTGAGCATGTTGGGATAAAATACAAAAACTGATTTTTTTAATAAAAGACAATCAATAAGATTTTTAGGAATTTGGTTTCTGGTCACATTGTTGGGGGGATAGAAGGTGATCTTGGGTCTATCTAAAATCATTTGTTTAACACTGGCAGTTTTAGCCCAGAAGTCTTGATATCATTTGACCCAAAATTCACCACATCAGCGACTGGAGAGTTGCTCGTAGACTAAGTGGCTTGACTATAGCCAATATATTTTTATAGTTTAAATGTTATTATGGTTTAATTTACCAAAATATTAGAGGTTTACATATCCACTGTTTTATTGTCAGAGTTGAAACAGCAAAGACTCAGGAAAGCAGCCTACTGAAACTCTTTCACAGCATCAGACAGGATTGTCCATCACACCATGGAATGGATTAATATGGAAAATCCTTGTCATCAGGCTGCTTTTAAGTAGGAACCTGTATGATAACAATGGTGAACACCATGTCCGACAACAATAAAAGGCCCAATACTAGTGTGTCTTTGCATCTTGTGTCAATGTGAACTAGAGATCCAGAGCCTATTTTAGGGAGACAACTCTGTCCTTCTATTTATCCAGTTGCTTTCCTCCTATACAGTCTGCCCAGGACCTCCATCCCATCCTGTTAGCTTTTATGCTGACAAACACATGTGACATGCTAAATCACTGACGCCATTAGACATGCTCGCTAACCAATTGGATGACATGCTAGTGTCCTAATCCTTGGTTGGAATTGCTGTGTGCTCCATGACTAAATGCTTTTGGTCAAACACAAATCATCAGTGTGTAATCCACTTAGTTTTGTGTGTGTGTGTGTGTGTGTGTGTGTGTGTGTGTGTGTGTGTGTGTGTGTGTGTGTGTGTGTGTGTGTGTGTGTGTGTGTGTGTGTGTGTGTGTGTGTGTGTGTGTGTGTGTGTGTGTGTGTGTGTGTGTGTGTGAGAAACAGACAGTTAGAGACAGAGACAAAGATGGTGTATGTGTGTGGTCTGAAATAGTTAACTGTAACATAAAGCCTTTTAAGGTGTAAGTGGCCTGCAGGTCATGAAGGAGCAAGGGGAGTCAAGCTAGCAGGGAACATATACTAGAATGGCTTGAGGTTGTAGGTACTGTTTGTCTTTTCTAACAGTTTTCATCTGATCACATTCACCCCATGGTTAAACTGCCAAAAAAGACAAAATATTTGGTAGCCTTAGAAAGCATGGAATGGCTAAACCAGAAGAATTTATATATATATATATATATATATTATATAACATATATAAAACCGTTTCACGATATACCAAGTATACAAAGATACTTCTGCAGCACTTATATACTCATTCATAGAGCAATAAATACATACTTAATAAACTAGAAATTAAGTAATAATTACATTTACAAGATAAAACTGTGGAAGGCAAAAAAACAACAATACACCATAAAATGTATAATTTAGCAACAACATCCAAATCACATTTTTCTCTATAGTTTTTCCCCCAGTAAAACACAAGATAAAACAAAACATTGCACCCATATAATGTGATATTTTGTTTGCATATTCCCGACCTCAGTGCTATGTGATCAACTTTCCTGAATATCAAGGTATTCAGGGTCACTTCAAGGGTTTAAGAATCTGTGTAAACCCTGGTCCCAAAAAAAAACAATTTAGATGCCATAAAAGGGTCGCTTCTTCCCAGGTTTCCGCGCCTCATCCTGTATCCCAAAGATGGAGATTAGGCTTATTAAGAGGGTTTATTGTCTGTGGTGTCATGGATACCCAGTGATTACACACTCTGTGGCTGCTCCTCCTTCGTTCCACCTCAAACCTCGCAGGGATTTGCTAATGCCAAAGTCAAATCAATTATCCCCCCTTCCACACTCCACCTCCTCTCATTCACCTCTGATATCATTTCAGACAGGCTGCGCACATCATTGTCAACAAGCTTTGATGGTAAAGGCCGGGAATATTTATAAAGAGGATTTGATTGTGATTGCGAAGTGTGAATTTCACAAGGTGGCTCATCTCTTCATTCAGGATTTAAAAAATCCTCCTTGTTTTGCTGCTACTGGTTTATTCCTACCAAAGTACTTACACATTCGCAACTGTGAAGAGGAAGAAATGTGAAATGTTCATAAATGTAATATTTCATTTAATATGTAAATATTTAAATATAAACTTTTATCAAATACACAAAGATTAACCCTTCTTTATAAAAATTTTGTATTATTGTTGCTGTTATTTCTTTTCACATTTTGCATGACTGCATATGAATAAAGAAGATACTTCCTGAATTGGAAGTGATTTCACCTCTGACCTTTTAGTAAACCCCAATGGTTATGAGTCAGTGATTTATGTTATTCAGGAACCCCCTGCTGCTGCTGTGTGCCCACTGTCTGGATGTTAAACCATGGGAGGAGATGTGTTCCTATATGGATCTCCAGCAGCTCTGGCCTAAAGAGGGGTGAGAGGGCTGATGGGTTTAAATGCTCCCCTGCTACCACAGCACTTGACCCAAGCTACACCGTTGAAAGTCTTATTCTTGGTTGATGTCATCCACACTTTTAGTGGCAAGAGGATTTCAAGTTTTTTTTGGGAAGCAGCAATATGCTGAGCCTGGGTTTACTCCACCTGTACACATTCTATACTTGTACATCATAAATAATAAGAAAATGATTGCACAGGGCCAAAATAGCCACCTATTCACTCTCCCCCGGGAATGTTTTTGAACGTACCTGTTTGCTGGGTCTCAACCACTGTGGCTTTGGATTTAAGAGGTGTTCTGAGGTCTAACACTAATTGTATCCAAGTCAGACCTTTAATCCCTTACAGAGCCATGTCTAGATCCCCAGTGCACCAAGAAGTCACCATTAGATTGGCTGTAAAACTGTTGAAATGTCTCATGATAGCTTGTTGACCAAGAGTGTGAACAGCTGGGATAAGCAATAGGGCAGGGGTTGGAAACCCGCGGCTCTTCAGCCCCCCTGCAGTGGCTCCCCATATAGTGTTGTTGATGTTCATTGAACACGTTCATATTTTTCGTGAACGGTGAACTGAACGAATCAGTTTTTAAATCATCATCGTATCAGGCCATCATGTGAAATACCAGGAGTGAGAGAAAATGTGTGTGTGTGCTCCAGGACAGCGCACACACACACACACACACACACACACACACACACACACACACACACACACACACAGAGTTTCTTTGGTCACAGCTGCTCAGTGATCAGCACCGCTGCGTCATGATCTGAGCAGAAGCTGCAGTTGGTTTGTACCGAGCTGGAGTTTCTGTGTCCTCCTCCACTCTGACCTGCTCTCACTTGAACTAATAAACACTCGTCACTAGTTATCAGGACCTGATCAGTACATGAAGTAACTTAGTGTTGGTTTGATTCCCTCCAGAGTTTATGAGGCTGCATTTAAACATCATGAAAAATGACTCGTCAACATTTTGTGCTCAGTACAACACGAGACATGATGCTCACAGTCAGGACTGTTAAAATGACCGGAGTGACTCGCATCCATGATCTGACAACATCGATTAATGACTAAACACATAATCGTAAGTTTGTCATCTTAATCATCCCAATAAAAAAATGGAACAAATGAACGTGAAGTAGTTCATTTTTGGAACTGTGAAGTTAGTTAAAATTTTTTTTTAAAAGAACTATAAACGTGACCTAGTTCATTTTAATCTGCATGAACTGAACTTTGAACTAGACAACACGCAGTATAACGATATATAAAAGTTTATAAGCTGTGTTATCAAATATGTTTTGCGGCTCCAGAAGAATTTTATTTGGTGGAAGAGGGGGCAAAATGGCTCTTTGATAGTAAAGGACGCCGACCCCTGCAATAGGGGAAGGAGGTGTGGAAGGCAGAGACAAGGAAAAGGATAGATAAAAAAAAAAGAAAAGACAGAAAAAGAGACACAATATGTATAATTTATCTTGTGTTTATCTCTCGTCAAAAGACACTGACCACAAATGTTCACCTTTGTATATGAGGAAACCGAGGGAGGTTTGGCCCATATGGGACCAAGAGCAGTGTGTATGTATGTTTGCATATGTCCAGAGAGCAGAAAGGTCTGGATCTCAGGAGACCTAGGCCACTGTTTAGGCACTCATGAAGCCTCTTTGACAGGTTAGCGGTGACATAATTAAAAAGATAAACCTTATGAGGAGGGCACAGAGATAAGGGGTATAATGAGAGCGAGGAGGGAGAACATCCAATGAGAGGAGAAAGGGGGGGTTAGTAGGAGGTATCAAGGGAAATAAACCCCAACCCGTCAATCATCTCACAGAGATAAGTGTGGATATGGATGCCTGAGCTGATCTAGAGGAGCATGATCTGTAGCTTAATGCAGTCAGGGCTCTCAGTAGTCAGGGTTTTTAAAGTGAGCCGTATCACATGAGCCCTATGAGACAAATTGAGATTTGTGAATATGGGCTATACAAATAAATTATATTGATTGACATTACAACATACTGTCAGTAAGGATTGGTTATCTATACATTGTATTAGAGCCTAGTTAATGATTAGGATATGATGCATCTTTACTACATGTCACCCAGATCTGACTGAACTGGCGCAGCTTCCAGACGTGTGCGTGTGCGCTGTTGCCTATTGCTCATGAGTGAACAGGAAACTGATGAGTTGTATCCAACAATCAATCCATCCAATGATCAACATTTCACATTACACACAGTCATCTGATCCAATGTTATCACATATATATATATATATATATATATATATATATATTGATTATAGCTACTTTAAAGATAAGGAAACATTGTGGTTATGATTAATAAAAAAGCAACTGGTCTGTAACTGAACAGAAACTTTGGTCTCTTGTAAAAACCTTTTTATCCAATTTGGTCAGCACACATTGCCACTGACACTGCATTTCACTTAATATGAAGTGTGGAACCATCCAATCTTGACACAATCCCAGAGATCTGGACTGTTTAATAAAAAAGTGTTCAACAGCAAGATCTCTTCATCCCTAAACTATTGACTTGCTCCATTATTAAAACTTTGCATAAATATTACAATCATCCCTAAGCTTCATGTATAAAAGCAAGTCTTTGATGGCATTGCTCACTTCTGGTTTTTCTTGCAACACAACTGTACCCAGTTTTGAAGGGTCATTATCATTATCAAGCACAGCTGCAGTGGTCCAATGCTCTTTGCAGAAGCCCATACTTGTGTGTTATGGCCCAGAAAGATTCAATGCCTTCATAGTGTTAAGCTCTGCTGCTCCACAACAACAGCAGCACAGCCATTACATATCTAACAGATATGTATTCATATAGTGAATATTTCCCACCTTTCAAAACACATAACAATTTGTTCCAGCTGCAGATGTATGATTCTCCCACTCGGGTGTGTAAATGATCTAGGAGCACATTGTTATTTCCTGCATCAGCCCACATTGTGAGCTCTGCACAGACGGGTGCCTCTTGATTGACAGTTAACTTGTCTCTGTGACACAAGGCTTCTCGTATGTAGAGTTTAGAGCCGTGAACGCAGGCTTCCCCTGTGAAATGCTCCTGCTTTTTCCCTCCTCTCTCTCTCCCTCTTTCGTCTTTGACACCCCCGATTAGAAGGGAAACCTGTATGGAGCGAATGCATCTCTAACAGGAGTGTGTGGTGCTGTGAGGTGGAAAGTGAGCTCTTGTTATGGGGGCCTGCAGTAGAGGCTGTTAACATGAGAACCTTAGGAGAAATAGTGTGTAGCCTGATATCCAGTGTTGCTTCAGCTCCAAGATCTCCTATGAAAAAATGCCACAGAAGGCAGCCATTGTGCCTCCAAGTAGCCCTGTGGCCTGCCTTCAAGCACCAGAGGGGAGCAGGAGGAAGAGGAATAATTTCCCTTTACATGTTTGACAAGGGAACCCACCTTCTACTTTAGAGTTTGCATGTGAGAGAAATTTGAATACTAATTATTCCATTGATAATATAACTGACTGTAAAAAACAATGGCTGCGTTTTAGGGTGAATAGCTTTGGGAGAAGGTACTTGTCTTACCACATCTTCTCTGTCTAGAGTTTCAGCCTGCAGACTTCAGCACCTATATCAGTCAATGAACTCATGTAAATAAGCCAATGTGATGTTTATTTGCCTGACACAGCTAATAGGTGGGAAGAGTATAATTTGATCAAACAAATATTAAATCATTCAGTTGTGACTGCTTTTCACCCACAATCCAACACACACCTCCCACTATCTTTACAACCTGGGGGATCTCCTCCAAGACCTGGATCAGGGCATCAGTGAGCTTCTAGACAGTCTTTGGTGGCACTTGGAAAGCGACAGATACACCAATACATAATGTTCCAGACGTTCACAATTGGATTCATGTCTGGGGATTGTGAGGCTCAGTCAATGGCATCAATTCCTTCATCATCCAGGAACTGCCTACACACTCTGGCCACATAAGGCCAGGCATTATCCTGCAGCAGGAGGAACCCAGGGCCCACTACACCAGTATAAGGTGTCTCTAGACTATTTCACATCTATCACAGTGCTCAGTGAGAACCTGCTCTCATCTCTGAGGAGAGAGAGGCGCAAGTGGCGGACCTGCGAATTCCAGTGTTCTCTGGCGAATGATGCAGAGTGCAGATGCTAGAATAAATATGGAAAGGTTGTCACAGGATACTTTATGTACATGAAGTAGGTGGAATATATATATATGTAAAATTTAGAATATATATGTAGCATGAGGGAAAGCGGGGAAAATTGCAACAACGCCACCTGGGGAATTTCACCTCTGGGAACAGTGTTAAATCAATGCTGATGAAAACAAACCAAACATACAAAACAAAACAACTAAATAAACCAAATCCAAACCAATATAAACAACAATTTAAATGGGATTAGAATGTTAATAAAAATCAGGCGTCCCTCTGAGGTTGTTACTCCACGCTTCAACTCAAATGAGCGTGGAGAGCCACAGTGAAAAAGAAAGAGAGAGAGAGAGAGAGAGAGAGAGAGAGCACTTCCTTAAAAACAGAGCACTCCCTTAAAAGCGGAGCACTCCCTTAAAAGCCCGGACCGTTCTTTACAGCCAGAACAGTTTCTTTACAGCCAGAACCATGCCTTCAAAGCCAGAACAGTGCCTTATAAGCCAGAACAGCCGGGCCGTCCGAAACGTGGTGGCCAATGACGGCCGACGAAGGACCAGGGCCTCTAGAAAGGCGAATAAACAAATTTAGTAAATAAAATGACAAATACAGAATTTCAAGAGTAATGAGACCATACGTACCACCCTGTCAAGCTAAAGTACAGCCACACAGCAACCCAGAGGGTGAGAGTCTCCACGGCCATAGCTGAAGCAAGCTGTAGCACAACATGCACAACAATCAGCTGGGATAAAATAGGCGAGAGATAGGCAGATAACGTTACCTACCAAGCAGACCCACAACTCCGCCCCGAAGGTCCCTGGCGGAGCAATCCCACGCCAGCAGTCAGCCGCACTGTGTATAGGGGATGTCTGAGTTTTGCAATCGCTGTTGCGCCAAACGCCAACTCCGCCACAGCAATGAGACGACTTCGTCCACGCCAAACCAAAGACTCCGCCACAGGAGACGAGCGGAAACGGAAGGAGGGCGAGCTATGCACGGCCGCGTCCTTAAATATGGGGGTGCATGACGTCGCCTAGCAACCAGCACGCCATGAAAGAAGGTAAAGCGCCCTGCAGCGGCAGGGAGGGAGCGCGCCTCCGGCTACATATAGATACCGGATTATTGCTCACGGTTGTTCCTGACACTGTATGGTTGAATTAAGTGTTCATCAGAGTAATGGCCAGGGAGGGAGCGTGCCCCTGGCTACATCTATCCCCCCCTTTTGCATCGTCGGCCAGACGATGTACAGAAAGGTCTGATTAACACCAAGGCCTGAAAATGGCCAACTGGGAATTAGACACCGGGACTGGAGGTCTATTGGCCGCATGGTCCTTGTGATCAGCAGGCCGAGGAAGACGATGGACATTTGAATGGTGGCCCGCCGTGGAACGAGCAGATCTACGCAGAGCCAGCTGACTGGGACTTGGCTGTTCGGTTGGGGTCCATGAAGGAGCTGGCAGTGAGGAACCTCCAGAAGCAGGAGGTGTTGCCAGAATGGGCCTGGTCTGCAATGGGATCATGACAGGAGGACTTTCAAGATGCAAGGTACTTGGAACCACTGCAGGCACACCAATTGGCCTACTGGGAAAGGTACATCTCGGACCCACTGATCATGCCGCTCTTTCCTTTTGCTAGCAGCAGCCAACAACCGCTCACGAGCACCCTCAAAAGCAACTCTGAGTTGAGCTTGGTGTTCAACCACCCAGTCCTGCACCTTGCCAGGTACTGGATCCTGAACTCGACCCAGGAGGAAGTCCACAGGAACCCGAGGTTCCTGTCCAAACATTAAAAAAAAAGGGCGACTCACCAGTGCCCTGATGAGGTGTGGTGTTGTAACAAAACAGCACCTGGGACAGACAGGAGGCCCAATCCCATTTCCGTGATTCTGGCAGGGTATGAAGGAGGTTACGAAGAGTTCTATTAAACCGCTCGCATTGACCGTTACCCGCAGGGTGGTATGGGGTAGTACGGGATTTTGTGACACCGTACAAAGAGCAGGGCTCGTGAATCAAAGAACTCTCGAAGTTCCTTACTTAGGCCGAGTGAAGGAGGCCTGGAACACCAAATTTATAAAACCACTCATGAACCAAGACCTGAGCCACAGTGGAGGCTCGTTGATCCTGTGTAGGGACAGCTACGGTAAATTTACTAAACACGCCTGTCATTACCAGGACATTTTCGAACCCGTTCCGGGAAGGTTCCAACAGCGTGAAATCGATGGCCACGATCTCATTGGGTTGGGAGGCAAGCAGGTGGCCCATAAAGCTATGTGGCACGTGCCCCGAGTCCTTAGCGACCTGGCAGTGCTCACACTCTTTGACCCAATTCTTTATGTCTAAAGACATTCCGGGCCAACAGCAGCGCTGTCGGACCAATTCTGTAGTCCGCTCGATGCCCTGGTGGCCATGCTCTTGGTGAAGCTGGTTCAAGGTCTCCTGCTTGAGGACTGCAGGCAAAATCAACTGGAGAGACTCCTCTCCCCCGTCTGAATTGAATACTCGGCGGAGAAGAACCCTGTCTTTCTCCACTAGGCGGTCCCATTGGCGCAAAATCACCATGACTGGCTTGGACAATTGTTGCCTTTCAGCCGAGGTGGGCGAAGCTTTCTGTCGCCAAAACACAAAGACATCTTTTAGAAAGGGATCATCCTCCTGCAAGGAACGGAGATCAGATGCAGAGTGGGATGGAAGAGCTGAGACTAGGGACTGAGTTGAAGACACCACCGGATCTGGGTGTGGCCCTTGCTGAAAACCTAGGGGGACTGAAGTGCCAGGCAAGGAATGAGCAACTAAATGGGAGCCAGAAACATACTGCTGTGAGAGCGCATCAGCGTTCCTGTTGCTGCGACCTGAATGATACTTGATGGCAAAGTCACAGTCGGCCAACTGAGCAACCCATCGTTGCTCCGTGGCCCCCAATTTAGCAGACTGGAGATAGCTCAAAGGGTTGTTGTCGGTATAGACTAGGCACTTATGCCCCAACAAATACTCCCGGAACTTCTCCGTCATGGCCCACTTGAGTGCAAGGAATTCCAGCTTCATGGAACTATAGTAACTGGACACAAAGATGTTGGTTTCATATAACATACTCAGTTTTATTAGTATATTTTGACAACAGGTTAGCTGTTTGGAGTGCACACATTTAGTCAGCAAAAAACACCTTAGTCAATCCCCCTCTGTGTTTGAATGGCCTGAGCTGTTACCCCTGTTATCCAGCTGTCACTTTCTTGTAGTCTGATATTCTGGCACCACTATATGTTTCTGCCCTGTCTCAATTTGTGCTGTTAAGTTCTTTTCAGTTGCTGCTTAAGTTAAGTTCTGTCAGGTTGACCTCTTTTATTGGCCCAGAATAATTGCCAAGATTGTTATTGCCTTTTTTGAAAATTAAAAAAACTATCTCCAGTCCCTGACACTGGAATTCACCTTAATAAGTCTTACAATAACTATAACAAAACATTTATTGTCTCCACTGTCCCCTTTTGCAATTTGCTCTCAGTTTTAAAATAAGAAATTATACATTCACATTTCACAATACATCTAAGCTGTCATACAATGTAAGTATACACAAATCATTTTGTGAGTTTTACTTGAGTTATAGCAGCAGCTATGAATGTAGCGCATAGCTTAGTCTAGTCAAGCAGCTAACTCACCAGGATAATCCTCCAAGAAAACTCAATGGAGGTTCACCTGACGATAACTTGTCTTTTACAGCTAGTAGACAGTGTAACAGTTTCCTCGATCTGGCAACACTGCCAGTGCCAAGTTCATTATCTGATGCCATGAAAAGTTCATTAGTAATCTTTAAAAGTGCTGTTTCTGTGCTGTGATGGATTCTATCACAGCACAAGCAAAGCACGTCAAGCAGTTGATAACTGCTGTATGTCGATATCGCAAAATGCTGTGAAAACCTACCAGACGACGTTTTAATGCGATCAATTTCTATACATGTCTAAATAAGGTCGGAATACTCCACATGTCTTAGTTTGAATATTTTTTACTCTTGGGTAATTAGCAAATACTGTTTAAATGGCAGTGTCTCATTCAGATTATTGGCTGAAATCAGGTTAATATAATGGTGCATTAACCATTCTGAGTGCCCGGGGCAGACACCCATTTTTGGTCTTTTCATACATGTTTGGACCGTAAAAAATATATTTTTTACAGTTTTTATCGACTCTGTCAGTGATTTACTTCTGCCAACCAAATGGAGCCAAACCGAGCACGCCCCGCCATCTCCTCTGGCTCTCCATACTCTGCCTAAGTTTACAAATTCCATTGTTTTTACCCAGTCTGAGTTTAAATGTGTGTCATGAGAGAGAGAGAGAGAGAGAGAGAGAGGAAGAAAAAGTGCATGCAACTATGAAGAAAGATTTTTCTGCAGGAAAAACCCTGCATGTGTCTTGCTCAAATCCCTTGACAAACCCCTTTGTCAGCACAAATATGAACCCACAAGTCAAAAAAACTGCAGACTCCAATTGAATCAACTGAAAAACAAAAAATTATGACTAGAACAACAATAATGTTGACTGTGGCTTAGGGGATACAACGGGTCACCCTCCAACCAAAAGGTCAGCGGTCCAATTCTCCATTCTGCAGGCTGAAGTGTCCTTGGTTGTTCAGTTATATTTGGTTACATTTTAGCGTAAGCCTAAGTTATGTTCAGTTGAACTCTTTTATGGGCCCAGAACTTTGTATTTTATTCATTTTTGGGTAAATAAACCCTTTTATTTTTTACAAACACCTGTGACTCCTCTTTTCTGCCTGCTCGGTCCCTCACACACACCTAAATCACTTGTGTCTTCTTCACACTGCTCACCCATTTTTGTGACTAATTCAAGTATCTATTGTTGCTTTGCAGCCCTACATCAGCACCTGTGACAGTGGAGGACAAGACCCAGGATCAGTTGGAGCCTCACCTTCTATTTGGACTTGGATATTGTCGAATCAGTCTTTTTCTTCAAATAATCCTTTTAAACTTTCATATGACTCTATCCTCTGTGTTTGCAAAGTGGGTCCAGTCAGAACTACAAAGAGAAATCTTCCGTCTTATTTGTAGACATGTTTGGACAACACTAGATTTTAGATGATTTCTGGTTCTTGGTCAGAGGTATTCATTAAAAGGCATTTCACTCTGTATGCTCCCTCAATGAGCCATGCTACATCAGCTTATTGTCAGGTTGTTTTGCAGGAATGGATTTCTTCTGTACCCACCTTGAGATTAACCAAAACTGGACATTCATGTTGCATGGACATCAATAAAACACTGATGACACAATAACCTTTGACCCTGGACTTCTTCTCCACTACCTAGCTCATTAAGGCTGCGATGGTAAGGCTACGAGTGCAATGGTCTAATTGAGTGAATTGTCTAACAGCGGACAGTTTGTGTATGTGTTTGAGAGAGAGATGTGTGTGTGTGCATGCTATGCTGCTTCAGTACGTTCCTCTGCATCGTTGCTATGGCCCTGCCAGGGCCCTCAGTGCCTAGATAACGAGCTGTATGCCTGACAGGTGTGTCGAGATTAGGGGTGGGCTCTTCCCTAACATCCCGTCACCCACACACACACATACACCCATCATCCACCACCCCACCATCATCTCTTACAGTAAACATCCCCATCAGCCTGCCTGCCCACTCTGGGGAGCAAAAGGAGAGAGCATGTTTGACATAATTAATTGGCTCTTTCCATAAAGTGAGTCAAAAAAGATCAAAAGGGTTACCAGGCTGAAATAATTAATTTGGAACTAAATTTGCTGACAGTTGGGTTCTCTCAACAGTTCACCTTTTTTTTCTCATCAGTGCCTCTTGAATGATGAAGGGCCTGATACTGCCTGAGACCATTTTAATGAAATATGGCTAAATTGGATTTAATTAATTAGAACCTGCATGGAAGGTCTTGCTCTTATCCTTTTTTGTAGATTATTGCCTTTCATTATGTGGTTAATGTAGCAGGCATTTTATTCCAATTAATTTTAAATGAAAGAGGAAGTTATGTGGATTAATAATGGCAGGGGTGGTTACACACATCTCTTCAATTATGATAGTTTCCTATCCATATCTTATCATCACAGTAATTAATGGATTTCAGAATAACTATTATGCCAGTCAATGAAAAGAGTTTGCTATCGCTGCTCAGACAGAAAGACATTGCAAAGATTGGTTGCAGAATGAAAGGCCATGACTGGGATCTGTTAGGTGGCTGAATCTAATGAAAGAGGTTAATTTAGGAAACCTCTTTCACTGAGAGGACAACACTTGCAAATTGAATTGATGCAAGCTAACTCAAATATTCACATGCTAATTGTTGAAATCAGCCATCCTTCTGACTGCTGTATGTTGAACTGCGTAACAGCTGTTTAACATTTGCAGATAATTTAGTGTATGTTTTTGAGTGTTGAAAAAAAGAAAACATTAAAATCCATCCAGATGGATTTTGCATAGTGACGTATGCATTAAGAGTGTTTTTGAGTGTTTGTTAGTGGCTAGGTATGGGCCTTGCAATGTGTCCGATGTTGTGTGTGTCTGTGTGAGTTTGAGAACCTCTTCCCCCTTTATTATGTAAAAAATTGCAGTGTAGTCCTCACCACTACTTAGTTTGAAGTGGATTGGTTTTGATAATGGGGATCTAACCTTAACCATAACTGGCTAAACTCATCCTCAGCAGATTTTACCGATGGGTGATCTGATTCTTCATTTTTCTGTTCAGCTCTTTCGTGGCTGTAAAGGCTATTTGATAACCTGCCACACAGATAAGTGCTGAATAGCATTTTCTATTTTCCTCAAGCTTTAGAATATGAACTTCATAATTGTTGCTGAATCTCCCCTACTAAATCCACAAACGTCTGTCTGGAACAGATATCTGGGCTGCTGCGGCTCAGGGGGTAGAACCTCTAACCAGAAGGTTGGCGGTTTGATCCCAGTCTTCCCCACTTTTGCATGTGTGCTTGGGCAAGATACTAAACCCCAAATTGTCTATGTTCTCATAAAGATGCACAAAGATGCACTGTATGAATGTGTGTGTGAATGGGCAAATGGCAAAAAACTGTACTGTTAAGTAATTTGATTTGTAATCAAGACTAGAAAAGCGCTATATAAATACAGACCACTTTGGTTTGATTTGGACATGCAATACGTTCAATATTCATACAATTATGAATAAACAGACGACCAGTGCTCTTTAGCAGTCAGTTCAGTTGGAGCATGACCAGTGACGTTACAGCCACTTCCTCTTTGTTGGCGTTCCATCGAAATGCACACTGTTGCGGTTCGATGTAAAGGCTTACATGTCACAACAGGAGAGGGGGAGAAAGAGAAGAGACAGATCAGGAACACTTGTGCACCATCAGGTTTCAGCTCTGACTAGTTAATGGAAACAATAAGAGTGTAAAGATGTTATTTATGTTAGCAGCAACAATTCATAATAATAATAATAATACATTTATAATAATAATAATAATAATAATAATAATAATAATAATAATAATAATAATAATAATAATAATAATAATAAATAGACTTGCAAACAACTTACAATGCAGCCCCCGAGCCTCGCCACCTCAGGGAAATGACGCGACCGCGACCGCCATGCCAAGGATACTCCCCCTGATGAAAACTCACAAGTTTAATTCTATGGCATCAGCAACTCCTTTAAGCTCTCTTGTCCAAATTTCACATTAACATCCAAAATGGGCCACTTCCTGTTGGGTGTGGCGAAGAGTGTCAAGGGGATTTATTAAATTAATAGGAAGACCCTCATTGAAAATTTGTAGGGGGCTCTATGGAGCCATTTTTGGACGCACGTTCCCGAACACATTAAAATACGTAAATTTTCACCAGTCCTGACCCACTTTCACAGTTTGGTGAGTTTTCGAGTATGTTAAGGCACCCCAAATGGCATTTCTTTTGTCAGAAGAAACATTTAAATAAAAACTTTAGCGAAAAACTGGTCCTTGCACTGTCGTGCTCGGTACCTAATAACTGTTGTTATCCTGCAGCTCTGGAGTCAGAGATACCTGCAAAGAGAGAGAAAAAGAGAGAGAGACTATGGGAGGAAAAAGACACATAGTTAGTGACATGTAGTAAAATAAGTAAATAAATGAATTTGGGGGCAGAGAGACAGACATAAGGGGAGAAGTGCTCAGTGCATGATGGGAGCTCCCCTAGCAGTGTATACCTATAGCTGCATAACTAAGGAATGTTTCAAAACACTGCTTAATCTGCTTAACTGTTTTGTCTTACTATTTGGAAAATGTGTAATGTTGGGACCTAGTATTTGTGAACAATAGTTGGGCCTACATGTGTAGCCAAAGCCTGCAACCACGTTTCCTTTGTTCTGAAGACGAAGGAGAGCTTCCAGAACTCCCAGGGTGCTTCAACTTCATACCTAGGTGTTAAATCTGCCCCTGGACACAACTTTCAACCACTATTGGTCACTGTGGGCCCCATGACCCATGAGGTCACCAGGTCAATATAAGACCGTACCCTCTCTCTTCTTTCTCTTTTTACTCACTTCTCCTGGAGGAGAGTTGTAGCTCTCCTGCTCACCCAGCCAGGGAGAAACACTCCCTAACCAAACTCTTCCAACCTCGAAGCAGGCCTGACTGGAGCAGACTGCTAAAACCTTCCAAAAGGCACCGACGCGAGAGCCTGCATAAGAACTTCAGCACGAGAGCTGTATAGACAAAACGTCTTGCAAGCAGAACCACAACAACGGGAGCCACAAACCATCAAGACCACTTCACTGGACTTCAAATAGCACAACCCTTTTCCCCTTTTCATGGACTGGTAACACAAACGGGTTTAATAGTTACACTAGGCTAAGCAAAGACTGTTCAATTCTATTCATGTGATGTTTATAAGTTTGATTTCTTTCTTTGCATGCAACTAACTACTTTCTCTAACCTGGCACAAACACCTCAGACACATCTCCCCAAACTTAACACATACATGTGATCTCAGCCACATGGTGTAAACACTCCAGGGGGTCTTTTGTCTTCATTTTGAAAGCAATTTTTCTCACACACACACACACACACACACACACACACACACACACACACACACACACACACACACACACACACACACACGTATACTCACATATACATGTAGAGTATATAGTAAGTACACTTTTAGTAAGTTTGTGTTTTTACTTCTATTTTTATATAATAAATGATTTTCTTTAACACACATGTTGTCCTTATTAATGTTGCATAAGTGTGAATTTTGCCAACTTAGGGTGAATAAAATTGTATTTGTATAGTCCATATTCACAATCATCCCAATTTGCCTTATTGGGCTTTACAAGATGTGACATCTTTTGCCCTTAATCACCAACAAGAGTGAGGTAAAAACAACCCCAAAAAACTTTTGGCAGAGATTTTTAAATCAAAGTAACCTCAGCGAGAGCCATAAGTGTGGGATTCCTCTCCCTGGATGGACAGATGTGCAATAAGTGTTGCATTTAACAGTGCTTAATAACAAAATAACAATATTTACAACATTCATGACAGTGTCTAACAAAAATGGAAAGCTGTATCAAGGTTTAAAGTGTTCATACATAAGAAAATGTCTGACAGAGATGACGGGAGCAGCGCAGTCAATTGTAATGATGATGGAATTGCCAGTAATAGTACTATATGTGAGTAGGCATATTGTATATCTAAGCAATCTAGTTGTAATCATAATCCGTGATCAGATGCTACCACAATCCATGATGTGACCACAGCCCAAATCCTGGTTCTGCAATGATAAATCACAAGGGTTCAAGGAAGTCTAGTCGGTCAACATGTATGTGTGGTAAGCAACGTTGCAATCGGGGTCTCCCAACAACAGCTAGCGATGAACCATTCAGGTTTTAATCTTTATTTAGCTGCTAAATCAACCAACACAAATTTGAATATAGCAACTAATATCACCGGCAGCTCCATGGCTCTGTCTGTGACAGTCTTTCCATATGTCTGTCCCATGTCTTGTCGTGGCAGCTCTCATGCTGCCTTTATAATCCAGGGAGAGGAATTGGCCTAGACTCAGCTGTGCCACTTAACTCTCCCTGGTTCAGCTGGAGGTGCTCTCCAAACCCACAATGGGCAACGGTTTCACTGGAAGCAACGGAAAAGCCATCTAGAGTAGCTACGTCATTATATTATGCATTCTTGAACTGTTTAGGGCAGACTATTAGAACCTCTGTTTTATTTGAGTTTAACAGGAGAAAATTGCGAGCCATCCAGGTTTTTATGTCCTTTGACATTTCTGAAGTTTAGTTAATTGATTACATTGATCACAAAGTACTATTGTGTGTCGTCCACATAGCAGTGAAAATTTGTGTCCTGAGGGTTGTTTCTATTTCCCTTAAATAATGTGGAGTAGTAGTAGGATTGTGTACTGAACTTTATTACGTCACGTTAAATCAAATTTCAGTACCTGTGAGCGCATCTGGGTGAGACAGTATGTATACATGTGTGAGAGTGAAAGAGAGAGTAAACGTTAAATTAAGAGAGAGAGAGAGCAAGACCATGTGACTCATTCCTGGAAGGTGATCAAGCCATGGTCATTTCTGATCAGTGCACACAGTCAGAACAATAGTGATTCAATGGCGCAGACACCCAGGGAGCCACGCACGGCTCCAGGGCACGGACCAAAAGAGCAAGTAATTATTATTATAATTATAATAATAATTACTTCTGCACACGTCATCTACAAAACTATTCAAATATCAGAATGTTCAGCTCTTTACTGACACAGGTCTCTGAGAAAGGAGGTGCTGGGCACACTCAAGGTGACAGAGGATGGGTGAAGTGTGCAGTGTTAGATTACATTTTAAGCTATTGCATTTATCTTATGTATTTATGCATACAGATAGAATTGTGAGGTCAGCAGTAACCCAGAATCCTGACTTTATCTTGTGTTCATAATGTTGATTACGGTTTCTTCACTTGTCTTTCTGCTTAGCTCACCTTATATTTACCAGGCCAGATGTTAGGTTTCAGGCAGGTGAGGCTGAGGTGGTATATAACAGTTAGGGGAAAGAGAGGATTGGGCAGCTTGCTGTGAGGCTGCAGATTTGACTAGTTTTGTTATTTTCATTTTGTTGGATTTCAACCTTTTTCAACTGGGTTTATGTTACCTATTTTGGAGTACATTTTTGTAAATAAAGAGCACTGTTTTTCACCTACTCCTGCCTAAGCATATGCTACTACAGTAACCCTTTTTTCAGTGCCAAACAACATCCTCCATCCCTATATGGGGTTGTAATGCAACAAGTTTTCAAGTTTTTACTACTAGTTTTTTTAAGATTCAGCTTCTTCTCAAACATATTTCAACTACTGGAATGAATGGACAGAATTTTCAAAACTAACTTTCCTTTGAACATCTTCTGAATACTTTTAGCTAACATTAGACACAATTGAAACTTCAATTAGTCACAATACTTTGTTAAACTATTACGTTTTTATTCAGTGTTTTGGATATCATTTTTTAAGTTGTTGTTTTGATGCTCTCTTTTGTCCTATTCTGATTTCATAATTGTGGTCTAAGGAAGCAGATTTGAGTGTGTAACCTGTGATGTCAGCCTTGCTTTAAACAAATGTTTTCTTTACTTCA
Source organism: Hippoglossus hippoglossus (assembly GCF_009819705.1). Taxonomy (NCBI): domain Eukaryota; kingdom Metazoa; phylum Chordata; class Actinopteri; order Pleuronectiformes; family Pleuronectidae; genus Hippoglossus; species Hippoglossus hippoglossus. Next base: position 24,528,498 of record NC_047171.1, read on the forward strand.
GCTGTTGTAGTTGCCACATCATTCACACACAGTTTATACATCAAATTGTAGATATATTTGTGTTGTTTACCAAATAGATATGACCCAACACTGAGACCATAGCAAAAAAGGAAAGGGTTTAACGAAAGGAAGGGAATTTTATTTAACAAAAATTTAGTTTTCAAATAAATGAGGGCTGAATACCTGAAGGCATGCCTATTCAGTCCTTTGTACCGAAGATGTGTGAAAGGCAGGTAAGTGCTGGCCTCTCAGCATGGTGCTGAGTGACTGACAGTGACTGACACCAAAATGAGAACAAGACAAGTTGGCTGCATCCACGGGCCTTTAGAAGGGCGTGTCCAACCTGAGCTCACGGCTGCAGTTGTGACATCTGGAGTTTGACGGGGCCTGAAGAATTCACATCCCTAAGTAATCTGTTAAGAGGAGAGAGGAAGCCTGCAGCGTCGCTGAAGAGCAGAATCTAAAAGCCCCTGGTTTAAACACTTGTGCAATTCCTGTCTTGCAAAAAAAAAAGGCGTGAATTCAAACACTCTGTCATCGTTGAGACCTTTCTTGCATAGTTGGTATTGCTGACTACACTTTGTCAAGTCTCTAAGAAAGGAGAACAGATTCACTACTGTGGGGACACAGCGGTTGTTTCACTAAGTGCAGGGTCATATACAGGTGTAACAGGCCAAATTAACCCCCGCCCAGATTAAACCTGGGTATACTTTGGCCCAGGCCAGAGTATACCCCGGGGATAAACTGTCCTAGGCCAAACTATACCCAGGGGTGTAAAATAGCCTAGGCCAGACTATACCCCTCCAGGCAGGGCCAGTCCTTCCTATAGGCAACAAAGGCAGTTTGTGGGGGCGCCAAAAACTGCGCCTAGCAAAAAAACTTTGAAGTTTCAGGACGTTATGACTTTTATTATATTATGTTACAATTGCATTATGTTTTGGGTATGTGCTTTTATTCTAATGTGTAACACTACTGAGAAGTGTTGTAGTAATCTTTGATCTTTGTGGATGTTTTGATGTTGTTATCAGTGTTTAACTTTGAACATTTATATTGTAGCGAGGATTTGCTAGTCTTAGAAGTTGAAGTTTCAGGACCTGGTAATCTTTGATCTTTGTGGAAGTCTAACATTTTTTCTGTTTTTCTGGTTGAAGTAATAAAATTCTATGTTTTAGAGTTTTAAGATTTAAGTCAGTTAGCTTTCTCACTTAACTTACCTGACAAAGCTGAACCCCCAATAAAATGTTGAAAAATTAAGTAATTCTTGTGTATATCACTCAACACTACTGATATCATGGGGGTATAATCTGGCCTGAGGGGTATGAATTGGCCTAGGCCATAATATACCCAGGGTATAATCTAGCCTAGGCCCCTTTAACCCCAGGTATAGTCCGGACTGGGGGTATACTATGGCCTGTTACACCTGATCTACTTTTTTCCACAATTTCCCTTCTTCTTATTAGGGTTTGAGCCTGAAGGGCCAGGATCCTATTGTTTTTGCGTTGGTTTGTTAGGGTTCGAGCCCAAAGTGCCAGAACCCTGTTGTTTTTGCTTCGGTTTGTTATTATTATTATTAGGTGTCTGCATCAACTTTCTCTGAAACATCGCAGACATCGCAAACATCATTATCGCTGTAATCAAGCTTTGAAAAAAAACTGTTCACAGGCCACGCCTTTCACACCACTAGTCCGATTGACTTGAAAATTGTCACACAAGTCCAAGACATTGGCCACAACTCTTGAACATTTGGTCCAATTACAATCAAACTTGGTAGATATGTTTGTATCGTGTCCGGAAACAGGCTATTACGTTTGACAGACCACGCCCCTTACATAATTGACTTGAAATCTCACACACAACTCCACCTCAATTAGTTCTACAAACACATCTACTTTTTCTTTTTCGTTTTTCAACCAATCATCACCAAATCAGTATAAAGCATTGTGAGCCTAAGCTGTACATTTCTCTAAAAAATTATCAGGATTGGACCAGAATTATGGCCGTTATTAACCCAAAACCTTTACCATGGGCATTTGTAAATTGGCCATAACTCTTTAAATATTCGTCCAATCATCGTGAAACTAATTAAATATGTTAATATCGTATTGTAGAATATGTGTTTTTAAGCATTTTGAGTTTTGCCCATAGGGATTGCCAAAAATACCAAAAATGTGTACTGCAGTAACCACTGGACAGATTTATACCAAATTTGGTCCTACTACTCTGGGTGCAAGTATTAACCAAAATCCCCAAAAAGTGCCTCCTTGATCTGATAAAGGGTGAACTAATGACATAACTCAATTATCGCACTGCTACTTCCATTGAAATGATGACACAAGTGACCTTTTTCTCTTATACTGAAGTAAACCGGCTGAAGTGACTTTGTGAAGCCTAAAACCTGCTTACTGCTTCTTTTCACTTGAACTTTGGCCTATTGAGCTGCTTCCTCTTATTTAGCTGCTTCCTCCTATGAGCGAATTAAGGCTCGAACCCGCTCATTGTCGCTTGCAGCTATATTTTTATTTTAGTTTTATTAACAGTTTTTTGCAAAGCACACAGAAAAACAAATTACTAACAACAACAAAAAACTGAAGCCAGACTCAACAAAAAAAACACAACAAAGAATATGCCAATCCTTTAGCCTTCATCAAGCTGCTGAGCAATGCTACTCCTACCCCAGAAATGTAGCCTCATTGTGGCTAAATGTCTGTGGCAACTTTCATGCCGTTAAAATTTTGAGAGATGTTTTTTGTCTCGCACCCCAGTCGTTGTCCACAGTTCCTCCGTTCAGACACTTTGAAACAGCAAACAGGGTAAGCAATAAAAGACATTACTTACACCACATCCAGTTATCGAACTCTGTTTCGCATAACAGGAGCGGGAGAAGCCCCAGGTGTAAGCTCATTCGGGTTCACTTGCCGGCTGATGAAACTGTAAATCGGGTCCTTTATCCTCTTTTTTTCTTGTGAAAGGGTGTTTTTTCTAAAGAAATTACCAGATTTGCCGCAGTTCCACTCGAAGTTGCCAGATCTTGCCAGTCAGCTCGCAACGGAAGTAAGTCAGTGACGGCGGATCTACTTGAGATGGCATCGAGGGTTTCTCCAATCACATTAGATTACAAAATATCAAAATAAATACCTATTCGCTGTAAATAATAGTGCAAGTGTCTGATGTGCAGAGAGCTGAGTCCCGTGGTAAATCTGCTCTTCCACGTCCTCTTCGGGTTCAGAGGATTGTTGCTGGGAGAACAGCTGTTGGAGAACCTGTTCTCTGGTGAAACGCGCTTGACGTGACATTGTGACCTGGTCAGGGAGAACGGCACACGGGGAAACACACCGGCCTCTCTGTGGGGTCAATTAGACCCACAGAGAAGCCGGTGTGCTTCTCCCGAGATTACAATTGGAATCAGTTGTGGGTCTAAATGACCCCCAGGAGAATTGGATAATGACAATCCGTGGGTCACCCTAACCCTAACCCTGACCGGCCAGGGCTTGCGGATGATCACACGCACGCACACACGAATGCATGCATGCACATACACTCTGGGTCAATCCGACCCAGGAACAACACGAGGGTTAAAAGGTTTTTTTAGTAGTTTTTCCTTACTCTTGTTGAGGGTTAAGGGCAGAGGATGTCACACCTTGTTAAAGCCCTATGAGACAAATTGTGATTTGTGAATATGGGCTATACAAATAAAATGTAACTGCTTGATTGATAGTCCTCCAACCAGAAGGTCGGCAGTTCTATCCACAGTCTTCCCCATCTGCATGGAGAAGTGTCCTTGTGCAAGATGCTGAACCCCAAATTCCTCATAGAACAAAAAAGTGCTGCTAATAGATGCACTGTATGAATGTGTGTGTGAATGGCTGAATGGCAAACTTTACTGTATAGCGCTTTGAGTGGTCATCAAGACTAGAAAAGAGCTATATAAATACAAACCATTTACCATCTTGCCTGCTACGCCTGCTGTTTTTTTTTTGCATGTGTTCCCTGTTTCATTTTAGCATGCTGTGTGGCTAATCCAGGGAACAACCAAAGAATGGAGCAATCCACGCCAAGCATATTTGTATTCCCATTTGTGCAACCTTTATTTGTATAGCCCATATTCACAAATCCCTATTTGTCTCATAGGGCTTTAACAAAGTGTGACATACTCTGCCCTTAACCCTCAACAAGAGTAAGGAAAAACTACTAAAAAAACCTTTTAACAGGGTAAAAAGAAGGTAGAAACCTCAGAGAGAGCTACATGTGAGGGATCCCTCTCCCAGGACGGACAGAAGTGCAATAGATGTCACATGTAAAGGAGAACATCAGAAAGATAATGGTATTTGCAGCATTGATTAGAATAAACACTTTGTAGCATAATGGAAGGTAAATGAATTGATAGATTATTGTCAGTAATGGTATAGAGTAAAAACTCAGGGAATTCCGTTAAATGTCATCACCTGTCGTGTTAGGAAGAGGTCCAGAGAAAACTACAGTGTCCGACATTGTTTTTGAAAAAAATCATGACAAAGTGTTCCTGACTGATCTATTATTATCGAAACAAATTATGTTTAACTTCTTTGTACAGGCTTTTTTGTCTCAGGATACCAGTCAGATCATCAGAAATGACAGAAGGGAAGACTTTTTTCTAACTGTAATGCCAGGACCTTTGGTAGGAGTTTCATGTCCAGATTCAAAACTGAAATCTGTCTGTATGAGGAACATTCCTTTTGGCAGTTAATTCTTTTTAAGTACCAGGGAGATGTTTGCCTCCCATTAACAATGGAGGCAAACTATGGCCTCAAATTAAGATTGAAACATTTCAAATAACGGGTTAATTAAAATGGTATATCATTTTTGGGGAAATTCTGCACTAAGACCACCTGGGCCTGGTGCCATATTTAAAAAGTGTCATTGATTTCTTTATAATTATAATTTAGGTGCTCTTCGGGCCTTTAATACACAAGATATTCTGGGTATAAGCCTTATTTCGCAGGAGATTGGCCAGATTGTGATTAGGTACATTATCATATTTATACATCCTTTGCCTCATAAAGAACAAAAATTCTTCAGGTTTTTTGTTAGTAAGGTCTCTAAGGCGGTTTTAACCATTGTGTTGTCCCTGCTTCCCCCGGCTGTTGGCCCCCTCACATAGCCCACCCCATATTAGGACGCACACGTAGCGCAATAGACAAGTGAGCAGCCCTTGCAGATGTATTTGTTACACCCGCGGCACATGGTGTGAGTTTTACAGTCCTTTTTCCTGGGGCATATCTGACACCTCTTCCTCTTACTCGCCCCGAGCGGGGCTGCTGCTAGGGCTATGGAGGAGGCCGGACACTCGGGTCGAGCGTCGTAGGCAACAGCTCTCTGTGCGGCGGCAGCGGCTTTTACAGCCTCCACAACCGCGGCGGACGCGTCCGTGCGGGGGATGCGCTCCCTTCGTGCGATGAACGGAGTCACGAGAGTCTTTTCCAGCTGCTCTAGGAACACCCTCCACTTGTTCCGCTTGCCCGGCATCCAGTCTGGGTTGATCTCTCTCCATATCACGAAGGCGTTGTAGGAAGAGACGTCGAGAATGTTGTGAAAGACGACCAGGGGCCAGCGCGCGGTCATCCTCCTGCAGCTGTATGTTCCGATCACCTTGTCAAGGTTGTCCACGCCACCTTTGTTGCGGTTGTAGTCCAGGACGATGACCGGTTTCCCGTCCTCGCGGTCGCTGATGTCGCCCTCAGGGTGCCGTGTGCTCAAGAGCACCACATTCCTGTTTTTCTTTGGGATGTAGGACACAAGAGTGGCAGTGGGCGTGAATGTGAACTTGGATGAGAACACCTCTCTTCCCTTGACCGCGAGCAGCCCGGTCGGGAGCTCGGGCTTGTTCTTCCGAACCGTGCCGACCACGGTGAGCTTCCTCTCCAGGAGCTGCCGCGCGAGTTCGTAGGAGGTGAAGTAATTGTCGCACGTGACGTTACGACCGTGCAGTCCCTCCGTTACATCGAGCACTACCCGCAACCCCTGGTTCCGTTCTGGGCGTCCGCCGCTCGGCTTTCCAGTGTACACTTGCATCTTCCAAGTGTAGCTTGATTTCGCATCGCAGGCCACCTACGACTTGATCCCGTATTTTGCCGGCTTGCTGGGCATGTACTGACGGAACGGACACCGGCCTAGGGAGAAAAACAGGAGGAGAAGAGATGAGAGGAGATGAGATGAGGACGAGGACTAGCAGCCGCTATCTACATAACATAACATAACATAACATAACTAACATAACATAACATAACATAATATATATATAAAAAAAAAAAGACTAACCTCTGAACGGAACCAGTTGCTCGTCCACGGTCACTTCGGGCCCCGGGTTGTAGAGGTGTGGTAGCTGCGACACCCACGCGTCCCAGACCTCTCGCACGGCCGCCAATTTGTCCGTGGCTCGTCTCGTGCGTCTCGTCTCGCGGTCGTCGAAGTGCAGCAGTCTGGAGTACATGTGGAAGAGTTTTAGGGGCATCGTGGCACGAAATATCGCCCGGCCGCTCTCGGCGTCCCACAGGCTGGCGCCGACCTCGCCCCGGGACCTGTACACGCCCGCTAAGATCAGCAGCCCTACGTAGGCGCGCAGGTCGGTCTCGTCCATCCCTTTCCATTCGTCACCGTATTTTCGACGACCCTCCCGATTCGTCATCTCCAGGATGATGTTCTCTACCGTCGGTGTGATGAACAGGTGGAACGTCGAGGCTAGGTCACCAGTGCGGGACGTCGCGTGGATCGTGGGGCCCAGGGGGACCCCGCTTTGAGCCGCAGCAGAGGAGGAGGAGGAGGAGGAGGAGGAGCAGTGGCCCTCCTCTCGGCCATACGCCCTCGAGGACCATGTTATTTCCCCGTTTCTTGAGGGGAAGGTCTCTCTTTCCACGAGTCCGGTGGTGGTGGTGGTGGTGTCGCCGTGGTCTTGTCCTCCTTCTTCTTCTTCTTCCAAGGATGAAGAATCTGCAGAAGCATCACCCACTGGGTCGTAGTCTTCGTCACCGTCATCGTCTTCGTAGTCACCGTCGTCGTCTTCGTCTTCGTCGCTATCACCATCGTCTCCGTCTCCGTCTCCGTCCTCTCTGTCTTCTTCTCAGTCTGCTTTTCTGTCCGCTTCTCGGTCTGGCTCTTTCGCGTCCTCTTCGGGTTCAGAGGATGGTTGCTGGGAGAATAGCTGTTGGAGAACCTGTTCTCTGGTGAAACGCTCCTGACCGACATCGTGCCATGGTCCGTGAGAGAGTGGCACACTGAGACTTATATGTGGGTCTAATGAACCCCCCTTGATTTCAATTGGAATCAGGTGTGGGTCTAAATGACCCCACAGAGCACCACAGCGCCCTCTCTGGGGGTCTAAATGACCCCTCCCATGACAATCGAGAATGACAATCCATTGGTCTCAATTACCCCAGGAGAATTGGATAATGACAATCCTTGGGTCACCCTAACCCTAACCCTGACCGGCCAGGGCTTGCGTATGATCACACGCACGCACTCACGCACACACACACACACTCTGGGTCAATTCGACCCAGGAACAACACGAGGGTTAATTGACTGAAAATCGGTTCTGAGTTTGTTGGAGGGGATGGAATTATATCTGATCTGGAGTTTGTGGAGTTCAAACTCCAGTTTTCTTTAATCCTTTTTACTGTTCTTATAAAGCCCAGCTGTATATGATATAATAAGATCCCAGGTGTAAGCCTTTGCACCGTCTCATAACAAACTGGGATGTACCCCAGGCATTCTATTTTCTACAAGGAAAGGATCCAGTATTTCTTTTATAAATCTTTCAAAATTGCTAAGGCGAAAAAAGATTGGGGCATGATCCAATATGATAATATCCTCAATATTACAGCACTTTATAATGAAAAAAGAGATTTTAGTGGTCAAAATGAAGTTGATTGTGATGCTTGTTTTATGCAGTGTTGACTACATTAGGATGTAAAACACGCCAGGCATCGACTAAGCTGAGTTAACCACAAGTGTCTGAAAGAGCTTTAGACTATGCGCTGGTGGGGATTTATCCATTAATGGAGCGATGCCGGCGAGCTAGTTCAGGCACCCAACTCGAGCTGCGCTGCGCCAATCATGTGACATACATCATGTGACATACCTCACTCTCCACAACCATCTCTAATACACACCCACCTTATCAGGTGGTCTATTTAAACAGAGAAATATTTCCCAACATCCCCTTTGCTCGCACTGCTGCTGCAGTATTGCTACCAGTTGCTTCAGCGTCGCAGCTGTTGACCACGTGATCGTTGTGCCTCCGTGGGTTGTTTGTCTTTCTCAATCCGAATGAGTCCTCCGATGAAGAAGTTCGCTTTATTCCCGAAATTTGGGCTCGGTCCTTCGAGATTCACTCAGTGTGAATCGGAAGTCCAGCGTCTGCACCGTGGCTCCCGCGGGCCTCTCGGCCGTGCACCCCATCCTGGAGGAGCTGTGCGCCCGCAGCGTTTAATTCATCGGTTCTGAGCCACGAGGACATTTTCAACTACTTCTTGACTGAGGGGAGGCTCTGTGAGGCCAAACACTGGCGGCAGCCTTGCAGACGGCCTCCTCCCGGGGCCTCGCTGCTCCACCAATTTCTCCCTCACCTCGGGATGTTGTCCCCCGGAGGCAGAGGAAGCATGCCTGGATCCGTGGGGCTTCCATCCTGTCTCCTCTGCTGAATGAAATCTGCACTGAACGTTATGAATGAAACAATTCAGTCTTGAATAATACGTCATCTTCCCTGCACGTGACGTAAACAACACTGGCGAGCCGGCTCATGTTTTAGTACTTCCTGGTACGTCACTCCCACAGGATTATGGGAGCTGTAGTCCCAGCTCCAGACATGGATTCAAGGCTCCTTTTCCCTGCGGCAACAATTCCTGATTCCCATGGGAATCAAATTCTAGCAGGTAATCTGTTTTGTTATTCTGGAAACATTCAATTATATGAATATAATATCTATATGTGGGTAGAGTGATCATCCTCCAACCAGAGGTTGGTGGTTCAATCCTCAGTCTTCCCATCTGCATGCCAAAGTGTCCTTGGGCAAGATACTGAACCCCTCAAATGGCCCCTCATAGATGTTAAATGCACTAATTGTAAATCGCTTTGGATAAAAGAGTTGCCAAATGACATGTAATGTAATGTAATATGTATACGTAGATATACATATAAGCAAATATGCATATATCAAAAGAATAAATCTATGACAGGCTATGAAGTCCGCTTAGAAAACCATAGTTGATTTCAGGTATTTTTCGTAGTTCCTAAAATCAATGATCCTATTTTGAAAGCTAGCCGCGGCCTAGTTCAGCGTCACCTCGGAACTTTAGACCAAGTTTATGTACCTGCACACAGGGAGAGCCTCAACACTTACTGGGCTATCATTTCTGAACTTGCCCTTTTATAAATCAATCAAATAAATAAATATATTAGGTAGTCAGGTTGGTAAAAGTTTTGTTGTTCATGTAGAGTCATTCTCTCTGCACAGAAGTAAGGAAATTCTGGGAAGGAGTCAAGAATTACTGAGTTCTATAATAAATGAAGATGTAGCGGTATCCCCAGAAGTAAGCTGGCTGGGAAATAAAATGGATGGTTTACAATCTGCAGTAACGCAGTTTGATAATGTTGGCATTCCTATCTGCAAAAAACACTGCACTGCAGGAGTATTACTGAGACAATGATTTACAAGAGCCATGGACACTTTTAAAAGAATATATACAATAGACATTTAGGTTAAGGCTCTGTTTTATTTAGATTATGAATATAATACATATAAACTCTGTTGGTAGAGCAATAAACACCGTTATGAAGGACTGATTGATGCAGTGTACCCCAAGCAAGGAACTGTACTTTATTTTATTGTATATAATTTGTCTTTAACCTCTCGCGTACTGTCTGGTGTTGTAGTCGTGATGTTGGTACATATAAATAAATGAAATGAATCAAAATTTAAATAAATAAATAAAATCTCTGCCCATTGAGAAGAAGTTTAGACCACAGCTGTTTTTGGGGATTGTTCATTAATGTCTGGCCAACCAAACCCGATGTTCTTCATCCGATTCCTACAGAGCAGTAAATCGATCAAGAACAAATTACTTTCTCATGCGTCAATGCTACTACAATAGAAATAATCTATAAAGCCTTAATGATTACAGTCTTACCCAACATATATAACTTGGCTTTCTATTTCCGTATTACTAAGTTATTGTTGTCAAGGTGAGTCAGAGCAGATACGATGATGGAAGCAGTCTTGCCAGAAATCTGCCAAGGACATTCTTATTTAATCCTCTACATGACCTTACCCTCTCTAATCTTAGAAGAACACATGTACACGACAAGTCTGATAGATCTTGTCGAGACTTCTGAATTATCATTGCTAATAATAATACTGCTTTCTGTTCTTTCTCCCCTATGATGAAACACTTGCATCGCTCTCCAACCCATCTGGCGACACCCTTGCTCACCAACAATGGTTGAAAACGCATGACGAGATCTCGTCAAAGCTTCGCAATCCCTGCCAGAGGCGAGGCCTAAGACCTGAATGCTATTCCCCGCACTCCCTAAGATGCGGCACAGCTACGACTGCAGCACCCTATCATCCATGCTACTCATGCTATGTCAGTCACCACAAGAAGGAATATTGACTCTCAAAACTCATCAGTTGCTGCACCCTTGATATTTTAATATGTACTCTCCGCTGCCTAATTCCATTGTTGCATGCCAGATCTCGGAGACCATCGCGTCTCCGCACTGGGGAAGTGCAGACGCTTTTGTGAAACCCATCTTCTGGTGCGGGTCCTTCTTCCCACCTCCTCACACCTCCACTCCTTCCACCCGGAAGGGGCGCCTCCTGTCAGGCCCTGCATGAGTCGGGCGCGGCTGCCGGTGGACAAACCTCTCTCTCCGCGCTACCCACGTGTCAGGCTCCGGCGCGGGGGATGAGCGTCGTGTAAGGGCTGCACGGGTCGAGGGGGCTCCGTTGCCAGGGGTGACGACACAAGGTGAATGAAGCCAAGAGATTCGCTGCACCCTTGTCGTGGCATATATCGCGCTCCTGTCCACCCTGGGAGAGGGATCCCTCACATGCGGCTCTCTCTGAGGTTTCTACGTTTTTTTCCCCTGTTAATGGGGTTTTGGTAGTTTTTCCTTACTCTTGATGAGGTTTAAGGACAGGATGTCGCACTCGTTAAGCCCTATGAAACGAATCGTGTTTTGTGAATATGGGCTATACAAGCAAAACATTTAAGTGAATAATATGTATGTGCTTTGTAGCCTGATTATATTGTTGCATTTCAGGTGGTTTGCTGGGCTTAAAGTGTTCCATTTTGATTTTGGTTTATATGTTGCCATGTGCCAAGTTCACTAGATATATATCATTAGGTAGTATTTGCTCATTACTCCCATCATTCCTGTGATTAGGTTAGGTTGGAGCCTAGAAACCAAACACTAAACCTGTTCTACTGCTGCAATAAATGTTTGAACCTGAGTTGTCTGACTGAACTGTGGACTGGACTGGCGGGAAATGTATATTCATGAATGACATTATCTGGCCGTGGAGACAGTCCAACATATTTATCAGAAAGGGTTTGGACAACAGACAAAGGCAGGTGTGTGGTGAAAATTCTTGGTGAGAAATACAATAAGAATTCTCACCTCAGGTCTTTTGTGAATTTATTCAAGTAGGAAATACAACAGAGAATATAAAAGAAAATACCAAACAATATATCTAAGAATATAACCGAGAATATATCAGTCTATATTCAGCTGAATAGGAAAGAGTTTTCAACACAACAATGTGATGCAGACGTCTGACAAAGAAGAGTTCACTCCTTTAGATATTTATAGTATTCTAGTCATACAACTATTGTCAGATACATAACACTTTGAACAATGGTTTTCCATTAGCGCAATCAGTACTTGATCAATAGCATTTCTTATGGTCCCATCTGCATTTGTTGCAAGGGTTAATGCACAAAGGTGAAGGAAAGTGTAATGATGGGCTCGCCGTTACTAAATACTTTAATTGTTTACCTTCATTAAAACATTTCTCTTGATATGCATACGTGGGACACCCCCCATTGTCATAGATAAATTGGTGAACAGTAAATTAAAACACACAGTATATTGGTAGAAGAGTGTTTATTTATTGTTTGTTTTGATGGTTTGGTTTGCGGGTCGAGGAGTCTGAGGACACAGCGGGAGACGATGACTGTGGCAACTCGTCGCTCGCCTGTAAAATACACAGAGCGCATTGATTATGTATTCAATGTGGCGAAATGTTGGTTAATTACTAAGTATAGGAGACTCTTTATAAAGTGACAAGTACTGGAAAACTGAGATGTATTGTCAGCTGTTAACTGACCTCTGTCTGCTCTCCTATCTCCCAGGGTGTTCGGTCAAAAGACCAGGGTGCATGAATACCTTTTTAATTGCTCCGGGAGGGTTAAACAAATAAGGAAGTGGGCAGGGGGAAGTTCATTGAAACTAGTAGGTTTTTTGTATGATATATAATAGTATTTATTCGCAATCGTCTGGTGGATAAATATTTATTAATTGTATATGTATATTTTGGTAATGGTTTTATGTAAATATTAATTGTATAATTATACTTGGGATTATGTGTGGGGGTTCTTGGAGATGGTATGTGCCAGCTGAATTAATTGACAGCCATCTGTATATAAAGGCAGCCAGTCTGAGGATGTGGGTGGATACGTGGATGCTGTATCACCTGTGCACCAGGGTGACTAAAATAGCTTCAAGCCTGAACTGAACCTGTATCGTGTGTTTTTCCTCTCTCGGCGGCTCGACCGCTCGGGCCTTCTAAGAGAGAGTTAATGGAGTAGAAAGACATTACATACATGGTTTCACAGACAGTTTAAATTTCCATTACAAGTTGCTTAATAATTAAAATGGCAACCCCTCTACTTTTGCTGGTAAATGATAAACTAAAAACCAGTCCTACCCACTCCCACGGTAGCTTAAGATGTTCATTAACAGACAGGTGAGTTTCTTGAAGTAGGGCTATGTGAACGTGCTCCTTTGTAAAAAACGTACAGTTTTTGTTGTGCAGCTGCAGATTTTTAGTGTAGGTTTACAACTAGCCATTGTGTACTGAGAAAAATGTCAAGACTACGTTTAAAAGTAGAGGACATCCAGAGCTCCCAAAAACAACAAACAAAACAAAAACATATAAAAAAGACATTAAGAGATACTGCTTGCCAACTTTAACAACATAACTATTTACAAGAAACAATAGTCAAAAACAACATGTAGCTATATGGGTCGGACTTTGGCCTTTAGCACCCAACAGGGGCATACGCTGACTTCCCTGCTTAGATTGGGGAAGGAGCTGGACCATTTTGAACACCGTAAAATTAGTGGGTAACACACCTCAACTGCCGGTCCGCAGCTCTATATGTACAAATACAAACATTTTTTAATAACCCAACCATTATGTCAACAGTAAGAGGACATTGTTGGGGTTGGCAGAAGAACCCAGACCTGTCTGATACCCGCAAACAGCTCAAACTATGAGTCCCAGAGCATAACATCTGTCTCTCCCCAGAAAGTATAAGAAGGATGAGGAGGATAGGGAGTCGGGACTATCAAAAAACAAAGTCAAAGTATAATTCTAAATGCTCACGGACTCTTGCATTCACCAAACCTTAACTGGTAGGATCGGCAGATGATCACATTTGTATCAATTTGTATGTAGAGATGAGGTGTTGTGAGGATTCCTCAGTCTGGGGAGGGCAACGCTTCAGGCTGGTAGACTTTTTCTAGGAAAGTAACCACATCCTTAGGTTGTTTGAAGAATCTCTCCTGCCCATTATGTCTAACTCTGAAGATGGCCAGATACATCATTGCATAAATGATTCCCCTCTCCCCTCTGCAGTTCAGTCAGGTTGAATTCTTGTCGCTTCTTGGCAACAGCTGCTGAGAAATACTAAAATATCATGATCTGGGCCCCTTTGTATGCAAGGCCCTGCGCTTTCCTTGCTGCCTGCATGATCTGGACTTTATCCTGGAAGTTGTGTAGCTTCATAATGACGGCGTGGGGTCGCTGCCCAGTGGCAGCTGTATAGCTTGAGTCCCTCCTTTAAAGCTACCTGCACTAGCTCAGGTAGCCAGGTTTTGAAAAAAGATAAAGGGTTACTGCCCTTGCTGCCTTCAGGTTACCCGATGATCCCAATACTACATCGCCTTCCCCTAATCTCCAGGTTATTAACTGCTTCGAGCTTGCCCTAGACTTCAGCAAGTTTAGCAATGTGGCCGAGACGCATCTCTGCTTCTTTAATGTGCGTATCCAATGAAGCGGTTTTGGATGAGCAAGCCTCTAGTTTCTCAAGACGCCTTTAAGCACCTCTGCAGTTATTCTCTTAACCAAACTGTCGGCCCCAACTTGGCTCAGTGGCGGCGACTTTTCCGCCATTTTAGCTTGATTGGGTTACTTAGTTTCTCCAGTTTTTGCAGACTTCACGGTGAGGGTAAGATTTCTCTGCGTGCTTGACATTCTCCAGCATCTGGTTAGGGATTACCGCTCCCTTTTATTGCTCAGTATTGGAGATAAAGACAAAAATCAGTAGTGAGCTGCTGCCACTTTCCCATCACCAAATGTTTGTTTGCCTGTCTCAGAGTTTGCGCACAAGTGCACACATTCTCCCATCTATTTTTCTTTTTATAGATTTGTCATCTTTGTGCCTTATAAGTTAGACCCCTGGTCTGTTTCTCTGCGACCTAATTTCAGTTCTTAAATACTATTTATTATGAGTATTTTAAGTTTTTTAAAGGTTTAGTGTGTAAGATTTAGGTGAAAAGGATCTATTGGCAGAAATAATATATTAAATAATCGTAGTGATGTTTTCACTAGTGTGTTTCATCTAAATTGTATGAATTGTTGTTTTCTTTACCCTAGAATGGGCCTTTTATATTTAGATACTTTATATTTACATCTGGAGGGGGTCCTCTCTATGGAGGCTGCCATGTTTTTTACAGTAGTTCAGACTGGACCAACTAAACAACTTTTTAGTTTTTATGACAACTGAAGGCTAATACAGGTTCTATTTCATGTTTGGAAGGGGAGGGTAAGGTGAGGGGTATTCAGCTGCAACATGCAACTTCCCCACTAGATGTCACTTAATTCTACACACGGAACCTTTAAACCCGTGGCAGTAAAATGCTTTGCATTTGTTCTAATCATTATTTTGTCTAATTTGGAGTTGGAGCTTGCAAGTTTTCCTGATTTTATTGTTTCAATCAATCAATCAAATTTTATTCGTATAGCCCATATTCACAAATCACAATTTGTCTCATAGGGCTTTAACAAGGTGTGACATCCTCTGCCCTTAACCCTCAACAAGAGTAAGGAAAAACTAAAACAACCTTTTAACAGAAAAAAAGAACGTAGAAACCTCAGAGAGAGCCACATGTGAGGGATCCCTCTCCCAGGACAGACAGAAGTGCAATAGATGCCAAGTGTAAAGGAGAACATCATCAAGATAAGGGTATTTGCAGCATTGATTAGAATAAACAGTTTGTAGCATGTTTATTTTCATCCCATAAATAGGCCAGGGGATAATTACATGTTTCAGCATCACTTCTTTTTTGAAGGTTTTGGATGCATTTATGTATCATAAAAATGTTGTAAATTAGAAATAATAATCTATTAAATCTTTAGTTATAAATGTCAGTAGGGACTTTATATATGAATTTGGTCTAGATGTCCTGCAGCCCTTTTCCAGAAGATAAGTGTTCATTGGAGGGTCTCCCTGATGAAGCAGTGGACAAAATGTTGATATTACATCTAACCATCCCACAAGAGCAAATTATTTTTGATAGCCATGGCCAAGATTAAGGCTAGTGAATTCCCCAGGTTTCTGTTACATTATCTGAAAAAATGTTGGAACTGTCCACAAGCTGATGAGCCAATAAAGATTTTAAAATAAAACAAGACTGGAAAAGGACTTCTGGTATGGCGTCGGGGTGAGTGACAGTGAAGTAGGCGAGCTCCCAGATCGGGTATCTTTATTCCCCTAACTTTACATGATTTTGGACGTTCTGAAGTGAACCACAAACATGGAAGGGAGAAACAGCGAAAGGCTAAATGCAAAGTGCCCCAAAGATCAGAGAAAGGTGAAAGACAGTCTCTGGAAAGATACAATGAGTACAACGCTGCTGAACACAAGGCCACAGATTGCCTGCAAGCTAGTATAAGCGCCATACATACTGAGATAAAGGCTATCCATTCAGATGTGAAAATGGAGCGTAACAATTTTCACAACACCGTTTCCAGGGACATGAAAAAACCTGGCGAATTTCAGAGAAGACATCAATGTCAAGCTAAATGAAATTGCCATTGATTTGAATAGACACAGTGGTCAGGTTGGAGGAAGTTGAACAAAGAGTGGCGGACATGGAAGAATGGAGCATCAAAGCTACTCCCATAACAGAGATGAGTCGGAGATAAGAGCACAGAGAATGCTTCACAAATCCCACTGTAACATTGGAAACAACGCCTGACTCTGTCTCAGAGTAAAATATAACTGAATGTTAACCGGAGACTCCCGTCGTAAGTCTACTCTTATTCACAAACTACTAATTATAAACTGAATCAAACTAGATATGCACAAAAAATCCAATTTTGATTGGAAAACCAATGCTATCAAATAACTAGGTGTTTTTATACCTAATAATCTATCTAACATTTATAATATGAATTATAATCTTATAGAATGTAAAAGTTTAAAATTTGAGAGACTAGCAAGATTTTTAAGATGGGTGGTGTATGATAAATATTTTAAACCGGCACAGCTGGATTAGTTGTTTAAACAATGGACCTGGAATCAAATTACATCATATTGCTGAATCTCATCCAATACAGGCATGTAAATCTGATTTCTACAGATACCTACGGTTTAGGCACCACTTTGACGAAACACCAAGGTGAGCAAAGACACTGAAATTAATCTCCTAAAAATATTCTGCAACATCTGAAAAAAAAAGGTATAGAGAAGATACTTATGTATACAATCTTCCAAGATCCACTCTACTCTATATGTTAAAGCCAAATGGGAGAAGGCAGCAAATATTACTCTTATTAATGAGTGGATAAACACATTATAGCGATCAGTGAGCTGATCGCTCAGATTGGACAGCATATTGCAAAGGCTCCTGACCTGTAAAGTGTTTTGGTGAAATAAAGCGGTTCTGGCTGCTATTTAGTTCATGTTCTGATTTAGTTCATGTGGTTTTTATGTCTGTGTATTTGTTAGTTAGTTAGTTAGTTAGTTTTAGGTTCATTTAAGTTCAATTGTGCAACCTGCGTGACAATGAGGTGTGATGTCTGTGATTGGGTCCAGTCAAGTCTTTACATGAATGTTTAATAAAGCATTTAGCTTGCTGTCAAGTGATGAATGGGACGCAAATTGCATATCTAAAGGACGTGCTTTTTATTCCCACATGAGTTCTCCACAATATGTAAAATACATGCTACCACATCCAATTCAGGCTATTGGGGAGAGTATTCTTGAAAGAATAATACTGGATTTTTCACAACTCCAAGGAATAAATAGTTGCAGAATGGTAAATTCCGACATACTGGCTACAGATAGTAACAGACATTAAATGAATGCCGAATTAAGATTTGGCCCTGAGATGGATTATGATTTTGGCACTATATACTTGGATAATATTTGAATTGAACTCAATATTCAAGACAAATATCTTCTCAAAATAATACTGATGGATAGCAAAAAAGCAACAACTAATAAATAGCTAAATAAAGATCCACCAACAAAAGGAGAGTGGATAGGGATTGTTAAGGACCTGTAAGGTGTGGAAAAATGTATCTTCATATAAAGACTTTGTATCAATAAATTTCACAAGTATTGGTCAAAGGTTATCATATATTTTCATGAATACTATATAGAAAGAAAGGAAATGTGTGGTATTAATTGAACAGTATTATCACCATTTTCACCTTCCTTCCTGGGAGTTATTTGCTTTGTACTGATAAGAATACAATTGTTACATAATCTGGATACCGCTGGATTTTTTTTTTTTGTGATGGATATATGATTGTATTGGTTGGATAAACAACAACTATTTCAGGATTCTTTCTCAGGTTTCTTTAAGGACTAGCTGGACTACTGGCATGAATTGGAGGATTTACTCACCTCGTGTCCTGTTGACGTTCTCTTTATAATCCTCTCTTTCCCCATGGGACTGGAAAGTAACCCTTTACAGAATTCTACCTCAAAATTATTGCCAAACCCAGACTGTAATGTGGAACCCAGATGTGACACAGTGCAGTCATGTTTCTGGCCATGTGCATGTATGTGGGTCTCCATGTGAATGCAAGATAGTTATTCAACTGAGTAGAAATAATTCTCCTTGATTCGTTCCCAGTCACACATCCAAATGAGTTTGGATGAGAAACACAGCAGGGGAGTCTGATAGCCTCCTGAAATCCAAGGCCCTATTTCTCTCCATGGAATTACCACCCACTCAATTGAATGTGAAATGAATGTATTCATTGTAGATGTGGAAGTTTAGATAAAAAAATCACATGACTGTTAATTAGAGTCAAAACAAAGGGAAAGGCGCGCAGGCTAATTTTAAGATTTGTCATGCTGCAGTGTATTTAGTTTGGCGTCTCATCAAATCTGAATGAGTCTAAATGTGGGTTTACAATATTTCCACACCTGACAATATTTTTTTACTGTGAACCTTTTCTGTACACAGTTGTGCCACTGCAACACAGCTACATAATGTCTGTATAGACAGTCTAGCATCTCTAATAATTGCGAAACTATCCATTTACCAGCACTTTAACAAATACAAACTTAAACCTGCTGTAATATATATTATCATGTTAACAAGTATATATACATTAACATGAAGAGGAGACAACAGCTGGCTGCTAAAATCCACAAACAACAACCCCACATAAAAGTTAACCTCTAATAAATTGCTTCTAAATAGCTCCTCATTTACTTTCACATTACATTGTGTATTCAGGGTAAAAACAACATAACTTGGTCTTCGTGAACAGAAATGATATCTGTTTGCTTGATCTGATCCAACCAAACCAATAAACTGTTGTGCATATGATACCTTATGCGTGACACCATTAAATGGTGTGCCTTTGGGCATTCAATAAATTTGGTTATCAGAGAAAACATTGAATATTAATAGTAAAAATATGAATATTAAATAATAACTTTAATTGATTAAAGTTACCTCAGGGCACCACCCTTCAAAGGAAGGGAATAGATAGCCAATTTATCGATTAAGTCTCATGAAAGTACTAACTACAAATTTGGAACTCTGATTAATAATTAAATTACTAACTATAACCAAAATTACCATATAGGTAGTCAGCCAGGTTGAAGGATATGGAGTTCTTGACAGTGTAGAGGTTGGCAAAATTCACACTTATGCAACATTAATAAGGACATGTGTGTATCACTCGCAGATCCAGGGCCGCGGCTGCGGCCACATCATGGATTAGGATCTGTGGATCGCGTATCAGAGATCGTAATGGTGGATCCAGTATGGTGGATTCTGCATCTTGCTGGCTGATCGTGATAATAATGGCGGATCCTTTATCGTGTTGGCATCTGATAATGGTGGTGGACCACGACTGAGGTGGCAGCTGATGATGGATCCTGATGGCGGCAGTGGACAATGACTGTGGACTATAGTGGCATCCGATCTTGATGGTGGATCATGATCTTGCTGGCTGCTGACCATGGACTATGATTGCAGCAGGACTGCTCGATACATAGTATTTCTCCTCAGATACTCGACCATTAATGACATTAATCCACCAATTCACTGACCTTCAGTTATACTTCAAAATGTTTACCCTAATCAATGCTGCTAAAACCTTTATCTTGATGTTCTCCTTTACACTTGACATCTATTGCACTTGTGTCCGTCCTGGGAGAGGGATCCCTCACATGTGGCTCTCTCTGAGGTTTCTACCTTCTTTTTACCCTGTTAAAAGGGTTTTTAGTAGTTTTTCCTTACTCTTGTTGAGGGTTAAGGGCAGAGGATGTCACACCATGTTAAAGCCCTATGAGACAAATTGTGATTTGTGAATATGGGCTATACAAATAAAATTTGATTGATTGATTGATTGATTGTTAAAGAAAATCATTTATTATATATATATGAGGTAACTTGGCCTGACCCGGTCCTGAGGGGCTTCCAGTTTGGCCATGGGTTCCGCTGGCACAGGTGGACACCCGGCTGTAGAGCCCAAGTCCTTGTCAGTCCCTGGGACTGTGATGGGGGTCAGTGTCACCTTTCGAAGCCGGCTTGCGTGCCACTGTGATCCATCGGCCGGGCGGAAGGTGGCTGGCCCCAGCTGATGGGTGATCTGTATTGGCGTGGACCAAAAGGAGAGCAGCTTGTGGTTCCGACTGGGTCTGCGAACCTGGACCCAGTCCAGCACTGCGAAGGGAGGTGGTGTCACCCTCCTGCTCTTGTCAAACTGGTGTTTCATGTGACGCTGACGTTCCGTGACCTTGCTGCTCTGTTGGGGCGCTGCTGCTGGTGCTGTAGCTGCAGGTGGCCGCAGCTGATCCAAGGGACGCTGCAGTTCGCGCGCCATTGTCAAAAGGGCCGGGGAGCTGCCCGTAGTGGAGAGTGGTGTTGCCCGGTAGTGCAGCAGGGTATGGAGCAGGGCGGCTGAGAAGGGAAGACCATCCACCAGGTGCACTCTGACCCCATTCTTTTCTGTCTGGTTGAACCTTTCTACCCCCCGTTGATGGTAGAAGGCTTTGTGGATGTGGTTAATGCCCTGGTCCATCACAAATGCTGCAAACTCGGCTGAGACAAACTGCGGGCCGTTATCTGTATTGATGGTGTCAGGGATGCCCCACCGAGCAAAAACAGAGGCGAGGAAGTCTGTGACCACCCCAGTTGTAACGGACCCCGTGGCGACCACCTCAAGCCACATGGAATGCAGGTTGTAGGCTACAATGAGGAAGCGCTGATGCTGTGGGACACCATGGAGCTCGCCGCAGATGTCCACCTGGATGTGTTCCCAAGGTGTGGGTGGCCACCGCAGAGGCTACAGAGGTGGCGGTGGCGGTGGGCCAGTCTTCCCACTGACGAGGCAGGCTGTGCGGTCTTTTACCATAATCTCTACATCTCTTTCGAGACCTGGCCATATAATATGGCTCCTTAGCCTGAGCTAACCAGGTAACGTTGAGCTCTGCGGGCGAGGCTCAGCTGTCAGTCTTCTCTCCTGGTTAGCCAGGAACTAGGAGGAGTCGGCACCGGGTGAACGCCCACTGCGAGCCTCATTTTCGCTCTTCAGAAACCAACAGGTGACGTCACGGACACTACGTCCATCTATATATACAGTCTATGGGATAGATACAATACACAAGGAGTCCATAATCAAAATGAGAGAGGCAAAGTCCAAAGAAATAAAGAGTCCTGCATAATGAGTAATGACAGTTGCAGTGGCTGTAATCTCCACAGTTGACTCTTGAGATCCTTGAGAAAAACACTGGTCGTGGGCAGCAGAGGAGCCCCAATAAGAATAACTGCACTGCAGTTGTATGCCTCCGCCAATCAGTGCAGTTTCAGTCTACATATTTTTTTCCAGATTCACATAAGGTCACTGTAACCTTTACCTTTGACCACTGAAATGTAATCACGTCATCTTTAAGTCCAACAAATATAAAAAATAACAAATTATAAAAAGTTGAAGAAATTCCCTTTAAGGCAGTTTTGAGATATTGCATTCAACAACATATTTTTTGAGGCAACCGTGACCTTGACCTTTGATCATAAAAATCGAATCACTTAATCAGTCCAAGTGAATTCTGCATCCCATTGACAACAGAGTGAAGTCACTGTTACCTTGACCTTTGGCTACCAAAATCGAATATAAATGAATGTTTGTGCTAAATGTGACCGTAGTACAATGGTTCTCAAACTTTTTCTTTCATGCCCCACTTTGGAGCTAGAATATTTTTCATGCCCCACCCGCTCCTCCCCTTCCCCAACAAAATTATGACAAAATGGGCCAAGTTTAACTTGTGTATTTACATAACATACACATGAACATTAAATTCACATTACTTTCAGGAATTTCTGATGTGCAAATAAAAACCCTTTTTCAAACAACTTTTTGTGACATTTGCCACTTTTTTCAAAGAATAGTGCAATAACTTTGCTTAAATTCAACTTAATTGAAGTACTTTTGGTGACAGTTATCACTACATTCCTCCATCAGTCTGTACTTTTTCAAAAATAGAGAAAATATTAATTAAATTATAATCACTTTGTTACAACGATGATAAAGCTCAACCAAAAAGAACACATGCATGTGACTGGGGTGTAATGTTTCTAAGTGTCTTCTTAATTTGTTGGGTCTCATACTGTCAGCTGCCAGAGTTTTCAGACCTAAAAGACACACTGGTCTCTCCTCATGTCCTCCTTCATTCACTGTGAACCCAAGAGCAAGATAGGCTTCATCGTATTTTCTTTTCAACTTGGTTTTTGAACACTGTGTCTTGTTTGTCAATGACCGGCTGCTTCACGTGAACGAGCTCTGATCTCACTGTGTGTCTCTCTGAGCGAATGAGTGGGGGCGGGGGGGGGGGGAGCCCCAGGGCCTGTGTGTGTGTGTGTGTGCGCTGTCTGGGGGCACACACACACACACACATTTCCCGCTCCTGGTATTTCATGCTGGCCTGATACGATGATGATTTAACAAATTAATGTGAACGTGAGTTCAATGTTCGCGAAAAATATGCGCGACATGCACAACACTGTACAGGGAGCCGCTGCAGAGCCGCGGGTCGCGACCCCTGGCTAGGGCGCGCCACACAGTTTGAGAATCACTGCCATAGTACATCCATCCGTCAGTTAGCCATATGTGTTTTTAAATCATGAACTTAATGACAGTTTTATGTTGTTTTAGCAAATAATTTAGTTTGTGCTATTTACAGATGGATTAATATCACAGTTGTAAATTTTGTTTTAAAAAATAGCTTTAAATATATTACAATAAAAAATCTCAAAATATTCTTTTTGTAATTTGGTTCTTTACATATGTATTTAAGCCAACTATTGTACAATAAATAATGAATTAATTTAAATTGCATTCCTCTGGCACTCTATAGACTTCAATCACTGTGCTATAAATAAGATAACTAATTTGCACATTACATTACATTTCATGTAGCTGACACTTTTATCCAAAGCGACTTACAATAAGTGCATTCAACCATGAGGGTACAAACCCAGAACAATAAGAATCAAGAAAGTACAATTTCTTCAAAAAAGCAAATCTACAAAGTGATTTAAGTGCTACTAAATTGTTAGTTTAAAATTCTATTCAAGGTATAGTCGGAAGAGTTGTGTTTTTAGTTTGCGGCGGAAGATGTATAGACTTTCTGCTGTCCTGATGAGCAAACAGTCGTGATTTGAGTGTTTAGCTCGCAGTGAGGGAGCAACAAGCCGATTGGCAGAAGCAGAGCGGAGTGAACGGGCTGGGGTGTAAGGTTTGACCATGGCCTGGATGTAGACTGGACCCGATCCGTTCGCAGCACGGTACGCAAGTACTAATGTTTTGAAACGGATGAGGGCGGCCACTGGTAACCAGTGAAGGGAGCAGAGGAGCACGTTTCTCATAAAACTATTACTACTTTTTTGCTTTAAGGCAAATTTCTTCAATACCCTAATATTTAAGGGTGTCTCTCGGATATTCATAAGATAGGGTAAATGCGCAATTTGTGCTTGACTAATTACTAGAGCATTCTCTCTAATTACACAAATTGAAATGGGATTAGCCAGTTTTCAATCCGTAAAGGCCATGGACTGACATAACCAACAGCATCAGGCCTTCAGCATTGACAGGAACGGAAGCCATCATTACATGCTGCACTAATAAAAGAATGTTGTTTAATTAAGGCTAATGTTTCCTCTCATAATAAAGCAGCACATTTGAAGACCGTGGCCGATGTATCAAGAGATTTGTTCTGAAACCCCCACATGTAATTAATTAGACAACAATATCACACATTGACTGTGGTTCCGAATTTGAATGGAAATGCTATCAAGCCAACAAAGCTGCTAATAAACAGTATGGAAATGCGATTCTCTGATGACTTCTGGAGGGTTTGAGAATTCACATGCAGTTAAAACCCTAGTTGATTAGTTAAACATTTATTTCAGTCCCCCAGCAGTGGGATATGGCCCCCCTCCATCATATACCCCATACAACAGAGACAGAAGGTTATTGCTGATATGGTATGGTCAGTTTTGAGAGCCATTATTAGACAGTACAAACAATTAAGGGTGCCAATAATCAGAGAAGAAGAGGGGTCTATTCTGGATAGCCTTTTGTGGCAGAGGCCCCTTTGGCTTAAAAAGACCAAGACACACTTTTGAACCTCCTCCTCACTGGTGTGGTGACATAGTCATTAGCAAGTGGTAATCTCAGGGAGAAAGAACTAAGAGAGTAACATTATGTGTGTTGTCCATTAAAAATATTCAGCCTACTCTCATCAGCTTTTTTCTTTACCACCGTCCTCCTCGCCTCTCTCCCATGATTGACACTTGCATCCGCCAGGCGTTGGAGAGCAGCCAGCCATTCTCTTGTGTTGTGGCTCTGCATGGTTGATCATTGGGATCCCGCCCTTGGACCCTGGCTGCTGGGGCCCAACAGGGAATCGTTTGGCCCCTGATGACACGTTTAGGAAGTAGTGCTGGCTGGTAATTGTCCTGTGTCAGCAGGGAAGGTGGTGGGACTCGGGAACAAAACAAAGAGAGTAGAGGATGAGTGTGAGGGACGAGGCCTCTGAGCCTTTCATGGCAGAGGAGCTGTCTAGACATCAATACTTCACAGGACAGCCTGAGCCTCTTTTAATTTGACTTTGAGAAGTTCTTGTTTCCTATTTTAGGATGGGAAAGGAATGCTGCTCTGTGTTTCAGGGGCAGGCAGGGAGGTCAGATCCATTGATCCAAAAACTAGAGCTTGATCTGACTGATACAACTTGATGTTATTAATCTAATGACAGTACCACGTACCAGGGTTTACATGTTGTCACAGCACCAGTCACATCCATTTAGATTCAGAACTACTGCAAAAATATTCAACTGCATTCTGTTCCACTGATACCTACAATATGAAATGACAAAGTTCTCAGGCATCATCCAAAATAATCAAAATTTCACCTTGTGTAGCATTTTAACAGCACCAAGCTCTATCTGATATTTGTACATTACAAAAGGCAAATTTAAAGAATCCTGTAAAAGAAATAGATTTGATTCATCTATTTAGAGGGTTTTCCCTTTTCCACATTTTTGTCATTTTGCAGAGGCACTGATTTTAAATTATTGAATTGAAAAGGATTTAAAACAATGCAGAGTTGGGTGCAAAGTTTTGTAGGCAAACCATTCTAAGTAATCAAGTAACATTTACACTAGAGATACATGGTCAATGAGAAGCTAATTTTTGTAACATAATTAATTTTTACTTATTTTACAAAACTGTTGAGATAGTTATCTAAAAAGTTGTTTGATTGGAAAAATGTGTGTAAACACATCAACTCAATATATCCACCATACTATATAAGGACATAATAAAAAAAAATATAGGCCTATATATTTCTTGAAATTCATTTGGCTTTAGCCAAATCTGAAGCTAGTTTACTGGTAAATCTGTATACGGAGAAGTGGCAGTGTCAGCTTCAATGCAGCATGAAAATATAACTAAAGTTTGTGCAGATATATATATTGTATTGCCATATTTAAGTCAATAATCTCACTGGTCAAAGTCAGTACAGCTCATGTTTATGTGGTCAACTTTTTGTCACCCTTTAAAACAGTTGAGTCGACTACATCGACACAATTAAACTTTTTAAGGGCTCTGGTGTTGGCAAGTGTGAATACATGTCATGGTTTTTTCTGTGGTACATGCTAAACATTTATAAGGTTGTATCCAGTCTCATTTTGTGCCACCAGCTGTTCACCCACTGCCCCCACCTCCCCCTACTCCTTGTTTCACCCACCCATAAAAAGCCAATTACATTCAGGACTACGAAGCTCATTGATACCTAATTAGATCATTGTTAAGTGTGCTGTTTCCTTCTGGGCAGAGGGGGTAATGTCACAGCATCTGAGAGACACTAGAAGTGAAAGTGGGTGTTTTTCCTGGTTGAACCCCTGACCCCAGCCTGCATTGGAAGGGTCATAGAGCCAAGCAAGACAGATTGAAAACACGCTGCGCCAGGGGAGATATGGTATCTTAACACCTAAAGAATACTTTCACATTCAAATGAGGAGGAGCACCCCGTCTGCTTCTGGTGCAAGTGCAGCACACCCTTCCTCCCACCCTAACCTAACAATACAAACGACAAAGATACATACATGTGCATATGAAATCTTGCAATTGTGCTGTCACATATTAACGGAGAATTAGCAAAAGGGCAACAACCGATACTCTTAACTGGCTATTATAAAAATGGATCACATCTGTAAATTAATTAAGACATTTTCAACTTAAATGTGTTATAAACAATTAGGTCCAGATTTCAGTGGTGGAACAAAACTAAGTGAATATACTTTACTGCTGTACTATTATACTATTTCATGCTACTCCACAAATATTGTACGTTTTAGTCACCATGCACTTTTTGTTGTAATAATGAGTTAAGATTTAAAAGTGCATAGCAATGGCAATGTGTTTTAAGGTACTGCAGTCACTAAACCCAATCCCAAAATAAAAATATGATATTAGATTAATAAATTGAAAATCATGAATGTTTTGCTGTTTGGTTGAAAACAATGACCTTTAATATATTGTTAAACCTCAGCTTAAAAACTCTATTTTTATATTTACTTTTCTAATAGGATCTTCTTAAATAAGCCTGCAGTGGAAAATGTGTAGACATTCTGCTGTCCTGGCTCCCAAATGGCGGAATGGGCCCCCCACGCAAATCGTTTTTCGAGGTCTTTTTGAGTGGCTAGCTGTCCCTTACAGTGAGGGAGCACCAAGCCAATTGGCTGATGCATCCTGAATGTAGACTGGGCCCGATCTGTTCGCAGCATGGTTCGCAAGTACTAATGTCTTGAAGCGGATGCGGGCAGCCCCTGGTAACCAGTGAAGGGAGCGGAGGAGCGGTGTAGTGTGAGAGAACTTAGGTAGGTTGAAAACCAGTCGAGCTGCTGTGTTCTGGATGAGCTGCAGAGGTCGGATGGCTCTAGCAGGCAGACCAGCCAGGAGGGAGTTGCCAAGAGCCTGGACTAGAACCTGTGCCGCCTTCGAGTGTCACACCCAGGTTCCTTGAGGTCTGGGTTGATGAGAGTTGTTGATGGTGATAGTAAGGTCATTGGTGGGAGAGCCTTTCCCTGGAAGGAAATGTAGCTCGGTCTTGTCAAGATTGATTTTCAGGTGGTGTGTGGATATCCACTGAGAGATGTCAAAGACAGGCAGAGATTTGCGCTGCTACCTGTGTTTCAGACTGGGAAAAAGAGAGAATAAGTTGCTGTGGTAGAAAAAAGCCATGTGAGTGAATGACAGAGCTGAGAGAGTTGGTGTACAGAGAGAAGAGGAGGGGACCCAAAAGGGACCCCAGTAGTAACTTGACAAGGTTCTGACACAGATCCTCTCCAACTTACCCGGTAGGTACAGTCTTTGAGGTAGTGCAGAGTGCAAAGTCTGAGACTCCCAGATCCTCAAGGGAGGAAATAAGGATCTGGTGGTTCACCGTGTCAAACGCAGCAGAAAGGTAAAAAAGGATGGCGACAGAGTAGAGAGAGGCTGCTCTAGTAGTCCAAAGTTGGTCAGGGACAGCAAGGAGGGCAGTCTCAGTTGAGTGGCCTGCCTTGAAACCAGACTGGTGAGTATCAAGAAGGTTGTTTTGGTGAAGATAGGAAGAGAGTTGATTAAAGATAGTGTTGAGGAATTTCTGACCATCCTCAAACATTACTGTATATGCCACTATATATTATGTATAAAGTGTATATTATATCTGTACAGGAGAAGAGTGCATGTCTAATTCCACACACTCCCTTCTCTCCAAGCAGTACCCAAGGTCAGGTTATAGATAAAGGGCCAAACAACAGTACATTGTAGTGTCTATGCTTAGGGACTTTCATATCTAACTCAGATGCACCAGACAGAGAGGCACCAACTCTCACTCTTTTGCGTATTTCCCCAGTGGCAAGATGTAAGGACTAGGGCTGTGCCATATCATACCGTTCATGATAATACCAGTATAAATTTGTATGTGATAAAAAACTGTCATATCGCTGATATTAATGATATAGCGACGCAATGACGTATGACACATTTATATTCCTTGGCGCCCACAACAACGTCTGAAAGCGAGAGCAGCGTATCAGCCTACGATAACAATTTCCCTAAAAAGGAGCTACTTCAATAGTGTGGGAAAAATATACACTATTGTGTAATAGTAATAAACTTTTACTGCTAAAGGTGGAAACACAACAAACGTGTTTCACCACTTCAACACACCATTGAGTACAACCAGTACGAGCAGGAGACACAAGCAGCTGTTAATGTGCGGCCCAAAAGTAAACAAACAACTCAACAGAGCATCGCTGGGGCATCGCTAGTATCTCTCGCTAGTGGCTCTCACAAGTTGCTCTCGCTAGTGGCTTTCCATATGACAAGAGCAAACAGTGGATGTAAAGTACTGATGCGGTTACATATCCTTGCCTGTGATGTATTAGGCAAGGCCACGACAAACTAGCAGCTACACTAACGTCGGTGGAGTTTTTTGCCTCAACCTCGGACCTGTGGTCGAGCAAACCACAAAACCATACATCAGCCTGACCGTGCACTACATCAACAACGACTGGAAGCTGCACAACTCCTGCCTCGTGACTAGTTTCTTTCCCGAGGATTACACGGGCAAAAATATTGCGAGTGGTGGAAAGAAGTTTATTAACTCGTGGAAGAGGACAAACAGTGTGTGACAACAGACAGCGGAGCCAATGTGGTTGAAGCTATTGCTCTCAATAACTGGACCAGACTGTCATTCTTTCTACATCGTCTGTACATTGCTAATGGTAAGTTTTATTTACCATTAAAAAATCTAAACTTGTAATTTATTTTTATGAGAAATGTCTCCAAAAATCAAGTAAGAACAAATCCAAAGATCTTATCCCTCTCTATTATAATCTCCATGTCTTTTCATAATAGCAGGCAGTCCCAAAACAATTATTGTCATGGCTCATATTTCCATGGGAAATAATTCCTGCCTTTAGTTAATAAAAATGTCCCTTTCATTTTTGTAAAATATGTGTGATTGATTGTATTGATGTGCTTTCATTTGTCTATTGCACAGATTAGGTTACCATAAATAATAGATTGTTGATTCAACCTGTTTTAAACCTGATAGTGCCGCCACCACTGTGGGAGGAATCTGTGATAAGAATATGTTTAAAATGTGTGCACCTATAGCTTTATGACAATCTGATCTGCTAAAAGATCTAAAAAGATCATCTGGTCACACTAGTTTGTGTGTGTGTGTGTGTGTGCGTGAAAGAGGGGGAGGGAGAGAGAGAGAGAGAGATAGTGTGTGTGTGTGTGTGTGTGTGTGTGAGAGAGAGAGGGAGAGGGGGTGTGTGTGTGTGTGTGAGAGAGAGAGACAGAGAGAGAGACTAACTATCTTTCTTTATCTTCAGAGAGGAGTGTGAAGGAAAAAAAGAGTGTGGCTGCCTTTGCTCATTGCTGGAAGCAGCAGCGGGCACCCTGGGATGCTCAGCACAAACTGGAGTAAGTACCCTAGTAAGGACACAATGTGATTTAGGAATGCATGCTTTAGGTTTAACTATCTGATAGGATGTGAATACTGTGGTATCATGAGAGGTTTTACCAATAAGCAGGGTGTAGGGCAGTGCGTCACAACAGGACAGAGCAGGCAAAAGTGCTTTCAAAACGAAGAATCCGGTTTATTCACCAACACAAAGTCTTTCAGGAAGCCAAAACATAAGAGTTCTTCAAAGGCAAAACATATGCTCCATAAAGTTGCTCCTCACTTGTATCCTACCAACTGTAGTTGCCAAATCAAAGTTCTCCAGACGCCGAGCTAAGTTTGTGCCATGTACGATGCCGCCTGCTTGGTGTGTGTGTGTCCACTCCTTTGTTCTCTCTCTCTCCCACACCTGAGCTCCAGCTTTAATCAGAGGGCTGAGGCATTTGCACCTGTCTGAGTAGTGCATTCTGGGCGATGTAGTTTTCCCGGCAGCCATCTTGTGGCATGGTAGCCACTCCCAGAGAGGAACATAACGCCCCTCTACCACACGTCCTCTCGTGATGCCACAATACCTACATGTAACATAGAGAGTGGCATTAATTCTATCCATTAATGGATGTGCTGTTAGAACGGGTGAGACAAGTAGAGGAAGATATACTGGGATGCTGTGGGAGACATCTTCAGACTTGTGTGTGAAAAATACTCATGTAACTCTGTTAGCTTTTGTACATTGTTCCACCTTCTGTTCTCCTTGATGCATCAAGTCTACATTAAAATCTTCTGCATAAGACATCAGCTGCTGCTTAAGTTCTCCTTTCACCAGCTTTCACATGCCCAACGAGTCGAATCCAAATTGATCTATCTGAATCAAAACTGAATTAGCCGAAATGAAAGGAAGTGAACTGAGCTGTAGTGAAAATTGGATTATTTATATTTATTATATCATAATGCACTGTACTAGTGTGCTTAGTCTATACTAAATGTGTTTACCAGTGGTTGGTTGGTTTCTGGGGAGACTTCGGGTCGTGCCCGACACAGGCAATAGCCGCCGCCTGGTTACACCCTGACCCGAGGAGCCTATGTCCGTCGGGAAAGATTAGAAAAAGACTGTGGTGTGTTAGTTAAACTCCACAGCCCCCAAAAGGAGGGGATGTTTTCCAGGGCAGCTTCGGGCTGCACTCAAGACAGAGGGACCCATCTGAGGTCTAAACTATAGAAAAGATGTTTTTGAAGTAGTGCGAAAAGGCCTATTTTGTTTAAATCAATAACGGGGATTATCTACTCTGTGTCCTTTAGGAAAAGTGAAGGCTCTGTGCGGATTTCTGATCCCAGAGTCGAGGTGCCAATAGTTTTAAGAGTGTGTAAACAAAGAAAAAAAAAGTTTTAGTTCAAAATCCTTTAAGTTTGCCACCACTGATGGAGCGACGCCTGCGAGCTAGTTCAGGCAGCCAACTCGAGCTGCGCTGCTCCAATCATGTGACATACATCATGTGACATACCTCACTCTCCACAACCATCTATAATACACACCCACCTTATCAGGTGGTCTATTTAAGCAGAGAGAAATGTCCCATCATCCCCTGCTGCAGTATTGCTACCAGTTGCTTCAGCCCCTCCACCACCCCAGCATCCACCTGTAGGCTCCGACGGGGGGGTTAAAAGTATTTGCTCATCACTCCCATCATTCCTGTGTAATCATATGGGGAAGTGATTAAGTTGGAGTCTAGACGCCAAACACTAAACCTGTTCTTCTGCTGCAATAGACATTTGAACGTGAGTTGTCTGACTGAAATGTAGTCAAGCAAAATATAACTGTGGAAGCTCTGATGCTGCAGCAGGGTTTAATGAATGTATAAGTGAATGTTATTTATTTTTCAAATTGATGTGAATATGCCAACAAGGAAAGTAATCTTTCCACAGCCGAGGTTAAAACTAAACTGTAAACAATTTTATAAAAATTAAGCAAAGCTAAGGTGTTAAGTATCAGTCCGCCAGTGATAAACAGGCAAAACAAGGTACCTGGTCAGAAGCAATGTTTTGCTCCAGAAGGCCAGCTGGAGTCATAGGCCGATACAAAGATAGACTTACAGAATGTTATGTCTTTAACGGTGCTCATGTGTGAGTTGGCTGATGGTGAATGGCCAGTTGCTGGGTCATTTGCCCCTGAAAGTTAAAAAAGTTATGACTGATCAAAATCAGAGGAGATTAAACAAGCTAGAGCAGATGAAGCCTTATGCTCCAATATCCACAAATATCAGTGATAAAATGTTCCTGATAAATGCTAATGAAGTAATGTGAAAAAGTTTCAAAAGAAAACATGATGATAATATTTTATCATCATGCAATGATTTTTTTACGAATACCTACAAGATTAATGTGCTAAATAGGAAGTAAGGTTTGATGTGTATGTGTTTGTGCTGACATCCCTGTATTTTGAGGAATTCACTACTGATAGCTGATGTGATCACTGTTTCCCTGAGACAGAGTTTAGTCTCTTGACCAAATGAATAAAACCATCAAGGTTTACAGATACATTAGATAATGTGTGATATGCTTGAGGGAATTAATGAAATATGCTATTAAGTGTTGAATTAAGTATTTAGAACCTTTAAATTATTAAAAGTACATAAGCATCAACAAAACATAAGTCCAAGTGTAAGTATATTCATTGTGTGAAATCTTTATTTTGATCTTAACAGCACAAGTGCTGTAAAATAAATGTAGTAGAATGAAAATGAAATAATGAAAATGGAAATACTGTAGAGCAACTGAACTCAACTACTTTACCATCCAGATAGTTAAGTTTCATTGTATCAAAACACTAAACTGCAAAAAAGATAGATGACCTTCGAGTTCAGATCCAAAGGAGAGCAGGGAGACACAGACAGTCTCTATACTCTCCTCTTCTGTTTGGGACATATGATGAAAATAGAGAATAATAATCACTACTGTTCGAAATCAGCAAAAGGTAAAACACACATTATGACAGAAATTTAAAAGAAATAAATCAGATTTATTTAAAGTAACAGAGATGAATGAGCACTCTCTGGGGTTGCTGTGCCTCATGTTCTATTGTATGTAAGATTTTAAGCCATAAACTAAGAAGTTATCTCACTGTGTTCTGTATGAAACTGATAAAACAGAAAGAAGGAGACCACTTCCAGTGGATGGTACTAAAGCTGAGTTTACACGTAGATTTATTCTTACTAATGCAGAACAATGGTGACACTATGGTTAAAATAATAATCGTCAGATGTTGACATCATGTCAGAGATAAGAGGAGTAGTTATTGAATGAAAATTTTTAACTGAGCCATGTTGTTGGTTTTTTAAAGCTGACTTTTCAGAATGAAACTAGATGAATGTTGTCAATGAGATGGAACAAAAAGAAAGAAAGAAGGCAATTTTCTTGCCAAAAATTTTATTAACTAAAAGAACAATACAAGTCAGTGGAAGATTTGCATCTGAGAAAAACAATTATATAACTTAAAACTTGTCTTGAGCTTATGGGTGATTTGGTTTACTGAATTTGAGAGTTTCAGACTTTAAGTCTGTGGATGGAACAGTTTGAAATATAATGCAGATAACTTTGCAGAAGAAAAAAAAAAAAAAATTTCAAACCAATCCCAAAATTTAATTTGTATGACTCAATCACTTAAGTTATCAACAACTAATCCTGAAGTTTGTTTTACATTCATCATTTAAAATAAAACAATTAATATATATATATAATCATTTTAAAACTGGTAGTTTCACTGTGCTTTCTACAAAATAGTTACTAATTCTACATTTATCTTACATAATTTACAGAAAATTGAGTATCAATACTATTTTAAATTGGAGATTACAAATTTGACCTTATCTCTCTTTACACTCAATTCAAATCGTTGTTTTCACTTTTAAAGTTTTCTTTAGCGTTTTATCCATCACCCCAACACAAACATTGCCAGCTTGAGTGGCATTGATGTTTGCATGAGACCTGTCTCCTGCACAGAAGTATTTAGTTCTACAGATAAATACAATCAGCTAATGCATTTTTGGATACAAAACACTTGATGGAATATGAAAAAATGTTGTTGGTCCGCAATGGTGAACCTTGCCAAATACAACAGGCAAAGTAATTTGTACAGATTAAGTGACACACATCCACATGTTGCTGTGATTGTGACATGCATTCAAACACATTGAAGAGATGGTGGCTACATGCCAGCCAAAGAGAGAAGCTGTATGCAGCTTCTGCATTCACACCAAACCAATAAGAAGTCTTTTAGCTAGATCTCTACATAATGCATCTTAATGTTGAATTTTCTCCCCTCACAAAGTGAAAGTTAAAGCTATTGCTAAGATAGTATCCCTTGCCTCACAGAGCGATAACAGGCATGATTCAATCTCTGCTGGACTGAGGTGTGTTGGTCTTGAAAGAAGACCAGAAGCTAGACTGAATCTCACAGCTACACACCACAGACGTCTACACACTGGAGCAGATTCAGTCCCACCAAGAACTTATGACCCAGAGGCAGCAAAGAGACATTTCAAGCTTCACCTGATTAGTTTTTCACTGGCTAGGCCAGTTGTGTTTTTACTGTATGTAAATAAAGCTTTGACTCAACATATACCTTGTAAATGTTTTTTTCCCTCTACAATATGTTCAACATATAACATCAAGCATCACATGAATGAATGTAAAGTCTTCAGTAACTGCAGTTCTTTTGGTAAAGGCGTACTAATAATTAATATTAATAAATAAATTATTAGTAATAATAACTATATATTAATTATTATTATTATTAATATCGTGTGGGAGGGGACTACCCACGTGTGTATTATAATGACCCAGGGTGACCAATAGCAACAAATCTACCAGCCAATCACAAGTGACTTTTCGTTTCTAAGGTCTGTCCAATGGTGAAGTGAGATAAGTTCTCACAAGCGATTTCAATCAATCAATCAATCAAATTTTATTTGTATAGCCCATATTCACAAATCACAATTTGTCTCATAGTGCTTTAACAAGGTGTGACATCCTCTGCCCTTAACCCTCAACAAGAGTCAGGAAAAACTACTAAAAAACCTTTTAACAGGGAAAAAAGAAGGTAGAAACCTCAGAGAGAGCCACATGTGAGGGATCCCTCTCCCAGGACGGACACAAGTGCAATAGATGTCAAGTGTAAAGGAGAACATCAGAAAGATAAGGGTATTTGCAGCATTGATTAGAATAAACACTTTGTAGCATAACTGAAGGTCAATGAATTGATGGATTATTGTCAGTAATGGTCGAGTATCTGAGGAGAAATATTATATATCAAGAAGTCTTGTTGTAATCATAGTCCATGGTCAGCAGCCACCACGATCAGGATCCACCATCAAGATCGGATGCCACTATAGTCCACAGTCACCATCAGGATCCACCATCAGCTGCCACCTCGATCGTGGTCCACCACCATTATCAGATGCCAGCACGATGCAGAATCCGCCATTACGATCTCTGATACGCGATCCACCATCATAATCCATGATATGGCCGCAGCCGTGGCCCTGGATCTGCGGATGATAAGACAAAGGGACTCCGGGGAAGAAGTCAAGTCAGTAACATGTATTGATGAGATATTAATTTCTTTGATGTGATAAGGATGGAGAAGAGGATGGAGAAGCTGGGAAGAGAAGCTCCGAGTGTCATGTGTCCCCCGACATTCTAGACCTATAGCAGCATAACTAAGAGCAGGTCTAAGACAAGCCTGGACCAGCTCTAACTATAGGCTTTATCGTAAAAGAAGGTTTTACAGATGGTGTCTGCCTCCCGAACTGAAAGTGGGAGATGATTCCACAGGAGAGGAGACAGAGTCTTTAACGACTTACTGCTGGAGCCTGATAATAAGGAATTACAATAATCCAGTCTGGATGTAACAAAGGCGTGGACTAGTTTTTGCATCTTTTTGAGAAAGGATTTTTGAAATGTTACGCAAGTGAAAGAAGGGGGTCCTAGAAATTTGTTTTAAGTGAGAATTAAAGGACAAATCAGCATCGAAGATCACTCCCAAGTTCCTGACTGTTTCATTGGAAGCAAGGGCAATGTCCTCTAGCGCAGCTATATCATTAGATAATGTATCTCTAAGGTGTTTTGGGCCAAGTATTAGAACCTCTGTTATATCTGAGTTTAACAAGAGAAAATTGCGGGTCATCCAGGTTTTTATGTCCTTGAGACATGCTTGGAGTTTAGTTAATATATAACATTGTTCAGGTTTTATTGACAAGTATAACTGGGTGTCATCCGCATAGCAGTGGAAATTTACAGAGTGTGTCCTGATAATGTTTTCTAGTGGAAGCATATATAATGAGAATAAAATTGGGCCGAGCACAGAGCCCTGTGGAACACCGTTGTTAACTTTGGTGCGCACAGATGACTCATCATTAATTTGCACGAATTGGAATCGATCTGAAAAATATGATTAAACCAGTTTAGGGTGGTTCCTTTAATGCTAATTAACTGTTCTAGTCTCTGTAATAAAATGTTATGGTCAATAGTGTTGAATGCTGCACTAAGATCTAACAGAACGAGGACAGACACAAATCCCTGATCTGGAGCTATTAGAAGGTCATTAGTGACTTTTGCCAAGGCTGTCTCCGTGCTGTGATTAGCTCTAAACCCCAACTGAAAGTCTTCATATATATTATTTTCCTGGAGAAACTCACACAGCTGATTGGCTACAACTTTTTCAATGATTTTAGACAGGAAGATATCGGTCGGTAATTGGCTAAAACCTCCGGGTCCAGGGTGGGTTTTTTGATAAGGGGTTTGATTACAGCTAGTTGAAAGGACTGTGGTACATATCCTGATGATAATGACAGATTGTGTTCAGTAACAAACTATCAATTAGGGGCAGAATTTCTTAAAGTAATTTTGTAGGAATGGGATCTAAGATACAAGTGGTTGGTTTAGAACATGAGATTATTTTGGTCAGCTGATCAAGGGTGATCAGAGAGAAGCTGTCTAAATAATTGATAAGATTCTCAGCAGTTTCTGAGATTTCTGTTCTTGGTAGGGTATTAGTGCCAACTGAGGGCAGGAGATGGTTGGTTTTATTTCTAATAGTTAGAATTTTATCATTAAAGAAGGTCATAAAGATATTGCTATTTAGGGATCGAGGAATACTGGGTCGGTGGAGGTGTGACTCTCTGTCAGCCTGGCTACAGTGCTGAAGAGAAACCTGGGGTTGTTTTTATTTTCTTCTATTAATGTGGTGTAGTAGGCAGCTCTTGCTTTGTGGAGGGCCTTCTTATAAACTTTAACACTACTCTTCCAGTCTAGGAGATTTTCAACACGGTTGCTGGAGTGTGTGAATGGGTGAATGTAAAACTGTACTGTAAAGAGCTTTGAGTGGTCATCAAGACTAGAAAAGCGCTATATAAATACAAAACCATTTACCATTTAAACTACAGCAAATATGATTGGCTGTTGGTGTTTCTTGGATGGGTGTGGAAGACTAAGAACAAGACAATCAAATGAGTTGTAGCTTAGTTTAGGTTTAGGATTAATTGATAGACTGAAGTTAAAAATAGCAGCAACTCCACCTCCTCGGCCGAATTCTCTGGGAATGTGTGAATGTATATGACTGGGGGGAGGAGATTCATTTAGACTGACATATTCATCGGGATGCAGCCAGGTCTCAGTGAGGGACAATAAATCTATTTTTTGATCTGAGACTAGTTCCTTTACTAAAATACCCTTTGATGATAGTGATCTTATGTTTAAAAGTCCACATTTAAAAGTCTTTGTTTGTTGAGTTGCTGCAGAGGTTGTGTTAATTTGTGTTAGATTTGTTTGTGGAATTCTCCCTCTGTTATTGCTTGATTTAAATAATTTAATGGGACGGTGGACAGAGACAGTCTCTATGGGTTTGTGGTTGTGTGACTGATCTAGAGGGAGTGCAGAGACGTGTTTAGCACTGCAGCTCTGCGTCCTGGTCCCAACTCTGGGTTGTCATTTAATAGACTGGGTAATATTCCTAGATAAGAGAGCTGCTCCATCCCAAGTGGGATGAAAGCCGTCTCTCCTAACAAGACCAGGTTTCCTCCAGAAAGTTTGCCAATTATCTACAAAGCCCACACCGTTTACAGGACACCA
This sequence comes from Hippoglossus hippoglossus, assembly GCF_009819705.1. Taxonomy (NCBI): domain Eukaryota; kingdom Metazoa; phylum Chordata; class Actinopteri; order Pleuronectiformes; family Pleuronectidae; genus Hippoglossus; species Hippoglossus hippoglossus. The sequence continues at coordinate 24,566,372 of NC_047171.1, forward strand.
CCTCGACAGCCAGCGGTTAAAAGACAACATGCGGCTAAACATGTCATCACCTGTTGTGTTATGGAGAGGGCCAGAGAAAACTAGTGTCCGACATCGTTTTTGCAAAAGCACACACCGACTCCACATTAACTTTAGTGACCTCCGACATGCGAAGCCGGGAGTCGTTGCTGCCGACGTGAATTACGATCTTACTGTATTTACGTTTAGTTTTAGCCAGCAGCGAACGCTGAATTTGCATCCTGTAAACGGGCACTAACTGCCAGGAATTAGGCGAGTTTGCAGGCGTTTGCAGTGGCGAAAATTCGGCTTTTCGTGCCGTGATCTGAACCCAGATACTCTTCTTCCTATGATGGATGAAAATAATGAACATGACTGTCTTGTGGTCATTTAACCAGAGACCAGATTTGTTGCAGACACCAATACCAGATTCTAATTTGATTCTGTACATGGAGGGGTCAGTTAGCAGACCATCTGACACAAAAAATAAATAAAACATATTGCTACGCTGTAATATCTGAATGAATAGTAGTGGAAGCACAAGCGTTACCTTCTGTTACCTCTACGGTCTTGTGCGCCCTTACAAGGACCTGAATTCTGGAAAAGAACAAAGTTGCAACCATTTACACTGATTCTAGATATGCTTTTGGTGTTGATTTAAATAAATTATGCATTGAAACGTTGTCCAGTCTGTCCGTGACCCCTTTTTGTTCCGTTGTCCACATCCCATCAGAGGTGGGAAAAGGGGGGATCAATGAGATGATAAGGTCACAATAGTTTGCAGGAGGGAAAAATTAATCACTTTTCAGCAAACTAGGAAAAAGTACAGCGCAGTGAAACATGATCATTTGTTACTTTCATCACGTCCTTGTATAAATATGGAAATAGATTTTGTAAATATGTGAAGCTATTAGAGCTACAAATACTTGCTAGTAATTGTAGACCAGTTTTTTAATTAGGTTGAAGCTTTCCAAAGTAGGAAACAGGATTAAAAGAATCATCGTTAAGTGCCCTTAAGTGGATGCCTTTAGCTATAACTAGCTAAGATCGGAGTGTGAGAATTAAATCCACAATAAAAGAAATAAAGACCAAAACAATGATGACCACAGGTTTCAGGTGACCACACACATTGCATATTGTGCTTTATTCCATTCAACACACCTAATGCAAGCCCACCTTTGACACCCCATAAAAAAACTCTGCTTTGGACTAATGGGTATATGTGAGAGTATGTTAATATAACTAACTAACTAACTAACTAAACTAAACCAGACCTTGTTTCATGTACAGGTATCAAGCAGACTGCCGAAACCCTTTCATGTAAGAGTGAGCAGAATGGATCCACGCTTCAAGATACATGCCAGCCCTTCCCCCAGACATCCATGAAGAGGTGACATAGAGGGAAACAAGGAGTGGTTTTATATCCTCCTCCTGAGTGGTCTCAAGAGGAGGAGCTTGTTCTGGTAACTTTGATGTTTTACACAAAATAAACACTATTCAAAGTGCACACAAATAGAATAAAAGACTAAAATGATCTGCTAAGCAGAATAACTGATGACAATCACACTGACATGGTTTAGAGGGGACGAGATGAACAAAGCAGACTTGACTAAAACCATGAATATTAAAATATGCTGAGTTTGATGCATTCTCCAATGTTTAATCCCATTTTTAATAATAAGGCTGATTACAGACCTCCAGATATAAGTGTGGCTGATGAGGTATCCTACCCAAAGCCTGACACTGATTGGACGTTTAATAGGTAAAGGTAAAGGTAATTTAATTGAATCTTTCTGAGAAGTTGATGGAGATATTCCAGCAGGACTTCATCCCTGTGGGTGGGGCCATCCGTGTTTGTTTCTACCTGAGACAAATTCCTAATGCTGTCCATGATTTCTGTTACAAAAGTGATTTCTAGTAATCGGACAGTGGATTTTTTGTCTAATAAGTGGGCCTCTGTCGCTAATTAAGACGTTATAAATTTTGTATATAATAATTTATATTCAATTCCAATATTTAATTCCCAGTTTAACTTTATGTTTGAGCTTGTCTTTTGTTTTAATTAATTTTAGTGTTCCTATTTGATGTAATTATTAGTGTTGTAATTGTACAACATGAATGTTTGGATTTTAACGATTCAATGAGCTGATAACATATCCCCTGTGTCAAATGTTTTACATATACTCAAGCAATTTTTGTTAACGGGGCTAGAGAGTCCATTTTATCTATTGTTTTAGTTCTGAGTGGTTTATTTTATTTATGTTTTTTTAAATCTTTTATTCATCAAGGATATTTTAATATTTCCAATTAAAATTCAACTGTCATAATGAATGTTCTTTACAATTAAGTTAATTTATGTTTGAGAAGGTGAACATTCATGATTATGCCATAATATTATTATTATATCAGTGTTTTTAAATGGTTTAATATTTTCCTCTGTGCACCAAGTTAGAGGTTTTCTTGCACAGTTACACATATCCAAGCAATCCACTGAGAACAAATTTGGAGTGACTAAGTAACAGAAATTCTTTGTAATATATATTTGGGAAACCCTCGAGTTAAGTTTACTTCCTAGTAAGAATTGGAAGATAAAGACTACTTAAGAATTTTACTGGAGATTTCCACCCTTAGGTATAAAATGTGCTAAGATTTTGCAAGTAAATTTTGTATCTTACTTACAAATATTGAAATTACCTTTCATTTACTTTATACCAAGACATTTGTGAGTAATATTTACATAATATTTGATCTACTTTACAGCACTATTTTACTATGGATTTGTTGCATTCTATAAAACATGAAATAACATGTTTTTATAGAACAGCACCTTTTATTCCCCCTCCAACACTGATGTAAGAGGTTGCTTCATACACATACAATCGGGTGGACATTACAAAATATCTAAGTCAGTGCTAGCAACAGTAGTTCAGACTTTTATTTTCAAATAGAACATTTGAACTTTCTGATACATTTTATCTCTTAAACAGGTAGATAACATTATTAAATGTGTAATTCAGCTGACCTGCAATGCTTATTTTGTCAGGAACATGCGATTTACACTTCTGTGTTTGTTTTGGTCTTTGGCTTATTTTGATGATTTCAGGTTTTCATTGTATAAACAGAGAAAAAAGCAAGAACATTGATCAAGTAGAGTGAGCGATTTTATAAATCGGTTAAGGTCTATGAGGATCGTATTCTCATAGGAATGATGTATAACCAGAGAAAATTAGTTTATGTTGATACTTTGTTTGTGTTGATTCCATATCGCCATGCATCGAATGTTCCAGTAACCTCTCTATTGTGGTGACCCTCTACATGCGTAATGCACATGGGTTGAAGACTCTACAAAATGTTAATTATGATGATGGTTAAATTAAGTTTTTGATTTTGATTGAAGTTGTTAAATCTAATATGTATATTCAATTGACACTGCAGCTGCCTGTTGTGTTTTGGGGAGTGCGAGAGCATGACCAAGGTCAAAGGTTTTCACTACCTAGACAACATAGATATGAGAAAAAAGTCCCCTCACTGAATTGGATATTTGGTGCTGTACAAATATAATTCTGACAATGATTTTGTGTAAATTGATTTCCTCCTACACCAGGGGCCTTTACTATCAAAAGAGCCATTTTGCCCCCTCTTCCACCAAATAAAATTCTTCTGGAGCCGCAAAACATATTTGATAACACAGCTTATAAAGTTTTATATATAGTAATACTCAGTGTTCTGTTCACACTTAAAATGAAGTTCAGTTCATGCAGATGAAAATGAACTAGTTCACGTTCATAGTTAATTTTTTTAAAGTTTTGAACTAAGTTCACGATTCCAAAAATGAACTAGTTCACGTTCATTTGTTCAATTTTTGTATTGGGATGATTAAGGTGACAAACTTACGATTATGTGTTTAGTTATTAATTGATGGTGTCGGATCATGTCATTTTAACACTGAGTCCTGACTGTGTGCGTCACGTCTCATGTTGTACTGAGCACATCATGTTGTCATTTTTCATGATGTTTAAATGCAGCCTCATAAACTCTGGAATCAAACCAACACTAAGTTACTTCATGTACTGATCAGGTCCTGATAACTAGCGATGAGTGTTTATTAGTTAAAGTGAGAGCAGGTCAGAGTGGAGGAGGACACAGAAACTCCAGCTCAGTACAAATTAACTGCAGCTTCTGCTCTGATCACTGAGCAGCTGTGACCAGAGAAACTGTGTTTTCACTGTTTGCACAGTTTTTCAACAAAGTCACTTACTGGATGCTTCATGTAAACGAGCTCTTATCTCACTGAATGTGTCACTCTCATAGTTTGTATACTCTGAGCGAGTGAGTTGGGGCTGGGGGGCAGAGCTCCGGTGTGTGTGTGTGTGTGTGTGTGTGTGTGTGTGTGTGTGTGTGTGTGTGTGTGTGTGTGTGTGTGTGTGTGCGCTGTATGAGCACACACACACACACACACACACATTTTCTCTCGCTCCTGGTATTTCACATAATGGCCTGATATGATGATGATTTAAAAATGTTACGTGAACGTGAGTGACGTTTACTCTCGCTTGAGTGAACGTCACTCATATGAACGTGTTCAATGAATGCCAACAACACTGTACAGGGAGCCACTGCAGAGGGGATGAAGAGCTGCATGCGGCTCCAGAGCCGCGGGTAGCCGACCCCTGTCCTACACCCTCCATGCTTGCTCTTTACTCACGAAAATGCCTTTCTTCCACAAAAACAGCAATTCATTTCTTATCACCATGTTAATGATGTCCTGGGAATGTTTCTTTGTCATTTCCTCTGCAGAATGCTCTTTGCATGCTGTATGATTGTCTGACCTTCCTTGCAATGAATAAAGTATACTTAAAAGACTATTATTCTCACACCTCTTTATTTCAGAAGCCTCACCAGGTCAAATTTCCACCACAATATATAACAAAGAGCAGCCCTGGCGGTTTAAAAACCCACTGGCTCGCTCCGATGATGGATCAAAGGGCAACCTCTGCGGTTTAAAAACTCACTAGTTGGCCCTGAAGAAGAAAACAGAGGAAGAAATATGTCTCATCTGTACTTGTTATGATTGTTATATTATAATGTATCCTTTGAATCAGGGGTGGCTCCTGGCATAGGCAGTTGCCTAGGGCGCAAAATTGCGAGAGGGCGGCACAAGAGGCTGATTTATCATGACGTGATACATACAATGTTAACCAACGCAGTAACGTCACACCATCATCCTCTAACGGTGGGTTCACACCGGAGGCAGAAGTGCCGGGAAGCGCCACGGCCAGCTCGCCGCGAGCGAATTGGGCCAGAAAACACACAGAAAATCGATATTAAACGATATATGTGATATATTATATATTATATATTATATATTATATATTATATAAATTATTAAATATGCATCCGATACTTTTGATTTCCCCGCTGTTCTCCTGGAGTTTCAATTTCCCAGATTTTTGTCCCCCCATGATGACATTTTCCCATCGTTAATTATATGCTTATTCCACACATTTGTCAGTTGTGTCTAAACAGACAGACACACACAAGCACACAATCTCTTGTGGGGGGCTGGTGGCTATAAGCTTGCGTAGGTCAGTCACCTGTGAAGACCATCATCAGTTACCCCTGAACTGGCGTGGAGAAATGCGCTTCCTGTGTGAACAGCCAGGCGGCTGCTCGCACCAGAATAGGCGCTTCTGCCTCCGGTGTGTGTCTGCAGGGTTACTGCAGTTACAGTCAAAGATTAATCAAAAAAGGATTATATTATCAGGTGCACAATTCAGAAAGCACCACAAAGTAAGAATCACCACGATTGAGCACATCATTAATGGTTATTTTTGTTGTCATGAATAGCTAGCTCTGACAGCTAGCTAGCTATTCATGAGCAGATTTCAGATTCTTTTTATATATTTTTATTATTTTTCATGGCCTACATTTTTTTCTGCATGTGTGTGCATCTGTACACAGTCCCAAAGTTATTGTGGATGCATAACAATTTGCGTGTGTATGTTGGGGGGAAATCTTGCCTAGGGCTCCAACATTGCCAGGGCCGGACCTGCTTTAAATAACATCTTGAAAATAAGCAGAGGGACTAATTGGTTGACGCAGAGCTTTTATTCAAATTGGCCAAGAGATGTTTGCCTGCAACAGCCCCCTCTTGTGCGTTTTTTTTGCGCGTCTGGTGTGAACAGCCAGGCGGCTGCTGAACCCGTATCGCTGGTCGGTTCGTACCCTCGTGGGGCTGCGCTCATGTGATTGGTTGAAAATGAGGGCGACATCTGATTGGCTACAGATAAGTCCCAAAAAAATGCATTTGTAAATCCAGCGACGTCAGGGAAGTCTCAAAAAACCCACACACAAATGTAGAGCGATCCACACACAAATACATACGAATCCACACCCAAATGCATACGTATCTGTTAAGGCTGAGTACATGAACTGAGGACCCAAAAGCACAACTCTTGATACAATGTCCAGTTTCCAAAAACAGTGGTCGTTTTATTCCAGTCAGGGTTCGGCAAAAGACAAGGCAGAGGTTTCCAAAAGACGTGAGGCTAAGGCTAGGTCGGTAATTACAAAAACGTGGTCAAAAGCACAAGACAAGACTCGACGTGGGTATATCGCTGGAACCCTACAAGACGAGACGAACTGGCACAGGATAGAGGGAGACGCAGACCATATACAGTGGATATAAAAAGTCTACACACCCCTGTTAAAATGCCAGGTTTTTGTGATGTAAAAAAATGAGACCAAGATAAATCATGTCAGAACTTTTTCCACCATTAATGTGACCTATAACGTGAACAATTCAATTGAAAAACAAACTGAAATATTTTAGGGGGAAATCTAAAAAATCTAAAAATAAAATAATGTGGTTGCATAAGTGTGCACACCCTCTTATAACTGGGGATGTGGCTGTGTTCAGAATTAACCAATCACATTCAAACTCATGTTAAATAGTAGTCAGTACACTCCCGCCATCATTTAAAGTGACTCTGATTAATCCCAAATAAAGTTCAGCTGTTCCAGTAGGATTTTCTGGACATTTTCTTAGTTGCATCTTACAGCAAAAGCCATGGTCCGCAGAGAGCTTGTGTAGCGTGGTGGGAAAGCGGGGATAGTGAAAGGTTGCCACAACGCCACCTGGGGAGTTCCACCTCCAGGAAATACTAAAATATGGTGAGTGCAACAGCACAGGTTTCGTTTGAATCACGGGGCAGGAGGAATGGGACGGTACGGTGGTGCGTGGGTTCGACCCAGCTACTGAATTAGCAAGGCGTCGAAACGAAGCCCGCTCACCATCACACTCCCGAGCAAAATGTCCAGGCTGCTGGCACCTTCTACAGATTAAAGGACCACCACGAAAAGTCTGACCTTGGGACCGAGGGGCCTGAGGCGGCGACCCAATTCCTGATGGCGGGGTTTTCTTCACAACCCGTTTTGTTGGTTTGCTGTGTCACGGGTGGCGAGTTTATTAATCCTTCCCCTTTTTCTTTGGTTGTCGTCGCCGTGGTAAGTCCCAGCCCTGTCCCTGGTTGCTCATGTCAAAAGTGTTTTATTTCTTATGTTAAATTGTTATTCTGTTTGTTTGTTTCATTGTGTTTTTGTTTGTATTTATTCCTGTTATATTAAAGGGGACATAGCATGCAAATTCCACTTTGTTAGTACTTCTACAGGTTAATGTGGGTATCTGGCATGTCTACCAACCCAAAAACTCTGGGAAAAAAACACTTGCGCGTTTTGTTATAGTTCCTCTAAGTCAGAAACGTCATGCTTGAGTGACTCGATTGAGCTTCCTGGGTTTTGTGTCGTAACAAGGCACTGGAAGTCTCCCTACATGGCCTTGGTCTGCTTGTGTGCTTGTAGTGGATGGGCAGAGGGGGACATTTAATTATGTGATTGGGAAAATTAAAACTCCAGGACAACAGAAGGGGAATGCAAAGTATGGGATGCATATTTGATAATTTATATCATATAAAATATGTAATTTATATCGTTTAAAATCATGGGGGGAGAGGGGGAGGGGGGAGCTGGCTCATTAGCATTTAAAGGAACAGGCACTCAAAACAGGTCACTCTGTGGAGGGCTGTTTTATACAGGGTAAAAAGGGTGCTGTTTTAAATGATCCTTGTGGTATTTTGACCAAAGTATGTTACAGACATTTCATTAAGACCCCAAGGAACCATATCAACTTGTGGTAAAATGGGCATACAATGTCCCCTTTAAAGTTCTTTCTTGTTAGTACAACACGTCTCCTGCCCCGTGATTCAAACAAAACCTGTGCTGTTGCACTCACCATATTTTAGTATTTCCTGGAGGTGGAACTCCCCAGATGGCGTTGTGGCAACCTTTCACTATCCCCGCTTTCCCACCACGCTACACTTGCAAAGCATCAGAGGGATCTCATTGTTGAAAGGTATCAGTCAGGAGAAGGGTACAAAATAATATACACCATTAGATATATTAGATATACCATGGAACACAGTGAAGACAGTCATCAAGTGGAGAAAATATGGCACAACAGTGACATTACCAAGAACTGGACGTCCCTCCAAAATTGATGAAAAGACGAGAAGAAAACTGGTCAGGGAGGCTTCCGAGAGGCCTACAGCAACATTAAAGGAGCTGCAGGAATTTCTGGCTAGTACTGGCTGTGTACTACATGTGACAACAATCTCCCGTATTCTTCATATGTTTGGGCTATGGGGTAGGGTGGCAAGACGGAAGCCTTTACTTACGAAGAAAAACATCCAATTTTGCAAAAACATACATGAAGTCTCCCAAAAGCATGTGGGGAAATGTGTTATGGTCTGATGAAACCAAGGTTGAACTTTTTGGCCATAATTCCAAAAGGTATGTTTGGCGCAAAAACAACACTGCACATCACCCAAAGAACACCGTACCCACAGTGAAGCATGGTGGTGGCAGCATCATGCTTTGGGGCTGTTTTACTTCAGCTGGAACCGGGGCCTTAGTCAAGGAATTATGAACAGTTACAAATACCAGTCAGTTTTGGCACAAAACCTTCAGGCTTCCGTTAGAAATGAAGAGGAATTTCACCTTTCAGCACGACAACGACCCAAAGCATACATCCAAATCAACAAAAGCATGGCTTCACCAGAAGAAGATTAATGTTTTGGAATGGCCAGGCCAGAGCCCAGACCTGAATCCAATTGAATATCTGTGGGGTGATCTGAAGAGGGCTGTTTACAGGAGATGCCCTCGCAAACTGACAGATTTGGAGCGCTTTTGCAAAGAAGAGTGGGCAAATATTGCCAAGTCAAGATGTGCCATGCTAATAGCCTCCTACCCAAAAAGACTGAGTGCTGTAATAAAATCAAAAGGTGCTTCAACAAAGTATTAGTTTAAGGGTGTGCAAACTTATGCAACCAGGATATTGTAAGATTTTTTTATTTTGTATTTTTCCCCCTAAAAGATTTCAGTTTGTTTTTCACTTGAATTGTTCACGTTATAGGTCACATTAAAGGTGGAAAAAGTTCGGAAATGATTTATCTTTGTTTCATTTTTTTACATCACAAAAACCTGGCATTTTAACAGGGGTGTGTAGACTTTTTATATCCACTGTATACTAAACAGAAATCAAGTTAACTACACACAGGTGAAACATGTTAGGGAGGGGAAGGTAATCCGTGAGGCACACAAGGGCAGCACTGAAGTTACCTAAAGGGAACAGAGACAAACGTATCAAAGTAAAACAGGAAGTGACATAAAACATGAAACAGGAAATGCTGAGTGTGTGTGTGTGGGTAACCATGACAGAATCCACACACAAATGCATAGAAATCCACACAGAAATAGAAAAACCCACACACAAATGCAGAAATATATTTGTGAAACTTTTTTTTATTTGTGAATTTTTTTTAAACATTTATATACATTGATAACTATTTGTGTGTGAATTGGAATATATTTGTGAATCCTTCTGTGCGCATTTGTGAATCCTCCTGTGTGCATATGTGAATATTGAGACCGATCTGACCCCATATATCTTCTTTAAATACAATTCCAATGTTTCCATGTCTTAAGTGTTTGTGATACTGCGGTTTAACTTATTGGCATATATTTATTGAATAGCTGCAACACAATGGATGAGTGGGAATATACTGTATATGTGCATGACATGTAAATGAACTGACAGTGACCACAATAACATTCAGAACAACAGCAAAACATTTTATAGACATCACAATCAAGTAATTGTGCACAGTATAACAATGATCCAAAGGCTGTGCTATGTGGGGCTCCATAAGAGAATTCATGTTCCAAAAATATGAGGAATATTTTGATTAGTCGGTTAAAAAAGGATCCCTTCAAAACCAGGGTATTGGAAACTTCCCTTGAAAAAAACAGTCTGGTATTATACCAAGTGAAAACTTGTCCGTAGATGAGGTTTTGTCCGTATTTTCTATAAAATTTTAAACCGTAATGCTATGAAAAGAACGCCTCGACCATGATTTTCTCTTAAGACGGGCTAAGACAGCCCCTCCAGCTGTGGGACATGACAAACCGAACATACCTCATCTTATATGGTGCATTATCTATTGAGAAAACTCCCCCCTGTGGGTGGCAGGGCGGCAGGCACAGTTGTTTGTGGATAAACAAATTCAAGGAGGGGGTCAATGTGTGTATATATATACACATTAGGGCTAGGCATTATGACTTCAAATCGTATGTCGCTGCTGCAAAATGAACATAGCGAAAACCGGACAGTTCGTGAATGCACGTATTGGGGAAAGTATTAACCTAATTGACTGACATGAGGAAGATTGAGTTGGTGAGAGGTTACAAAAGTTAGTTTCGATACATTTTTGGTTAATTGCCCAGCCCAAATACAAATATACATATATATACACATACACATATTTGTGTGTGTATATATGTGTGTATATGTGTATATATATGTATATATAGAGAGAGAGAGAGAGAGAGAGAGAGAGAGAGAGAGAGAGAGAGAGAGAGAGAGAGAGAGAGAGAGAGAGGAGAGAGTGTTCATTCCTGGTTACGTAGTGCCGATGCGCTACATTAGTTCAACATGAAAGAGCAGGGGAGTGCTAATGAGACATAGGCATGGGCTTTGCAGCTCGTTCATCATCCTGCTCCCTCGATTGGCAACACCCTTTTATTAGGCCCCCAGGGGCCCCATGTCATCTCCTCCTGCATTAATCAGCTGTCCAACAAGGCAGGGGCCCTTATAATGCCCTATTAGCTTTCAAGCCCTTGGATCATTACAGACCAATGAAAAGGCCAAGGTTTGCACTTCCACCGTTGGAACCTCCCACCTCCAACCCACAAGCGCTCACTTGGAGACTGTGAGAGAATCTTCTAGAATCAACAACAATTAACAATGAGGTAGAAATCAGTCTCAGGAAAGGGCTTTATTTACCCTCCCTCCCTTCCCCTTACAGTTATATCTCTGTAGTAGATGAATACATTTCTTCTGCATTCTAAAAGCTTATTGTCTTCACAAGATGGAAGGAGACATTCTGGTAAATAAATATAGGAAGCATAAATACATGTTTGTATGACCCAAGCCAGGCACACAATGGGGTAAAGATGGTCTCATAAAAACTTGACACCTGCTATCAGTCTTTAAGCCCTTTGCCATTACTCATTTGTTATCAGTACCAGGTTCTCCTCAGTGATCAATGATTATGAATGTCGTCAGGGAGTGAGTTGCAGAGAGCCAAATACCATCTCTAGTAATCGTAATTATGAGAAAGCTTTCACTTCTCTTTCGGATTGTCTGCATGAGTAAGCTGACATTAGATGTAGCAAAACATCCATCATGTGCAGACACAGGTAGATTAGTAGGGTTATCTTGGTGATTGACACCGATTAGCTCCTTCAGTATCTATGGAGCCTGGCTTGCTGGTGTCACACATTGCCCTCCACCAGCCAAGCAAAGTGGAGCAGATGACAGTCCATTTGTTTTCATTAGAGCAAGTAGTGAGCTTGGAGAAAGGTACTCCTCTTTCTTTCTTTAATGTCTTCATCTCTCTCTTTCTGTCTCGCGCACAAAATGTGCACAGCCTCGGCAAAAAAGAAATCAATTCTGTATCAAAACATTTGTACAAGGTGACACATAAACCATGTTTAACCACATAAACCATGCCATTAAGGTGCAGGTGCTCTCTTTCTACAGACCTGTCTTGCAAATGCAGCCTGCAAGTCTATACCTGCAGAGGCTGAAACACTGACTCTCTTTGAGTCCAGTGGAGTTGACAAGTTTGCTTGTCCTGCTCATCTCCTGGAAGAGAGACGGTACATCACAGGCACAAAGCAGACTCTGAGACCCACTGATATGGACGTTCCTTTGACCCAAGACAAAAAATTCTCCTGGTTCTGCTGATTGTAGGTCTGACTGTGACAGATGGTCAGTGTGTGTGTGTGAGAGTGAGAGAGAGAGTGGGAGATAAAAAGAAAAATGAGCCACAGTGTGTCGTGAATGATGTGTGCCAGGGAGGGAGTTAGAGAAGGTTAGAGCGAATAATATCCCCTGTGGGAAGGGGTGTGTTAGGAGAAACTGAGTAGTACGGAAAGCAGCAGTATGCGGAACAGAGCTTGGTGAATGTTATGGGGCAGAAGCCTAGCTGAGCTGAGAGAAGGGTGGGTGCTATTTACATACACATAGACCATCTGCCAACAGTGAAGATAGTCAGCGGGTTTTGAAGGCAGGGCTGAGGTAGATATAGCAGGAATTCTCCTGTCCTATCCCATCCTCTTCATCCGAGGACGACAACTCTTCCTCCAAGGTCTAGGGCGGATGGATGGGGAGGTATCTCTGGTCAGGCCCCTCAGTGGGTGCAGGCCTCCTACCAGGCTGGTCAGGATGCGAAGTGTGGAAGTCGGCAATGAGCTGAGGGTCGATGATGTGAAGAGCAGCGACCCAGGATCTCTCTGTTGGACTGTACCCCTCCCAGTCCACCAGGTACTGGAGGCCTCTTCCACGGTGGCAGGAGCAGACGAGAGGAGCAGAAGGCAAACCATGTAGGTGAGTCCTCCATCGAAGGAGGCCTTAGGTACCAATGCGCTTCAGGCTGTAAGGTATGACTACTTTAAGTGTAGCACTATCTAAATAGGTACATTAACTTTACTTATACTGAGTGAGAATTGATACACGTTGGTAAACTGTCAAATGCTAAATGTTGTAGTTAGCTGTGCTTGCTAGCTATTTATCTAGTAAAATAAAACAACTACTATCAATGATACCTATTTAACACATCACTACAACAAAAAATTTGCAATAAAACAAATTATTTACTAAGAAGAAGAATACTGTTATAATACTAATAGTTTGATTAGTCTTCAAATGCTCTGCATGCAGACGGGGAACAGCGTCTTTTGTAATTTTAAATGATAAATGGTCTGTATTTATATAGCGTTTTTTGCCATTGACCCATTCACACACACATTCATACAGGGTATCTATGGGTAGCACTTCTTCTATGAGGGGCCATACAGGGTTAAGTATCTTGCCCAAGGACACACATGCAGATGGGGAAGAATGGAATCAAACCTTTTGGTTTGAGGACGACCGCTCTACCCCTCAGCCACTGTCCAAGTAGGGCTGGGTATTGCCACTGATATCCCAAATTGATTTGACTTAGATTCAAAAGGTTTCGATTCCATTCAATTTCTGATTGGATTCAATATCGATTATGTCAAGGTTATTTTCATTGTACAATACCAATTTTGCTTGGCTATGAAAGAGATTCTCAGAGAATTAAAGCTGTAAACTGTGCAAGGAAACCTTTAACTTGGTGCATTATTGAAAATATTAAGGTAGGCCTTTAACAATAACAAATGGGCTGCAGAGAGGCCTCTTAAATAAATGCTCAGTTCACGGTGCAGATGAAAGAAGCTAGAGGAGTAACATACTGATGCTTCTGTTACATACATTACATTGGCCGTGGCATCATATTACAATGAATTGAAAGTCAGTCACAGCTATTATTTCATCACTCCCTGTCTCAGTGGTGATTGGTGGTGTCTAATTGTGAAATGCTGTCATAAATTGGGATCATCATGCATTCTTAGGCCCAATCCCATTTCACCCCTTGGGCCGTAGTGTCACATCATCACCTGCATAGAAGTCAGCTCACTGATAGAATTAGAATTCTGACAAAGCTGATTTTCACAGGGTGATTTATTTTAAACAGGAGATGTGACCTCAACTGCCTGCAGACAATATCAGGCATCTACTGCTGTCTGGATAGGAGGAGGATGAATACAAAACAGGTTGACCCAGTGGTTTATGCTGACTCTGTACTTCTGTCTTTGTACTTCTAACGTTACAGCAACTATTGAGTAAGAGATAATACAATATGTTGTGTTGAGTGTTTATATATAGGGAGAACTAACAAAACAGAGACGGAATGCTGCAACATGTGGTGTTTCCTCCAATGCATTCAGAATTTTCTACATAAGGGCTGCAGTGTATTATTGTGCTTATTCAATAGCTTATTCCCTGTCAGTGGCAATTGGCACAGTTTCCTTCTGACACAAATATACTAATTTTGAATTAATAAATGTTACTCAAACAGGATGGAATTTGTATCTACTCTGAACCATTATCCAGCAGAGTATTTGGAGGAAGCAGGTTTGTGGGATTTGCCATTCTACATATCTACAATGTATTCATGGTAATGAAGGAACATGTCACTCAGCCCAGCTCACTCAAGTGTTAGGAGAGGTTTTGGATAACAACAGACCTTTATAGCACAAAAGAATAACATGATATATGGTAAATAGTGGTTTTTTTCTTGTCTTGATGACCACTCAAAGTGCTTCACAGTACAGTTTATTGCCATTCACCCATTCACACACACATTCATACAGTGCATCCATGGGCAGCACTTTTTCAATGAGGGGCGATTCAGGATTCAGTATATTGTCCAAGGACACTTCAACATGCAGATGGGGAAGACTGACTCACAGAATACTCATTGTTGGTTTTGGTCCCTCATAGGAGTTTTTCACAATGTATAATTTAAAAAATGTACTGTGTTGATGGGGTGGCTGTAACTCAGAGGGTAGACCGGATCGTCCACTAACTAGAAGGTCGGTGGTTCTATCCCAGTCATCGCCATTCCACTTGCCAAAGTGCCCCTATTGTTCTCATATAGAAAGTGCTGCCCATAGGTGTACTGCATGAATGTGTGCCTGAATGGGTGAATGGTGAAAAAACTGTACTGTAAAGCGCTTTGAGTGGTCATTGAGACAAAAAAAAGCACTATATAAATACATACCATGTTCTACAATTTTAAGAGACACCTGCCAGCCAATCAGAAACCAGTAATGGCCTTGGTCATGCGGAAAAATACAAGACAGTTCTGCAGGGAGATATTTATCAACATATTTTCGTTCACATTCATCTGTCATAGTGATAAATGTTGTACCTGAACATACACCTCAGTGGTACCAAGCTGGTGTAGAGGAACATGACCTTTGGAGAAGAGCACTGTAAGGTCTTTTTAATTTAGTGTGTCATTTCATTGTTCCTGCTTTTTGGTAATAATCCATTTAAAACCAGTGTACTCCCTGCAGCCTGTCCTCATAGAGTTTTAGAGTTGCATACTGCTTCATGGCGTCTTTCTGCCTGCACAGTGTCAAGGTAGCTGATAGAAGGAATTAGTCATGACCTTTAAGGAGGAGGAGTGGGAGGCCTGTCATTAGCAAGGTACTAGGAAGACATTACCATGCTTAGGTGACCTACAGAGATACTGTTCAGATAAGGGATGAAGAATTACTGCTCTGTCCCTGAAAGCCCCTGGATGAAAAAGTGTCTTCTCTGACCTGCTGCTATTTTGTTCTTGTTGTCATTAATAAGAATTATCTTGCATTGACAGTCTGTCAGTAATTTACCCAGCTTTATGGAATAAATTCAGGATTAAATAAGAAGCAGCACCGAAATATCTGTAACAAACAGTGGAAACCCACTGGCAGCTCAAGGTTATCTAATGTAACATTATCAAGTTATTTAGATGGAACCGTTAACATTACTTTCAGTCAGCCATCTTTAGTGTTGCAATCAGAAGTAATAAGTAAGTTCCAGGATCAATGTCAAAGATCCTGGTAAATGCAAACCATTTAAAATGTCTTCTTAATGCTGACTGAAGAAATAGCACTACAATATGTGACATTTTATGTTCTCTTTTCACAGTGAACATAATACTAGTGAACAAGAGGGGGAAAAAATATTACATTATTATTATTATATGATTAAATATTAAGTAATTAGTATTTAATCATTACCTTGACTGATATTTTATTTACAATAAACTAATATAACGTTACTTATTTTCTTTTTGTTTTCTCCTGAACGCAACATCTATTGCACTTCTGTCCGTCCTGAGAGAGGGATCCCTCACATCTGGCTCTGTCTGAGGTTTCTACGTTTTTCTCATGGAAATTAATGAGAGTGCCATGTGGGAAGCAAATTATCAGTATTTTTCATGCAATTATAATTCATATAAAATTAGATATAATTGTATAGTAGTTTTCTCAGCAAAAGCAAACAGAAGACTAAAACTGACTCACAAACAATCCTGGCACATCTGATCTCAGATCATTGCATTGGCTTCCAGAATGCTGCACTGTCAATTATGTAATGCAGTTGCTTGTCTATGAAGCACTCAATATCTGGGGGTTAAATTCAATGTTTAAATTGATTTATATCAGGTTGCACATTATGTAGCCAGTATGTAACTTACAGAGGTAAAACAAAGCAAAATGTTAAAAGCCAAATTGGGACATGCCTTAGTGCTGAATATGAGTGTGCCTTGCCTGTTTGGCTCACTAGCTTATCTGTCAACCATACTTCACAGTTAAATGGGCCTGGAGTTGTTTCTTATGACATTGCATATACACTCACCAACCACATTTTAGGTACATAGCCATAATCCAATTAGTCAATCGTTTGGCAGCAGTGCACTGCATTCAACTCATCTAACCACGTTTAACAACTGTGGTGAGCAGTCAGATTAAACAGAATGTCCAACCTTGAGGGGGATGGTCCACAAAAGAAGAAGACCATGTCAGTTTCCATTCCTGCCAAGAACAGAAATCTGAGGCTGCAGTGACACAGACTCACAAACACTGAACAGTTGAAGACTGACAAATTTAGTTTCTTGTGATGAATCTACATTTCTGCTAAGCCTGCTGATGGTAGGCTCAGAATTTTCAACAGCATGAATCAACAGAGCCAACCTGCCTTATGTAAACAGTCCAGGTTGGTTTTGATGGTCTTATGAAAAGAGGAATTTTTTACTTCTTCACAATCAATCATTCAATACATTCTCTCCAGTTCCTGTTAGACTGGTTGGATGTTAGCAGCCCTTCATCTCTCCACCACCAGCTGTGGCTCGGGGGTTAGGGCGGGTCGTCCACTGAAGGCCGGCGGACGATGATAAAGGGCTGCACATTAATGATGCACTGAATGTGTGTGTGAATAGGTGAATGGCGAATGGTATAATGGTGAACTATACTGCAAAGCATTTTAAGTGGTCATCAAGACCAATAAAGCACTATATAAATACAGACCATTTACCATTTACATTTGTGACACAGAAACAAGGCACACACTGGGTGATTTTGTGGTGGCAAAGCAAATCAAAACTTGCAGGTTCTGTGGGTGGGTTGTGGTGCAGTCTTTGCTTATGGAGATGGAGGGGTTAGAGATCTGTTGATGGTGGGAGTGGAATGGTACAGTCCTTGTGAGGGGAAAGGGTTGACAGCCTGGTAAATGAAGCTGTTTTGCAGTCTGGTGGCTCCCGTTTCCCAGACAGAAGGAGACGGAAGAGGGGTTGTGAGGAGTAGGTGGGGTCGCTCACAATGCTGGTGGATTTGCGGGCAAGGCAGGTGTTGTAGATGGAGGGAGGGGAGTAAGGCACCGGTGATCCTCTGGTTAAATTTGGTTCTGCTGACGCGTTCCACAGTGGTCAAACTTTTATTTGTATAGCACATAATTACAAATCACAATTTGTCTCATAGGGCTTGACAAGCTTTGACATCTTCTGCCCTTAAACCTCAACAAGAGTAAGTAAATACTACCAAAGAAAAACTATTAACATAGGGAAAAAAACATAGAAACCTCAGAGAGAGACACATTTGAGGGATCCCCAGGATGGACAAAAGTGCAATAGATGCCAAGTGAATAGCAAATCAGCAAAATAAGAGTATTTACAAGATTGACTAGAATAAACAGTTTGTAACATAATGGAAAGTAGATGAATTGAGGAGTTGTCAGTAATGGAAGAGTATCTGAGTAGGCATATTGTATATGAAGAAGACTTGTTGAAAATAATAGTCCACCATCAGCTGCCACCTCGATCATGGTCCACCACTACTATCCACATCAGATGCCACCATAATCCACAATCAATCGTCATGATCCAATGCCGCCATCAGGATCCACCATCAGCTGCTACCTCGATCATGGTCCACCACCACTATCCATGATCAGCTGCCAACACAATACAGGATCCGCCAATAGGATCATGATCAGCCAATACAATACAGGATCCGCCAATACGATCATGATCGCTGATTCGCAATCCACTATTATGATCCACGATGTGGCTGTAGCTGCGGCCCTGGATCTGCAAACGATAAAGCACAAGGACTCCTGCGCAGAAGTCAAGTCAGTAACATGTATTGATGAGACATTAATGTCTTCAATGTGATAAAGAGGGAGAAGAAGAGAAGCTACATGTGTCATGTGTCCCTCGACATTCTAGACCTATAGCAGCATAACTAAGAGAAGTTTTATTTTCTTCTATTAATGTGTCGGAGTCGGTAGCTCTTGCTTTGTGGAGGGCCTTCTTATATGCTTTAACACTACATTTCCAGGATAGGTGATTATCAACACAGTTGTTGGAGCACGACCTCCTTTCTAGTTTTCTTGACGCTTGTTTTAATTCAGGTGTGTTGGAATTGTAGATTAATTTAGGCCAGTGGTAAGCAACCTTAGGATGGCACGCAGCGCCATAATCATTGGCACACAGGCGATTTCTTATTAAAGAAATGTTCAAAGGTTTTGCCTTCACACAGACTGTATTATTTAGCTTGATTGATGTTAACACCTCCCAGCCACTAGGTGCCAGTAATGCACCATAGGCTGGATTCCAATCGCCATTAAATAATAATAAGAAGAAGCCTCCCAGCAGGTGCTGCTCGCATTTTCCCACATAAATCTCTGTGAAGTGCAGTCGTTCAGGTTTATTGATGATGGCAACCCCGCTAGCTAAAAAACAGAAGGCACAGGCATTTCAGCCCTTATGGTCAGAAGACTGTGGCTTTGTTTTTCATAAGGACCGTGCTGTGTGCACGTTATGTTTTGAAAATGTTATGTGCCTAACGTCCAGTGTTAAGCCCCACTTTGAGACAAAGCACGAAAGAAATTTCAAAGATCAGGCAGACAGGGAGAATCAATCAAATGTGCAGTGTCCAGGTATGGGAAGCAAGCCAACTCTCTCAAAGTCTTTGCCTATGCCAAAAACCATGCGACTGAAGCAAGCTTTCGCAATTCTGAATATGAGTGTGGTTGGTGGGGTTAATGACAGACTTATTATTGCAATCATATTGAGATAAACATAAACAAGTGTTGTTCTATATAGCCAATATGGATGGAATAAAATGACATGTCTGTTGGAAATATTAATGTGGTTCAATAATAAAACTTAATGTTAAAAATAGGGCTGTCAAACGATTACAATTTTTAATCAGATTAATCACCATTTCTAAATGCCCGAAAAATCCCCATTTTCGATGTATATTGTTGTGGGAACGGAAAGATAAATGACAGAAGGCAGATATATACATTTAACATTAGCTAAAGTCCAAATGATAGATTTATTAAGATTGAAAAATAAAATAAAACATACCACACCATAATTAAATTTGTTTGTCTCTTTGCTATGCCTCTGAGCAAACATAGGATGTTATTTAGAACATGCTTTTTTTAATCAAACTCAAAGATAACCTTTATCCTAAACAATTGGGGCATCTTAGCCTTTGCTCTCTTTTTTTTTAGCAAATATAGGATGATTGAATAAAATATTTTTCTCTTCTTTTTTAAATCAAACAAACAACCAAACCTTTACACAATTAAATGTGAATTTTAAATCTGAATCTGAGCCCATCTGTAGAAGCAGCGTTGAGCCAGTTCACACTTAAAAAGAACGAGTTCCAAGTTCAGTTCATGCAGATGAAAATGAACTACTTCACATTCATAGGTCATTTTTATTGGGATGATTTAGGTGACAAACGTACGGTCATGTGTTTGGTTATGAATTGATGGTGCCGGATCATGTCTGCGTGTCGCTCCGCTCATTTTAACACTGAGTCCTGACTGTGAGCATCATGTCTCGTGTTGTACAGAGCACAAAATGTTGACGAGTCATTTTCATGATGTTTAAATGCAGCCTCATAAAGTCTGGAGCGAATCAAACCAACACTAAGTTACTTCATCAATCAATCAATCAATCAAATTTTATTTGTATAGCCCATATTCACAAATCACAATTTGTCTCATAGGGCTTTAACATGGTGTGACATCCTCTGCCCTTAACCCTCAACAAGAGTAAGGAAAAACTACTTAAAAACCCTTTTAACAGGGAAAAAAGAACGTAGAAACCTCAGAGAGAGCCACATGTGAGGGATCCCTCTCCCAGGACGGACACAAGTGCAATGGATGTCAAGTGTAAAGGAGAACATCAAGATAAAGGTTTTAGCAGCATTGATTAGGGTAAACATTTTGAAGTATAACTGAAGGTCAGTGAATTGGTGGATTAATGTCATTAATGGTCAAGTATCTGAGGAGAAATACTATGTATCGAGCAGTCCTGCTGCAATCATAGTCTATGGTCAGCAGCCAGCAAGATCATGATCCACCATCAAGATCGGATGCCACTATAGTCCACAGTTATTGTCCACTGCCGCCATTAGGATCCATCATCAGCTGCCACCTCGGTCGTGGTCCACTACCAGTATCTGATGCCAACACGATAAAGGATCTGCCTTTGTTATCACGATCAGCCAGCACGATGCAGAATCCGCCATACTGGATCCACCATTACGACCTCTGATACGTGATCCACAGATCCTAATCCATGATGTGGCCACAGCCGCGGCCCTGGGTCTGCGGACAATAAGGCAAAGGGACTCCGGGGAAGAAGTCAAGTCAGTAACATGTATTGATGGGATATGAATTACTTTGATGTGATAAAGATTGAGAAGAGGAAGGAGAAGCTGGAAAGAGAAGCTCCGTGTGTCATGTGTCCCCCGACCTTCTAGACCTATAGCAGCATAACTAAGAGCAGGTCTAGGACAAGCCTGGACCAGCTCTAACTATAAGTTTTATCAAAAAGGAAGGTTTTAAGCCGACTCTTAAACGTACAGATGGTGTCTGCCTCCCGAACTGAAAGTGGGAGATGATTCCACAGGAGAGGAGCTTGATAGCTGAAAGCTCTGGCTCCTACTCTACTTTTAGAGACTTTAGGGACGACAAGTAAGCCTGAATTCTGGGAGCGCAGTGCTCTAGTGGGTTGATAAGGTACTAACAGCTCTTTAAGATATAATGGTGCCATATTGTTAAGGGCCTTGAAGGTGAGGAGGAGAATTTTAAATTCTATTCTAGATTTAACCGGAAGCCAGTGTAGCGAAGCTAATACAGGAGAAATGTGCTCTCTTTTCTTGGTTCTTGTCAGGACACGTGCTGCGGCATTTTGGACAAGCTGCAGAGTCTTTAACGACTTACTGCTGGAGCCTGATAATAAGGAATTACAATAATCCAGTCTGGATGTAACAAAGGCGTGGATTAGTTTTTCTGCATCCTTTTGAGAAAGGACATGTCTGATTTTGGAGATATTACGCAAGTGAAAAAAGGCTGTCCTAGAAATTAGTTTTAAGTGAGAATTAAAGGATAAATCAGGATCGAAGATCACTCCCAAGTTCCTGACTGTTTCATTGGAAGCAAGGGCAATGTCGTCTAGCGCAGCTATATCGTTAGATAATGTATCTCTAAGGTGTTTAGGGCCAAGTATTAGAACCTCTGTTATATCTGAGTTTAATAAGAGAAAATTGCGGGTCATCCAGGTTTTTATGTCCTTGAGACATGCTTGGAGTTTAGTTATTTGATTACTTTGTTCAGGTTTTATTGACAAGTATAACTGGGTGTCATCCGCATAGCAGTGGAAATTTACCGAGTGTGTCCTGATAATGTTTCCAAGTGGAAGCATATATAATGAGAATAAAATTGGGCCGAGCACAGAGCCTTGTGGAACACCATGGTTAACTTTGGTGCGCACAGATGACTCATCATTAATTTGCACAAATTGGGAGCGGTCTGAAAAATAGGATTTAAACCATTTTAGGGCGGTTCCTTTAATGCTAATTAACTGTTCTAGTCTCTGTAATAAAATATTATGGTCAACTGTGTCAAATGCTGCACTAAGATCTAACAGAACGAGGACAGACACAAACCCCTGATCTGAAGCTATTAGAAGATCATTAGTGACTTTTGCCAAGGCTGTCTCTGTGCTGTGATTAGCTCTAAACCCTGACTGAAAGTCTTCATATATATTATTTTCCTGGAGAAACTCACACAGCTGATTGGCTACAACTTTTTCTAGGATTTTAGACAGGAAGGGGAGATTAGATATCGGACGATAATTGGCTAAAACCTCTGGGTCTAAGGTGGGTTTTTTGAGGAGGGGTTTGATTACAGCTATTTTAAAAGACTGTGGTACATATCCTGATGATAATGACAGATGTATTGTGTTCAGTAATGAACTGTCAATTAGGGGCAGAATTTCTTTAAGTAATTTTGTAGGAATGGGGTCTGAGATACAAGTTGTTGGTTTAGAAGATGAGATTATTTTGGTCAGCTGATCGAGGCTGATCAGAGAGAAGCTGTCTAAATAATTGGTAAGATTCTCAGCAGTTTCTGAGTTTTCTATTCTTGATGGGGTATTAGTGCCAATTGAGGGCAGGAGATGGTTGATTTGATTTCTAATGGTTAGAATTTTATCATTAAAGAAATTCATAAAGATATTGCTATTTAGGGATCGAGGAATACTGGGTCGGTGGAGGTGTGACTCTCAGTCAGCCTGGCTACAGTGCTGAAGAGAAACCTGGGGTTGTTTTTATTCTCTTCTATTAGTTTTGAATAGTAGGCAGCTCTTGCTTTGTGGAGGGCCTTCTTATATGCTTTAACACTATTCTTCCAGTCTAGGAGATTTTCAACACGGTTGCTGGAGCGCCACTTCCTTTCTAGTTTTCTTGATACTTGTTTTAACTCATGTGTCTTGGAATTATACCACGGAGCTAATTTACTATGTTTTATATGTTTCTTTTTTAGAGGCGCTATTGAGTCTAATGTTAATCGTAATGACCTTACAGAGCTATCGACGAGATGGTCAATCTCAGTGGAGCGAGGGTTTTTAATGAATTTGTTGTTTATATCGACGGATAGTACGGGTTTAAATGTAATCGGAATTATTTCCTTAAATTTAGCTACAGCACTATCAGGTAAACATCTTGAAAATGAGTTCATTATTAGTGGCATATATTCTGATAGTGAAAAAATCGAAGGTTATTAAATTATGGTCTGATAGAATTGGATTGCGCGGAAGTACTGTTAGATTTTCAATTTTGACACCGTATGATAATATAAGGTCAAGTGTGTGGTTACAACAATAAGTAGGTTGGTGTACACACTGACTGAAACCAATTGAGTCTAATTGCGAAATAAATGCTACGCTAAGGCTATCTTTATTATTGTCAACATGAATATTAAAGTCACCAACAATAATAATTTTATCGGTCTTTAGGACTAGGTTTGATAAAAACTCAGGGAATTCTGTTAAAAATTCAGTATAAGCACCAGGAGCACGGTAAACTACAGCAAATATGATTGGCTGTTGGTGTTTCTTGGATTGGCGTGGAAGACTAAGAACAAGACATTCAAATGAGTTGTAGCTTAGTTTAGGTTTAGGATTAATTAATAGACTGGAGTTAAAAATAGCAGCAACTCCACCTCCTCGACCAAATTCTCTGGGAACGTGTGTATTTACATGACTTGGGGGAGTAGATTCATTTAGACTGACATATTCATCAGGATGCAGCCAGGTCTCAGTGAGGGACAATAAATCTATTTTATGATCTGAGACTAGTTCATTAACTAAAATAGCCTTTGATGACAATGATCTTATGTTTAACAGACCACATTTAAAAGTCTTTATTTCCTGAGTTGTTGCAGAGGTTGTGTTAATTTGTATTAGATTTTTGTGTGGAATTCTCCCTCTGTTATTGTTTGATTTAAATAATGTAACGGGACGGTGGACAGACACAATCTCTATGGGTTTGTGGTTGTGTGACTGATCTAGAGGGAGTGCAGAGACGTGTTTAGCACTGCAGCTCTGCGTCCTGGTCCCAACTCTGGGTTGTCATTTAATAGACTGGGTAATATTCCTAGATAAGAGAGATGCTCCATCCCAAGTGGGATGAAAGCCGTCTCTCCTAACAAGACCAGGTTTCCTCCAAAAAGTTTGCCAATTATCTACAAAGCCCACACCGTTTACAGGACACCACCTCGACAGCCAGCGGTTAAAGACAACATGCGGCTAAACATGTCATCACCTGTTGTGTTATGGAGAGGGCCAGAGAAAATTACTGTGTCCGACATCGTTTTTGCAAAAGCACACACCGACTCCACATTAACTTTAGTGACCTCCGACATACGAAGCCGGGAGTCGTTGCTGCCGACGTGAATTACGATCTTACTGTATTTATTTCATGTACTGATCAGGTCCTGATAACTAGTGATGAGTGTTTATTAGTTCAAGTGAGAGCAGGTCAGAGTGGAGGAGGACACAGAAACTCCAGCTCGGTACAAACCAACTGCAGCTTCTGCTCAGATCATGACGCAGCGGTGCTGATCACTGAGCAGCTGTGACCAGAGAAACTCTGTATTTCACTGTTCTTCTACAAAGTCACTGACCGGCTGCTTAACGTGAACGAGCTCTGATCTCACTGCGAGTGTCTCTCTGAGCGAGTGAGTGGGGGTGGGTATGGGTACATGGAGCGGGTCATTCTGCGCATGCGTTAAAAAATCTACGCGTTAATTCCACAAATTAATCACCCCCCGTTAACACGTTAATTTTGACAGCCCTAGTTAAAAATAATCTTGATATGGCCCACTAATTAACAAGAAAATTTCACATTGGCACTTATTGTCAAAAAGGTTGCCGATCCCTGATTTAAGCTGACATATTCTTCAGGATGCACCCCGGGACAATAAATCAATATTGTGATCTGAAATTAATTCATTTACTAAAACAGCCTTTGATGACAATGATCTTACGTTTAAGAGTCCACATTTAATTATCTTGCTTCGTTGCATTCTCATAGAGGTTGTGCGAATTTATCTTAGGTTTTTATGTGGAATTCTCCCTATGTAAATTTTCTATTTAAATAATTTAATGGGGCAGGGGGCAGACAAAGTCTCTATGGGGATGTGGTTGTGTGACAGATCTAGAGGGAGCGCAGAGAAGTGTGTAGGACCGCAGCTCTGCCTCCTGGTCCCAACTCTGGGTTGTCAATTTGGGTAACACTGGATCGTCAAAATAACTGGTAAAGAAACAGAACATATTTTAGCTAGTCAGCTAGTGTTCACATGGATCAGTACAGTCCCTCCAAATATGGGAGTTTAGACTTAATTGGAGCAGTTCTGATTCTAAACATATAGTATATTTAAGTGTATGTCTAAATGAAATTGTTACTCTTAATCAAGCTGAAATTAAGAGACACAAAGAGAGATATATTTTCAAATGTTATATTTGTAGAGAATTTTACTCATCTGTGCATGGTCATTGCCTCAAGCATCTACTTCTGTAAGATTAGATATTAGTTGGTGTTTTTTTTTAACAGTGGCTGGATTGAGATGGAGCGGAGTTCCTACCTCACAGTGACTGTTCAGGAATGTTCAATCCATTCAGGTGAAGTCAGAGTTGAACCTGGGCAGGATCCTCTTTACCAGCTGTACATCAGTGGCCACAAAACTGTTAGATAGCATGTTGGTGTATGCTGTGTGTGTATTTTACAAGCCACAGTTTTTCTGTGAGGCTTTATATGTATTGTTTTCATGTCCATGTCTTGAGTATATACTGTACATCCTTTGTTTTGTCAACTTTAATATACTGTATATGTGTATGTTTGTGTTTATATGTTGAAATGTCTTTAATAGCTGTGATTTGTTATATGCTGTGAGTTTCCTAAATTACACAATGGGGAATTTTCCTCTTGATGGGAAGAAAAAGCAAGTCCCCATCACATAAATCATTGTAGGATAAGATGAAGACATGTTTTAAAGTTAGGGTAAGGTTCAGGTCAGGTAGTAGTTATGATTAAGTTGAGAGTAAGTCTCCAGGAATTGTAATGTAAATACATTGTAGTAGACACAATTTGTGTGTGTGTGTGTGTTTGTGTTTGTGTAATGTATGGTGTCTGCTGGTGTTTAAGGTGGGGAGGAGAAGGATGGTTTCTCATCCTCTGTGTGCACTGGCAAGCCAGACATGTAAAGGCCATTGCCCCTGGCTGGAACAATATTAGACATGGTCAGACATGCCTTGACTCTAAAGCCAAAAACTCATTCCTTCTCTGCATGACCTTTGCCACTATCGCAACACAGCAGAAGGTTAAGGTTGATTATTAAGGTTGAGGTGGACAGACTTATGAAGCTGTCTTTCTTTCAGTGTTTGCAAAATAAGTCTTACATTCACTGCAAAAGGTTAAACTATAATAAAAATGTAAGAATCCTACTAATTAATGCAGGATTGGTGCTCAAACTATCATAGATTCACCAGTTGAAGCTGAGAACTCTGAGCTGTATGTTTCCATCAGGTTGTTACAGCAGCTCTAACAGCATGGCAGCATATAAGGAGCGTGTGTTTGGCAGGTGACATATGACTAATATACTTTACAGCAACTGACTGGGTGATAACATTTCTTCCTGTGAGAATTAATAGATTATTTATGAAAAGCTTAACTTTTTCTACCTTTTGGATACCGGAGACTAAATTATATCATAGAGATCATTCTTATGTCTTTCCTACTTCTTATTTTTAAGTCAGTTGTTTCCCTATGATTAAATGCTGTTTCATTCAATTTGTACATTGCTTCGAAGAAGCATTTACAGGCATGGTGATTCTGGGGAACAACTGTTAATACACCCCTCCCTCACAACTCCTTTAGAACCTCCAGCCCCACATTTGTCATGGTTACACTCACACACCATTTCCTGTGGCATGTTCTGTGTCACTTCCTGTTTTATTTTGATACTCACGCTTGTCTCTGTTTCCTCTAGGTAGCTTCACTCCTACCGCTGTGCGTCTCACAGATTGGCTTCCCCTCCCTAATGTGTTTCACCTGTGTGTAGTTCAGATGATGTCTGTCTGTATATAAGGTCTGTGTCTTCCCTTTGTCCAGTGCCAGTTCGTCTTGTATTGCACGCAGCGTTCCAGCAATAGCACCAAGTCTTGTCTCGTCTCGTCGCATGTTTTCTCGACCACATTTGCCTGGATTGTTTGACCTCGTTTTTGCCTCACGTTTCGGATACCTTTGCCTGATGATTTTGACTCCCTGTGTACTAGACCACTTCTTTTTGAAAACTGAACTCTGTCTGCGAGTTGTGCTATTGGGTCCCAGTTCTAGTACGAAACCTTGCACCACTGATCTTAAAAAGTTGTACTTAGCCACCACAAACATTATATACAGCTTTAATTGTCGACAGAATACACCCTCTTTATTTACAGAAACTACAACTTCAATGACCATAATCAGCCGTGACAGTAAGTGTCCTTCTGCCCCTGAAGATTTGCCATTATCGCTGCACCACAGGTGTTAGTGACTGGCTGCTGCCCACTCGGAGGACGTTATGTACCATTTTATGGTCACTGCAGCTCAGTCCAGAGGCAACTCCCAGTGGGCTCTCGTTGAAAATCCTCACAGATGTTCAGGCAGGTCTTGGCCCTTTCATTATTTCGATATCTTATTTGGGTTAGCTGTAGTCTGTGGTATTTCAGCACTTGGTGTTTGGAGCTTTACTGTGAACATTTCAAAACATTTTAAACATTCTACAGTGTGATCACTTCCCTTTAAATAATGCTGCATGTGCCAATAAATAATATTCTGCCTCCTCAGCTCTGCTGTCGCCCTCTGGATCTGACACCCACAACACAGAGGAAGGCAGAACTCAATAGTGAACAGAATAGCTCGCGGATACACACAGTATGGACAAAATTATTACATTCCTTAGCTTTGAAGATTGGGAGCGTTGACACAGCAGAGGTCTGGAAGCCAGCTTCACAGAAACACTGAGATCAGGTAAGGTCCGGTCCACAGCAGCGTGATCATCCCTGTTCTCTCTCTCTCTGCCCCCCCCATAAAAAATCTGGCGTCTTCCTTATTAGGAGTGGAGCCACAACTGGTGAATCAGATCGCTGATGTAGTTTGGGGTTCAGCTGGTGCATCAGTCAGTAGCATGTGCTCTTGTTGACGGGTAAGGTACTAGTCTTATTCTTTTTGAAAGTAACAACATTGTTGTACGAGAATGTAAATGTGGTGCATAGGAAAAACAATATTTACAATATGCATGTTGTTTCTTGTACTTGTTTTCAGTGGTAAGTAGGTAAATATAAATTAAGTCAAGCTTAACTCAACTGTCTCCTACCAGTTTAATTGTTAGCAAGCTTGAGTTATTTTTCGTATCATGTAATTTATCAAAATCTACCTCTAATTTCAAAAAGCCTATTTGTAAAGATCCACAAATAAACACTTTTGAATAAAAACAATAATTTAAATTTTTCAAAAAGAGGAAAGGAGAATAAATCTCAGGACAAACAATGGCAGGGATTAATGAACGTTTAAGATAGAGATAGTGTGACATGTACAAAAGCCCCTCTGCACACTCCGAAACGAGTGGTACATGAGCAGTGCACAGACACGTGCATTTCAATCAGCTTCAGGGCAGTGATTGACAGAAAACAAAGGACAGTAAACCTCCTTTAAGTCTTCCTTTGTAATTTGTGTGTGTGAGTTACTAAGGTAAGAATCATGTTTCAAGTTTGTTGTCTCTTATCATCAGTGGCCAGCCATCAGGGGAAGCAAGTTAAGCAATGCTTGACTTATTAATCAATTGAAGCAATATCTCTCCTTGAATCTGATTCCAGAACAGCACTGTCTCATAAAAGATCTGTTCAATCAATCAATTAATCAAATTTTATTTGTATAGCCCATATTCACAAATCACAATTTGTCTCATAGGGCTTTAACATGGTGTGACATCCTTTGCCCTTAACCCTCAACAAGAGTAAGGAAAAACTACTTAAAAACCCTTTTAACAGGGTAAAAAGAAGGTAGAAACCTCAGAGAGCCACATGTGAGGGATCCCTCTCCCAGGACGGACAGAAGTGCAATAGATGTCAAGTGTAAAGGAGAACATCAAGATAAAGGTTTTAGCAGCATTGATTAGGGTAAACATTTTGAAGTATAACTGAAGGTCAGTGAATTGATGGATTATTGTCAGTAATGGTCGAGTATCTGAGGAGAAATACTATATATCAAGCAGTCCTGCTGCAATCATAGTTCATGGTCAGCAGCCACCACGATCATGATCCACCATCAAGATCGGATGCCACTATAGTCCACAGTCATTGTCCACTGCCGCCATGAAGATCCACCATCAGCTGCCACCTTGATCGTGGTCCACCACCATTATCAGATACCAACACGATAAAGGATCCGCCATTATTATCACGATCAGCCAGCACGATACAGGATCCGCCATATTGGATCCACCATTACGATCTCTGATACGCAGTCCACAGATCATAATCCACGATGTGGCCACAGCCGCGGCCCTGGATCTGCGGACGATAAGGCAAAGGGACTCCGGGGAAGAAGTCAAGTCAGTAACATGTATTGACGAGATATGAATTACTTTGATGTGATAACGATTGAGAAGAGGAAGGAGAAGCTGGAAAGAGAAGCTCCGTGTGTCATGTGTCCCCCGACCTTCTAAACCTATAGCAGTAACTAAGAGCAGGTCTAGGACAAGCCTGTACCAGCTCTAACTATAAGCTTTATCAAAAAGGAAGGTTTTAAGCCTACTCTTAAACGTACAGATGTTGTCTGCCTCCCGAACTGAAAGTGGGAGATGATTCCACAGGAGAGGAGCTTGATAGCTGAAAGCTCTGGCTCCTACTCTACTTTTAGAGACTTTAGGGATGACAAGTAAGCCTGAATTCTGGGAGCGCAGTGCTCTAGTGGGTTGATTTGGTACTATCAGCTCTTCAAGGTATAATGGTGCCATATTATTAAGGGCCTTGAAGGTGAGGAGGAGAATTTTAAATTCTATTCTAGATTTAACCGGAAGCTAGTGTAGTGAAGCTAATACAGGAGAAATGTGGTCTCTTTTCTTGGTTCTTGTCAGGACACGTGCTGCAGCATTTTGGACAAGCTGCAGAGTCTTTAACGACTTACTGCTGGAGCCTGATAATAAGGAATTACAATAATCAAGTCTGGATGTAACAACAGCGTGGATTAGTTTTTCTGCATCTTTTTGAGAAAGGACATGTCTGATTTTTGAGATATTACGCAAGTGGAAGAAGGCAGTCCTAGAAATTTGTTTTAAATGAGAATTAAAGGACAAATCAGGATCGAAAATCACACCCAAGTTCCTGACTGTTTTATTGGAAGCAAGGGCAATGTCGTCTAGCACAGCTATATCGTTAGATAATGTATCTCTAAGGCGTTTAGGGCCAAGTATTAGAACCTCTGTTTTATCTGAGTTTAATAAGAGAAAATTGCGGGTCATCCAGCTTTTTATGTCCTTGGGACATGCTTGGAGTTTAGTTAATTGATTACATTGTTCAGGTTTTATTGACAAGTATAACTGGGTGTCATCCGCATAGCAGTGGAAATTTACCGAGTGTGTCCTGATAATGTTTCCTAGTGGAAGCATATATAGTGAGAATAAAATTGGGCCAAGCACAGAGCCCTGTGGAACACCGTGGTTAACTTTGGTGCGCACAGATGACTCATCATTAATTTGCACAAATTGGAATCGATCTGAAAAATATGGTCAATTTTGTCGAATGCTGCACTAAGATCTAACAGGATGAGGACAGACACAAATCCCTGATCTGAAGCTATTAGAAGGTCATTAGTGACTTTTGCTAAGGCTGTCTCCGAGATCAGATGCAGAGTGGGATTGAAGAGCTGAGACTAGGAACTGAGTTGCAGACACCACCGGATCTCGGTGTGGCCCTTGCTGAAAGCCTAGGGGGACTGAAGTGCCAGGCAAGGAATGAGCAACTCAATGGGAGCCAGAAACATACTGCCGTAAGAGCGCATCAGCGTTCCTGATGCTGCGACCTGAACGATACTTGATGGCAAAGTCGGCCAACTGAGCAGCTCATCATTGCTCCGTGGCCCCCAATTTAGCAGACTGGAGATAGCTCAACGGATTGTTGTCGGTATAGACTAGGCACTTATGCCCCAACAAATACTCCCGGAACATCTCCGTCATGGCCCACTTGAGTGCAAGAAATTCCAGCTTCATGGAACTATAGTTCGACATGTTGGGCTCGGTGGGCCGAAGGCCTCTGCTAGCATATGCCACAGTCTCACACCATTGTCAGTCTCCTGTGAGAGGACAGCCCCAAGACCACTATAGCTGGCGTCAATTTCTAAAATGAAAGGCCGCGAAAAGTTGGCATATACTAGCACTGGGGACGAGACCAACTTTGACTTCAAGGCCTCAAAGCTCGCCTCACACTGAGGTGTCCACCCAGCACTCAAAGCCTGGCCCGGCCTCTTCTTGGACTTGGTACCTGCCAGCTCAGCCACCAGCTTATGCAGAGGGCCAGCTAGCTTTGCAAAACCCTCTACAAAGCGACGGTAGTAGCTGGCGAAGCCCAAAAAGGAGCGCAGTTCCGATATGTGACGGGGGCGCTGCCAATTAGCCACATTTCCTTGCGGTCTGTGGAGACTCCCTGGCTTGTGATGACATGCCCCAAGTAACCAACCTCCCGTTGAAAGAACGCACACTTTTCGATCTTCGCTTTTAGGCCTTCCTTTTGGAGCCGACCAAGCACTATTTCCAGCCTCTGCACATGTTGTTCAACAGAGGAGGAGAAGACAATATTATCATCAAGATAAAGTAGCAAGG
Source organism: Hippoglossus hippoglossus (assembly GCF_009819705.1). Lineage (NCBI taxonomy): Eukaryota > Metazoa > Chordata > Actinopteri > Pleuronectiformes > Pleuronectidae > Hippoglossus > Hippoglossus hippoglossus. The sequence continues at coordinate 24,598,614 of NC_047171.1, forward strand.
ACTGACCCTGCTCGTTACCAAACATCTTCTGCATCAGACGCTGGAAAGTGCTTGGGCATTACACAAGCCAAAAGGCATGCGATTGAACTCGAAAAGGCCAAATGGTGTACAGAATGCAGTTTTGGGTCAGTCCTGTTCTGCCATAGGAACCTGGTTGTAACCACTGGCCAGATCGATGGTGGAAAACCAGCAAGCCCCAGAGAGTGCATCCAAGCTCTCCTCGATGCGAGGCAGAGGAAATGCATCCTTTCTGGTCTTATTGTTAAGGAGGTGATAGTCCAAGCGCAGGTTCCCATCCTTTTTCCTTACCAATACTATGGGTGATGCATATGGACTACTGCTCTCCCTAATGACCCAGGACTCCAGCAGCTGATTAATGTGAACCTTCACTGCTTCGTACTCTGAGGGAGGGATACGCCGGTACCTCTGCCGGACAGGAACCTCATCGAGCAGAGGTATGTCATGGGAGAGGAGGTTGGTGCAGCCCAAGTCACCTTCATGGGTTGAAAAGACTGATTGATACTTGCGTAGTAGAGAGTTTACACTGGCTTGCTCAGTCAATTCAGACAGATCCAGTGACTCTACCCTATCTGGCACTGAGGGGGCAACTGTATGGGAGGAGACAGTTGCCAAGGTTGACCACTCCTCAGTTACACCTGCAGGCAGGCTGACAACCTGGGCAGCATTCAAGACGCCCAGACTAGTCCGTGGGTAAAGGAGAACCTCGGTCGTCCCATCATTGACCCTCTGGGACGTACACTGTACCCCGGACAACCTGTATAAGGCATGGTGAAACTAGCAACCCAGCTGGTAAACCTGACTCAGAGGGCTCAAACAGAGCACTTTGTCTAGAGAACTGTTCTGGACAGGTACTAGCAACCAGTTTCATCACCCCTCCAGGTATGCACACCGCTTGCTTGCCTCGGACCCTCACAATGCCAGTGTGGCCCCCTGGAGCCTGGGCGGCAGACTGATGGTACTGCTGCAAGGCCGCAATAACGGGACCAGGCGCCTGTGACACCGAGGGTGAATCAAAAAGAGAGGGCCCGAATGCGCCGAAGAGCTCTCGATAGCATTTGCGTATCACAATCATCCCCAAGATGCCAGGGACAGAAAACACAAAACCAGGGGGGTTTTTGACAACAAGAATCCCACAACGGGGCATCACCTTGCCACATAGTTCAACATCAAGCTCCAAGTAGCTGTGGCTCTGCAGCTCAGTGGGCTTCAGTTTCCCGGTTGGTGGGAGGAATGGGACGGTACGGTGGTGTGTGGGTTCGACCCAGCTACTGAATTAGCAAGGCGTTGAAACGGAGCCCGCTCACCATCACACTCCCGAGCAAAATCTCCAGGCTGCTGGCACCTTCTACAGATTAAAGGACCACCACGAAAAGTCTGCCCCTACCGTCTGGGTGAGCTGGTTAAGCTGCTCCTGTTGACACTTCATAAGGTCCATCAACTCACTCAAACCTGGCCCCGGTGGAGTAACATGAGGGGCGAGTTGAAAGCGACCCTGCACTCCATATTAAAGACCATAAGCTGATGGCAAGGAGGAGCTACGCTCCCTAGCACCCCCTGGAAGACCTTCCCTCTCCCCCCTAATTGCCTCTACGCGAAGCTCCAACAAGGTGACAATGGGCTGGCGTCTGACTAGTTGCTTGAGTTCCCGGCGAAGAGAGCTGTCAAGAACATGCTCCATGAACTGATCCCGGAGGAGAACATCTGCATTAGGCATCCCATCAGGTGCACACTGCTTAACCCGTGCCATTACAGCCATGAGCGCTAAGGAAAACTCTTGCAATATCTCTCCTTCGAGTTAGCAAGAAAAGAAAGCCTGCTGTAAGGTCACATATGACTGAGCACAACCATATAGCTCCTTTAAGATGGCAAAAAAATGGCGAGCACGCACACATGCCTGTATCTCCTCTATCCACTCAGCTATTCCTATGCCTGCCCTGCCATTAAACATGGGACACTTACGGTCTCTGGGAACAACAACCAGTCGCTCTGTGACAGCAGCGGCTACACTTGCAGTCGGGGCCTGACTAGCTGCACCAGAGGGAAAGAAAACAGCGCCACCGGGGTCCAACGGAGATGCAGCAAGCGCCTGCCGAAGTTGTTCGTTATCTGCCTTAAGCTGTAACACAAGCTCCCTGAGCTGCTGAATCTCATCCTCCATGCCGACGAGGGAAAACGGCACCAAAGTTCGACAAAATGGTACGTAGAGTTAAACCGGACTAAACACTGCTGTTCTGGCTTTACCACTGTACATTCACAACACTCAAACCACAGAGAAGACGCCCATCAATAAATAGTTCTACGAAATAGCGGAAATAACTAAAACACGTCTCCCTTTAAATGTGAAATCCTGCCAACAACGCCAGAATGTAGCGTGAGGGAAAGCGGGGATAATGAGGGATTGCAACAACGCCGCCTGGGGAATTTCACCTCCAGGAACTAACTAAACTATTTTGTGTGCAACAGCACAGGTTCGTTTATATCACTGGGCAAGAGACGTGTTTTACTCGTAGAAAAGAACTTTAATTTAACTCAAATAAATTCAATCAACAAAAAGCACAATGAAACAAACAATCAACAGAACACAAATTAACATATGAAATTAAACACTTTAGACAAGAGCAAAAAGGACAGGGCTGGGACTTACCACAGCGACGAGAACCAAAGGAAAAAGGGAAGGATTAATAAACTAACCACCCGTGACACTCCAAACTAACAAAACGTGTCGTGAAGAAAACGCCACCACCAGGGATTGGGTCGCCACCTCAGGCCCACAGCACCTGACCAAGAATAAAAAGATAATTAAAACCTGTCACAGTGCTGATGAAAACAAAATAAAAATACAAAACAAAACAACAAAATAAACCAAATCCAAACCAATATACACAACAATTTAAATGGGATTAGAAAGTTAATAAAAGTCAGGCGTCCCTCTGAGGTGGTCACTCCACGCTTCAACTCAAATGAGCGTGGAGAGCCACAGTGAAAGAGAGAGATAGAGAGCACTTCCTTAAAAATGGAGCACTCCCGTAAAAGCGTAGCACTTCCTTAAAAGCCCGGACCGTTCTTTACAGCCAGAACAGTTTCTTTAGAGCCAGAACCGTGCCTTCAAAGCCAGAACAGTGCCTTATAAGCCAGAACAGCAGGGCCGTCTGAAGCATGGTGGCCAATGACGGCCGACGAAGGAGCAGGGCCTCACCTTGTCAAGCCAAGGTACAGCCACACAGCAACCCGGAGGGTGAGAGTCTCCACAGCCATAGCTGAATCAAGCAAGCAGATCCGCAACTGCGCCCTGAAGGTCCCTGGTGGATCAATCCCACGCCAGCGGTCAGCCGCACTGTGTATAGGGGATGTTTGACTTTTGCACTGGCTGTTGCGCCAAACGGCAACGAGACGACTTCGTCCACGCCAAACCAAAGACTCCGCCACAGGAGACGAGCGGAAAAGGAAGGAAGGAGAGCTATGCACGGCAGCTTCCTTAAATATGGGGGCGCATGACGTCGCCTAGCAACCAGCGCGCCATGAAAGCAGGTAAAGCGCCCCGCAGCGGCCGGTAGTTTCTTGTTTGCGGGAGACAGACGCTTCATTCGCGAGGCTGTGATTTGACGAGCCCTCTAACGTGGTGATGTTAACGACTGACGTGGCATCTTCAGGAATGGACATATTCACGAGCTGAGTGTAACGTTTTCAGAGTAAAACCTGACCTTTTCACTTTTGAAGCAGCGGTTATAACAGTTTTTAAATTGTACTTTACATTTATATAGGATGAGTAGGTGACTGAGGACCAGTTTATTCTTTCTGGTGTTAATGTACTTACATGATTATTGCTGTTCTGGGTTTGTACCCTCATAGTTGAATTGCACTTATTGTAAGAGTGTTTTAATGGATTACTGGGAAAGTTTAAGAACAACAAAAGGACAATTGAAGTCCAAATTATTGGAGTCAACAGCTTAGTATGCCATGGACATGTGAATATGAGTTTTTCCTGTAATTTGGGAGGACAAATATTTGGGACTTTGTCACGCGATGATACAGCTGATGTGCTTTATGTGAAGCACAGTGTTTTGGTGTCAGCAGAAAGACTTCTCTTAGAAAACTGTACAGTGGTACCACTCTCTCCATTCCAACAGATTTTCTTGGATGAGCTTGACAGACATGCAATGTTAACAATGTATCATCAGATGTAGCCTGGAAATTGTATCACTGATTACACTCATTATAGCATACTTACTTATATCTATTCAAGCTACAATTTATGATTCTATAATTATACTAAGCCTGATGTATTTATACGAGAGATTTTCTTAAAAGGGAGTTTTTAAAAGGTGTAACCTCTGAAAGCCCCCCCCCCCCCCCCCCCCCCCCCCCCCCCCCCCAATCTTAGCATGGTAAAAGATACAGGCTATATCTAAACATTAGCCTTAACATTTGACTAAATAAATAGGCACATAAATGACAAGTTGTAGCATATGAGCTGGGGTACACACCTGCCCATTCACTCATTACAGGACCTCCTGGGCAACGCTAATAGCCTGCTAATTATCACACGAGCTTCTAAAACAAAATATAATATCGACAACCAGTGTCATTGTACAATGAAACATAACATCAGGTATAGGTGATTATAACTTACAGTACATTGTCACAAACGCACTCAAACAAGGATATTTAACACTATTGCCGAACGGATCAGCCAGGCGAGGGAGTTAACTACTCTCTAGGTAAGTTCGCTACTGAACACAAGCTGTGTGCATGCCCACATGGTCTCTATAGCAGATCACAAGTAATGTGCTGTAACATCGACCATGCTCCAGCAGAGACTTTTATACAGGCATATTGTCTGCAGGTGTGGTAGAGGATAGTGGAGCAGCAGAGTGCTTTACTTTTGGATGTCATGTACAGCATTGGCAGAATTTTCTTCAGTCAGGAGGGAATTGAAAACATCCTTGTGGTTAAGGCCTTATGGAACTGAATGTTCAGTTCTTCCAGGATGCAGTGCATGGGCCACCCAGCCAGGATGGAGCTTCGGCACAGACACTGGACTTCTGATTCATACTTGGCTTGGAGTGAACCTTGATGGACTGGGGCTGCATTTTGGTATTTTGGTGGACTTCTTCCCCTGAGGACTCGGACTCACTCTGATTGCTAGAGACACTGTGATCCGCAGAGCCAGGAGGTAGATAACGATCACATGAGCAACAATGCTGAGATGCTGAATCAAAGGGCAGCAATTCTGGTGCAGCAGCAGCAGGGGGCAAGCAAAGGAAGTAATGGGAAATTTTTGTGTCTTAAATGGACAGTTCAATTAAATTACAGAAGTGGTATTTTGGGAAATATTATTAAATTTGGAATTTCTATGCCATAATTGTGATTGAAACAGTGATGTGACAGTTACCAATTAAGTTTATTAATGAATTAAAGGCTGTCATTAGCAACAACATCAATGTTGAAATCACCTACTATAATGACTATCTGTGCTAAACACTAACTCTGATAAAAAAAAGTCTGAGAAATCCTCTAAAAATTAGGAGTAAATGTTTATTTTTTTGGTTAATAGTTAAATTATTCCATTCATAACTAATTTGGAGGACACCTGTAAACAACATCATATAAATCTTTTTTTCATATGGCACTTACCTTGTTATTATTCATAATTGTTTTCCTCTAAGGACAATGCTAACATGTTTTCACCTTGCAAAGTTGTTGTAGTGGCATATTTGATTGGTTGTTTGTCAGCAGGATTGAAATGCTGAACAGATTTCCACAAAACTTGGTGGAAGAATGGGACATTGGCCAAGAAATAACTCTTTACTCTTTATCCAGAAAAAGTAGGATCCAGGAATTTTGCATTACTTTTCTTTAACATTGCAAGATTTTTCATTAATTCAATTCAAGTCAAGAAATCTTTATTATCCCCAAGCAATAAATACAATGTTAATAAATACAATATCAAATTACACAGACTTATTTAAAAGGCCAATGACAGCAGGGGAAAATTCTGAATTTTAAATTAAATCTGTTCATCCTGCATTTAGGTCGATTGAATCTACGGCCAGAGGGAAGCAACACAAACTGTCAAAACAGTGGATGGCTTGAATTGAACAAGACTGATTGGGTCTTATTCAAAGACCTAATCTTATAAAGATCACCCAAACCAACAGTCAAAGGTAAAAGTGAACACTAACTCATAAAACAAGAATAAAAACATTTTCATAAAACTAAAATCAACATTGGTTGGTTGCTGGGTGGCTTTTTTGCGCACATCTGGTTGGCTTTTTTGCACTCAGCACATCCACATGGAACTCAAAAGTCTGTCTATTATCAATTATTGTGCCAAGATGCTGCACAACCTCAACAGCCTGGTGATTAAGCACCACAGGACAGATGACCGTATGATTCTTTTTAAAATCTATTGTCAGTTCTTTGGTGTTGGACACACACACACTGGGCCATGATCAGGGTCGTCAATGCTGAGAAGGAACAGGGTGACGGAATCCTTGGCAACCTAATTATGTGACGCTGTGCATGTTGGCTTTGACAGTCATTGGTGTATAAAAAAAATAAAATAGGCGAGAGCACACACCCCTGGGTCAATCCAGGGGAGGAGAAGAGAGCATCAGATAAACTCCATTGACCTTTACAAACTGTGACCTTACAGTTAAAAAATCCATCAGCCAACATATAAGACCAGGATTTATGTTGTCAGAATTCTGTAACCTTTCTGCTAAAATGTGGGGGTGAATGCACTTAAAAGCAGAGGAAAAATCAATAAAAAATTGTCTTTGTAGCCTCAAGATTTGCTCAAACCATGTTTAAAAGGGTGTATGTAACATCGTCCACGCCCCTGCCTGACCTGTATGCAAACTGGAGCGGGTCCAAATTTTCTTGGACTGTATTCAGGAGTCATCCTTGACAATCTTGTAAGATTACATGACGAGAGATGTAAGTGTGACAGTCCTGTATTAAGTGAATGCGCACCTTTAATTGTTGGAATGCTTCAAGAGACAAGGAACCCTGCAATGCTTGAGTGACCAATTAAAAATGAAACAGAAAATGTCCACCAACTGTACAGTACAATTCCCCAATAACATCAGGGCCGGGACATTTTCTTTCCTTTATGCTCTGTAAGAGTCCCAAGACCATGATGCTATCAACATGAACAGCATTGTGCTCAGGAACCATATTTTTTAAAATCCTCACTATAATCACTGACATTAAAACAATTATTAAAAAAATTCTGTTCATTGCCATTAAAAGAAATTGGACTGCATCCTGATCATGGAATCCACACCCTTCTCTGCAGGGTTATTGTCACTAAGCATGCTTTCCACTTTGTCCTTGTAGTTACATTCAGCAAGCTTAAGATCCCTTTTGACTTGTTTCTGTAGTTTCTTTGTAAATGTCTCTCCAAATCATTCCCTCTGGGTTAAAACTGATATTATGCTGGTTAGTTGTGTTTTTGACAGATTTGGAGACCCAAGGTTTATTATTGAATAAACAAAAATATATTTCCTGGTAATGACCAAGTCCTCACAAAAGAAATGTATGCTGTCATAGTCTGTGAGTTCATCCAGGTAATCACAGACATATTTGATCAAAGCCCAATATGTGCAGCATGGGCAGTCCAGAAGGGACTGGATAGACCAGACCGGAACTAATACTTGTTCTGGCTTGAGTTGCTTCAGGACCGATTTGTAGGATGGCACCAAATAAATAATGTGTGGTCAGACAAACTGAGTGGAGCTCTACACAGGGATTTACATCCTTACATTATTGTACAATAACAGAGATCGTGACACTTGGTGTGTGTCACATACTAAAGACTTTCCTAGTTTGCAGTGGTTAAGGTCACCCATAACCAAGTTTAGTGCATACAGCGCAATCTCTTGGAGCACTGCACTGTTTTCACCACAGTGTAATAAATAATAGGAATTCCTCTTGTAAAGAAAGAAGAAGTAGGGATATAGACAGGAGTTAAATGTCGTGTACACAGTGTTTGCCTGATGACTGCCGTTTTACACACCACTTTTTGTTAAAGGCCCCATATTTGACACCTTTCTGTGATTTAATTTGAGGTATTGGTACCCCTAGGATGATATATCAGTGGTTTAAAGTCGAAAAAACTGCTGCAATCTGTTTTTCTATGTCCTCTCTTCTGCCGAACAGTAACGTTGTTAGGAGGAATGTGCGCGGACACATTCTTCTCCTTGCATCCCTCCACGCTGCAGTGTTTCTGCAGTGTTGTTTGTTGTGGTTAGCCTGTGGTAGCTAACAAGCTGCTAGCTCAGCAACAAGTCTGCTTGGTGTCGCGTTCGGTGTGGAGGGGTGGTGGTGGTGGTGGGGAGCGGGGGTGGTGGGTTCGGAGGCTGGACTGGTACCGGCTGGGTGGGGGAGGAAGTACGAAACGAGACGTTTAAATAACATATTTCTTAGAATGGACTGAGTGAAAAAGGCCGCGAAGTGACTGTTTTCATACTTTGAGGGTCCCTACTGACCTCTTAAAGTAATTACGGATAGTAAAAGCCCAGAAAATGTATTTTACACAATATGGGCCCTTTAAAACATCGACACAAGCCTTGACTTACCGGTCACTGTGGGGTCTCAGTCAAGGTGAAAGAGTTTACTAAACCCCTCAATTTCCAGATCGGACTGTGAGTCTTGCCTGAAGCTCATCGATATTGTTGAAAAATGACTGAACATTGGCAACAGTGACTGTGGGAAGAGGTATCCGCTGATAACCCTTCCACTTAAATCTCTGTCGCACACCACCATGTCTCTATTTCTTCCTTACACCCGATGACTTGGCTCCCCAGCATCAGTTCCCCATAGAGGGCTCTGGCCAGATGATCTTCATGGGAAGAGCTGCTGAAGGATACCAAAGTGATACAGCAGCAGGAAAAACTTACTGCCACACTGGAAAGGCTCCTGGGGCACACAAAGTGCACCAAAAAAGTGACATAAAAGTGTCAAATCAATTAATAAGCCCATCACACTAAAGTGAGTCACTGCTATTGCTTCTTTCACACGTAGATCAATTAAAAAATAGGTGAGTGATGATGATCAGATAAGTCAGACAGGTTACAAACCACAACACACACTGTACAACTACTGCTGCGTGTCACCACTAACAGCTTCATTCATTCATCCTCGATACCTTTCCAAGGAATAATGTGTGGCAAAATCATTGACATATATAGGGAACAACAATAATGTTTTAGGAAGTAAACTCAAATCAATGAGCTAAAAAATGTTTTAAAAACTCTCCAAAGCAGAGGGGACTGCAGAATGTCTGATGGGTGTGTCACTGTAAGTTTAATTACAGTGACAGTAAAATTACCTTGTTGCTATCTGTGTGTAAGTCAAGTACATTATTATTAAAGTCTGAATTTTTCACACACCTCAATATTCTGGACATATTTTATTCCTCTGCCATTTTCTTGTATGATTTTAAGTAACACTAGTAAGGCCCTGCTAGGATATTGAAATGTGGAGCATATGACGAAACATACAAAAGAACCTGAAACACATTTGCAGACCTAATGCATTATAATCTAAGCTAACTGCTGTATTTTGATATATATATATATATATATTTCTTTTTATATATATACTACATCTCATCTTTCATGGTCACCTAATGAGGTGTGTGCGTGTGCGTGCGTGCGTGCGTGCGTGCGTGTGTGTGTGTGTGTGTGTGTGTGTGTGTGTGTGTGTGTGTGTGTGTGTGTGTGTTTATTCCTGTACTTTGTGAGGACCATTTTAAGCATAGACCCTACAGAGTGAGGGCCTTTTTGGAAAGTGAGGACATTTTGACCGTTCCTCCCTTTTTCAATGGGCTGTTGTTTAAGACTTGGTGTTAGGGTTAGGGTTAGAATTAAGTTAAGGTTAGGGTTAGGGATTTAAAGGTTAGGGTAAGGGGCTATGGAATGTATTATGTCAATAAGTGTCCTAACTAAGATTGAAGTACAAACATGAGTGTGTGTGGGATTGTGTTTGTCCTGATAAGAAGTGATTTTACACTGACACCTTGTGTGTGTGTGTGTGTGTGTGTGTGTGTGTGTGTGTGTGAGAGAGAGAGAAAGAAACATTACAATTTACATGCTGGTGCTGTGTTGTGTCTGTTGTTGCTCAGTAATTATAACAGTATCAGTGCTACTGTCCATCTCACCTTTAGTGTAAACACTATGTAGCCTTATAAACGGCAAGAATATGATAAGATTCAACATCACAACATGGTGCAAGTCTATTATTGCCCAGAGGAGGTGAGCATTTGTTCCTGCAACAGTATTTTCATTTCATGCAGATCAAAGCCCTAGCCTTGATTTGCAGTCTCTGACACTCTATGGAAATCTGCTCTGCTGTGGTGATGTGATGATACAGAAGCACAGGGCTTTCAAACAATTAAAAAATTATGCATGTGATAACAAAAATAATCATATAATATTAAACATATAATTTACATAAAAGGCAAAGGAGATTATATTTTTTATCTCAGATTTCAGATTGTTTTAAGAGCTTATTTACATGCTGCAGCTGGGGTTTAAATGTACCTTTTAAATGGATTCAGTTTCCTTTATTTAGCTGTATAAATTTGGAAATGTGAATATAAATGTGCTTTCTTTTAGAAATAAAAGAAACACAAAAACGTATAACAATTTATTACCCTAACCCACTGTTTCAGGCAAAAAAATTTAAAAATCAAGAACAGATAAATGTAAACCAATAAATATAGAGAGACTGATTGCACATAAAAGGAATTTAACATTTTTAGTAAGGCCTCTGAGGGAATAAAAAGAGACTATGGCTCCTTTCTTAATCATATTATTTTTACCATAACTTTTGCTACAATAATAATATTTTCTACCAGTTTTATCAAAGCACCAAATTCAATTCTAACATAGTGTATTTGACTGGTGCCGAAACAATTTTCATTCAGCCACATGACTACTGATGCTTTTGTTTAACAATCTTGGGGCTTTGCAAACAGATAATTTGGGGAAATGCCAGTAACTTCTTTTATTTCTTTAATCTTTGATGCTCTGAATATTGCTTATACTGCGTTGTGTGGCATGTATCCTTTCTCATCAGCATGATAAATTCAACTTTGTTGATTAATTTGCAGTCAGCATTACCTCAGACTCTTGAGGAAGTGCATTTGTGTAAAAATTTGCATCCAAGTGAGAGCCATCTGTGGACTTTCTCCGCCTGGTCCCAAAATCAGGGGATCCCTCGCTGGATTCAGCGATCAACGGGGTTTGATGACGCTCCTAACACGCGACAGACGCAAAATGAAAAGAAAAAAAAACGCTGCGTTGTGCATGTGTGAAAAGCAAACTGCGGGTAAAGTTCGGACCAAATTTGCCTGACTTTTCAACTATCCACAGTTCATGTTTGAAAACGGCTTTTGTGGGGGATTCCCTGCTCAGCGCTTTAAATGGTGGTTCTGTTGTTGAGCAGCAGAATTGAGCCGCATGATGTGGTGCTTCTTGAAACACTCCTGTTTTAGGATGAGCTATGGTCTGTCCAGGGGGAAAAGGGGGTCTGAGACAAGGTTGGCCTCACAGTGGAGTGAAGTGTCTCTCCACTGGGGTTCAACCAGTGCGTATCTTTGGAGATTTCAACAGTTACAATAGCTGTAGCCCGAAGCTGTTTTTAGCATGAATAATGCATATCTTTAACTTTGGTAATTTTCTGCTAGTGAGCCAGTGAAGACACCATTATTGGGCATTAAAACCCAGATGATATTTAAAACACACACACAAACATTCTACTGGTTAATCCATGTGATTTACACAGTTAAGTGACACACATGCAACCCTCCATGTTTAGCAGCAGCATGGGAGGTTGCTTAGGACAGATGTGCAAGGGCAAGGGTGTGAACATTGGGGTTTTTTGTTTCTTGCTTTGGACTCCCTCGACATGACACCTAACTTCAAAAATGGTTGATGTGAACTGAACACTGGCTTCAGTCAGGTCGGACTTGAGTCCATCTGCAGAAACCAGTGTGATCCACTCATGATGTAAAATATTCTCTGCACTGCTGTTTGATTAATCATATTCATCCTGCTGTGATCAGTGCTACAAAAAATAAAAAATATTTTAGTGGTCTAAATAAAAGTAAATTGTCTGGCTAAAATTGTATTTCACATCTAGATTTCTTGACATCATTTAGATCTAAGTGGATCCTTTAAATTTCTCATGGATATATCAGTGGGTTATCACTTTACATAGCCAGGTCTTCATCAGCAGGGAGAACAGCAGCAATTAATCTGTGTTGCCTCTCTGTTTATTACCTTCATTTGCATGTAAATAAAAGCTGCTTTATAGTCACAGGGCCGGCTGTGTGGCCACTGTCTGTACACACACAACCACAAACACACACACAGACACCCACACACACATACACATTGTCCGGCTTAATTGGTATTTGGATTTATCTAATTGCTTTGAAATTTGCATCACACACTGGTTTGACAGAAATACACGCTATGTTTTTCTCACGCAATTATGTATGAATGGAGTGAAAAAGCAGGGCTGGTTTGAATAAATTATATCATCCTTTCAATTTGTTTCTATTTGAAAATCACAGAGGCTCTCCATATGAAAGTAAACCTCCCGTTCTCCCTACTGATCTAAGGCCAGCAGCAGAATCGAAGAAAACAGGTAGAGGCAAAGACCCAGTCTGTCTGTCAGAACATTTACTTTTGAATTTGACAAATTGATCTCAGCCTACTGTTATCTTCTGTTTTTTTTGTTTTTTTTGGGGGGGGGGGGGGGGGGGGGGGGGGGGGGGGGGGGGGTTCGAAAGAGGGGGGGATACTTTCTTTGAACAGACTCCAGAGCGATTATAGAAGAGACAAAGTATTTCTATAAGGGGAGCATGAAGTTATGGCTGACAGATGACCTGCAGGCTAGAGGAAATAGCTGGGTTTCATCAGGAAGATGCTCACTCGATAAGTAATTTGGCCTGAAATAATTACACAGTGGACTACTGTCAGAAGCAGCAACATGGCTCTCAGTTAACCATCCATCTATATCTTTCTATCTATCTATCTGACTGTTTGACTGTCTGTCCATCTATTACAATTGTAAACAGTTATATTTTTCAAACAATTTTGCTGCAGAATAAATTCTTTGTACAAAACCAGCTTCTCATCACTTAAGTTCCACAGTTCCATGACATAAACGTGATAGGCAAACAGTTGGAGGAAGTTGAAGTGGTGATTAATTTCAGTTCTCAAACTAACTAGAGGGTTTTTCAGTATTCCACATATCTTTTCCTTATTGGCAGTTTAAAATCACATCTTTTCATCTCACTAAATAATGATCGACTACGTAAGGATATGTGCTAAAGCCTCCACCCTGTAGAATTAGAGAACAATAGCTCTACATTTATTTGGATTACAACAGCTGAGAAATGGAGGATTATTTTATTTGAAGACTGCTGCTATAGTTTTTATTAATACAAATCCATGTGCCGTTTTTTTTAAGATATTGACATTGTCAGAACCTCACAGTAAACAAATGTAGTTGTCAAATACAATTTAGTTGGATAATTTATTATTTAGACCACTAAAGTTATTTTTGATTTATATATTGAAAGAAATATGAATAAAACATCATATTTATTCTGAATGTTAAAATGAGAACGATGGCTACAATTCATTTATGTAAAATCTAACCAAATACCAAAAATAGGAGTTAATGTCATGCTGAATCTGTATTGAAGGATTTAAAATCACTGCAGAATCATTTATTTTATATATTACGGTAATAATTTGCTATAGAACGTTTTTAAGATAGAAGCTTATATCTAAGAAGGCAGGTTTACGTAAATGGAAATGTGGAAAGAAATTAATAAAAAATACACAAAGAAAATCGAAATGACAATTTTTGTTTATATTTGTTTGTTTTATAACAACCTTATTTTTTAGAATATAGGCCGACATTTAGGCTGCTTCATCAATTGTATTGTTCATGATCTCCTATGAAATGTTGTTTTTTACGCCTCTATGGGGACGAGGGTGCAGACCGAGGACATGGCCTTAACCCAGCTGGGTATGACTGTGTTAAAAAAAGGGAAATTCCCTCTCCTGTAGATCCAGCACTTTTATCCGTGTGTTTCTATTGCTCAGGAAATGACTGAACACAGAGACGGAGAGGCAATTTCATGCTCTGCAACGCTTTGAACAGCACTGAAAGCAGCGCGTCTCGCGGTGTAAATCCATCTCCTTTCCAAAGACCTATGAATATAGATTCAGTTGTCCCAGTCACTCGAACAAATGCACTGCGCGCGCGCGCACACACACATACACACACACACTCACACACACGACCATTTCTCCATTTATTAATTGAATATTCGGTCTAACCCGCTAGCGAATATGGGTCTGTCTGATTCTTGATGATTTATTTTTCTTTTTCCGTTATAAAAGTATCAATTCGGAAACGTAGTTTAAATGTACATATCCGAATCCATACACACGTTCTCATGGGAGCAGCTCACATATGTCTCACATAGTCTAATGCTGTGTGATGTGTCTGCAGATCTGTACACCTCTGTAGCTCTACCTGCCAAGATAAAGGCAACACAAGAGGATATGCGTTCCAGGGGCCAAATACTCCTCCATTTGCGATTCTGTGGTGTAATTATTTTTTCGCGCTACTAGGAGGAGGATTCCAGGAGAAAATGGACTCGTGAATTCATTTACTTATTTCCTTTAACCTATTTAGATAGGTCTGAAATTGTTCCGACTAAAATATTGTTTGGCATCTTAAACTATAACGGTACAATGTCTGGTTACTAAATTTGAATTGTAAATCCTAAATAATTATAATTATTTTAATTATAATAATGTGAACTAATGTGTTTAACTAAGGCCTTAACTTTGCAGTATTCCTATGATATTCCTGAAGGGATTATGATTCTCCTGCTAAGAAATGATTTTTAACTGACACTGTGTGTGTGTGTGTGTGTGTGTGTGTGTGTGTGTGTGTGTGTGTGTGTGTGTGTGTGTGTGTGTGTGTGTGTGTGTGTGTGTGTGTACTCAGGAGGGAGAAAATATGCGAGGAGGATGAGGTATTTTTCTTTAAAGTTTATGAAAATGTCCAATAAATGTTTAAAATAAAAATCTTTGGTTTTTGCGGAGACAGGTTCCAGGAATAGTGTTTCTGTTCGCTCTTGTCCGCAGAAGAGGAGGAGAAGAAATGGAGCCACAGACAAAGCCTGCAGTGAAGAAAACCCTTTCCGTACCCCCCATCTTCATCATTAAATAAGATACTATGTATTTACAATGTACAGAGTGTGTGAAAGAGAGCGGTGAGGACCGGACATCTCAGTCGCTGTCCTCCTTGTCTTCCTGTACGGTGGTGGTGGAATGGTTGTACAGTCCCTGCGCCATCAGCTGCAGCGCAAGCCCGTTCTTGAAGCCGCTGGCCTTTTTAATCTTGGCCCGCTTGTTCTGAAACCATATTTTGATTTGGGACTCGTTGAGGTTGAGCTCCTGGGCCAAAGACTGCCGACGTTGCTCTGTAATGTAGCGGTTCACCTGGAACTCCGTCTTCAGTCTCTGGAGCTGCTCGGCCGTGAAGGCCGTGCGCGGCCGCTTGTCCTCTTTGCCGCTTTTCGACTTTTTCAGTTTCCGTGTCCTTGGGCCTGCAGTAAGGGCGAAAGGACGGGAGAGCGGAAATAAATATTCAACGCATATTGATAATTAGATATGAAAAATAAAACAACCAAATTTTTCCCCCATCGGCTTGTGTGTATGTCCTTGTAGGCCTTTTATACACTGTAGGCCTATACAGAAAAATATAATATTTTATCCATTGTAACATTGTAATATTATCATTATTATTATTATTATTATTATTATTATTATTATTAGTAGTAGTAGTAGTAGTAGTAGTAGTAGTAGTAGAAGAAGATGAAATGATGAAATGAAACGTTGTACAGTGTGAATCAGTGAGCAGATAGAGACTGTGACCCGGCTGAGGCTGAAGCCCTGCTCTATTTTATTTGTGTGGTACAGTCACGTAAATCATGATGCTAACATTCACACACATTTAACGGGCTTGTTTATAAAGAATACAAATCTCGGACTCTTCATAATAATGAAACCAAGTTAAAGATAATCCAGACCGGACGAGGTTTAATTAAAAAACACGCCATCGCTCAGACCTCTTCAGAGTAGTAAATGAACTACTAAAATAAATGCTTGTGTTCTGTATGTGTGCACGTGAGAGCAAAATTCTGATGACACGTGAGAAATTCAGTAATAAAAAGGGACAATTAGAATGCCACTCAGAGACATCTGGATTCTATGCAGGCTCTTTGTTAAGACATCTGTTCTTAATGAACAAAGCAGGGCGAACAATGTATAACAATTATTATTACTATATGATTTTCATCAGTAGCAATAGGCTGTAACAAAATATGATATTATATATAAATCACAATTGTTTTTATTCCTAAACGTTTTGCTGCTTAGCAAGTGTTTGTCATTATCTGCCTATAAAGGAGAGTTTCAAACCACAGCCTTCACTAAGGGGTCAAAATCTGCTTTAAAACTTGAAAGAAATATGGAGTGATATGAACATTTTTATCATATCACCTAATTATATATATATTTAACAAATTAACTCGATAAGGTTCAGTGCGTGTCTATTTCACAAATCTATGTTTATATTTTGGTGAAATTAAAAGCTGGACCCAAATCAAGAAGAGCTCGATTAATTCTACATATTTCCTGTTGCGAGACATGGATCATTTACCTTTAATTCCATAGTCTTTTGTTCCGCCGTGCATCACTGGCAGCGGCTCTGCTCCACCTCAGCCGCCTCTGGGAGAGGACAACAGAGGTGGAAAAGACAAGAGCCCATCTCCCAGCGATTACAGGGGGAAAGCCTTTATAGCAATAGAAAAGGTTTACTGTCGATTCGCACATCAAGACTGAACCAAAACATGTGTCACACAAAAGCTCCGCTGTCATCTGTACAAACTTAATCCTAAAGGATCAATGCTGCCAGCTGTATGTTTAAAATGACCTACTGTGTTTACGAGATAGGTACGTGTCTCAAATAATTTGTGTCAAGCTGCAGGGTCATGCCATGTCATTCACTCAGAAGTTGTTGTTTACAAGTTCTAACTTAAATTGATATATACGGAAATCTGAGCTGTTTATTTTACTTGGCATCTATTGCACTTCTGTCCGTCCTGGGAGAGGGATCCCTCACATGTGGCTCTCTCTGAGGTTTCTACTTTCTTTTTACCCTGTTAAAAGGGTTTTTAGTAGTTTTTCCTGACTCTTGTTGAGGGTTAAGGGCAGAGGATGTCACACCTTGTTAAAGCCCTATGAGACAAATTGTGATTTGTGAATATGGGCTATACAAATGGATTGATTGACTTGCAACGTAAAACACAAACATCTGCAGCAGCTAGTTTATATTTTTTGTTATTTTGCAAATGCAATTAAAATAATTTGTGAGAAAACCCCAACAGAAAAGCACTAATTATAGGTTTTAAACAGAGTTTTTTTTACATGCTGTTCATTATTTACAATAATGTGTTACAGATGTTTCATTGATTCCCCGTTGAAACGTGTCGTGGCTTGCTTGCGTCCAGGGTAAGCTCAAAACTAACTTAAAGTAAATTGTTATTCACATTTATTTTAGGTTATATTTTTCTCGTTGACGGGAGATTACATGCAGTGTATTATCTAATAGGTTTGATTAAATATTTTCTTTAGGAATCTAAATACTAGAGGATTCAGTAAAAAACTGTAAGGAATCAAAAGGAAGGTTAACTTTGAGCTGGCAACACAAATGAATGTGTTTACACATTTTCATTAAACGACACCAAATCATCACCGTCGTATTTGATCGTAGGATTAAAATGAACGTTTTTTAATTCGCTTCTGTGTGTATTAGAGAAGTTAAATAACAATAACAAAAACATTTTACGAAATGTGTTGGATGCAGTTTATGCTCGTGTTTTTTGACAGAAAACGAAACATTTGAAGCTTGTGTATACCAAACTGAAGTGAGATCAACGTGGTATTATTATCCCTCCGTTTTCACAGGAACTGGACGCTCACGTTTGTTTTCTTCATTAAACTATTGCCTTACCAGATGAGGGCCTATCCGAGTACCGGGTGCAGTAGACCCAGGCAGGCCACAGCAGCGGCTGGGTCTCAGGTGTGGGCGCCCCGGTACCATTCAGCACCACAAGCGAGGAGGAGGTGTTCTCTCCGTCCCCTCCGCCATTCCTCTCCTCGGCTTTCACACTGCTGTTCCCAGTGGAGGCGGCAGCGTCTCCTTCGTCACTGCCAATGTTCTTTTGGGGACTCACCAAAGAAGTCGAGGAGGTGGAAGACGAAGTGCTGTCAGTACTGCAGTTAGAGTCCTGACATGGTATGCTTGGTCTGCTGCGGTCCCGGCCGGAGGTGTGCGCCCTCTCCCGTGAGACAAGGCCGTGCTCCTTCTTACTGCCGAAGTCCGGTCGTAGAATGGTGTCGATGAAAAAGTTGGTTGTTCTGTGGGCCTGCTGGGCGACCTGCAGAGGCAGTATGGGCGGCGAGGGCAGGCTGGGAGAAGGGGAGACGCATTCTCCCTCGCTGCTATCCGTACTGTTCAGATCCCGCTGCTCCTCCATCGCTGCTTCTCTGAGGAACGTGGTTTCTGTTTTCTCAGTCCTCTTCCACTTTGTGGAACTGTGCTTGTATCCAAAATGTTACTGCAAACACCATAACATACTAATTTTCTCTCCGTAATGTTGCTGATAAGTGCAATTATTCGCAAATTGTAGACATCCTCGGTGCTCGGGGTATTGTTTGTATTGTGCATTGCTCTCACACACCCACAGTGCTTCACCGCTTTATGACAGTCGAATCTTCACGAAGTCCTCATATCGCATCACCATGCAGGCATACTGGCACACACGCACTAACTGGAGACGCATGTTTAATATCCAAAGTTGACTGGGCCAATCACCGACCGGGACACTTTTGGTCATGGGGTGACGACGTCCAATAATCTTATGCGTTTCTGAACAGAGGAGATATTTGGAGCAGTGGGCAGGCTTCACGAAAAAAAAGATTATAACTGGCTCGCACCTTCAGCATTGTTGTTGTGTATCTGTTACAACCTTATACAGCTTAAAGAGAGGAGAACACACACACACACACACACACACACACACACACACACTAACGTCCTACAGCTGCGTGAAAGCCTACGTCACAAACCAGCTCCCATTTCTCATGTTCAATACAAACTCAGATGTACACCTGCATTTTCATATGCGATCACTCAAAACGGGCACAACTGCAGTTTGATGCACAATCCACCTCTATCGTTTTATTCTCCACTGTCAGGCTGCGTGGTTTTCCCGGCCGATCTCTGAAAAAGCGCACTCTTATCTCTTCGCTCCGTAATAGAGGACTGCCGGCGGATAATTTATATGTTTTAATTACTCCTTATTCACCACCTGGCTGCGGGAGAAAAGATATTCAAAGCTTGTCACCGCCACTGCGCCAACACTTCATCACAATGAGTGAAAAGTGGACCGATGGAATAATATAATGCACAATAAAGGTGCATAAAGAAAAAAAGCTGATGAGCAGCCCGTCCAGGAGAACAGAGACTGCACGAGGAGACAACTTGATTGGTGTAATCCATATTAAGGCCTTAAGTCATATCTGTTTTTTGGTGTATGTAAGAAGGCCCAAGAGCGGTTCTTACAATTAAGGAAGCGCTTTTTTCTTTTGTGCTAACCATGGCAAATATGTCACTACCACTTTACTGTGTATGTGTACATTGTTGTCTGTAAAAATGCAGTACAGCCTAAATCACACAAACACACACACCGAGAGAGAGGGGGAGAAATATCCTTTCACTTTACCCTTCAATTTATATTTAAGAAGAAGATTCAATGTGAAATCACCTGTGCTTTCAACTACAGGGAAGATGTACATAAATAAGAGGATACCAGCGAAACACAACATATAAGACCATTTTTTACAATGTCTTGTTTAATTTTCAAGTATTGTTACTATTGTAAAATAAACACATCATACAAGCCAAATAAACTCTGGATAAATTAATGTACCATTATTCTCCTAATGGCAATAATAGTAACACACTGCTATTGCACTTTTCAAAACAACAAGCGATTATTTAACTAAATTAACCCTTATTTATGAGATGTGACCCTCGAGAAGCTCTAACATTCTGCAGTTACTAACATGGCGAAACACTTATACACAGATATACTGAAGCTGCTGATATGCTGATTGTCTAACTCAGCAGTATGTTTTAGGGAAAGTGTCCTAAAAACTTTATTTAACTAGAATTTATAATCACGTAGGTACCTCACAGTACATTTCCACAACCTACACAAAGACCAAAGCAGCCCAATACTTGAATGAGCAAACAGTGAGAGAAAATTATATCAGGGTAGCATCTAGTGGTCAACAAGAGTAGCGCAACATGTATAATGGCCACATCGACTCAGATAGAATCTCATCACATTGTCTGTCATACAGCAAAACAAAGATATCAAGCTATCCTCAAGTCTGGCCTGTATATATATGATTGATATACAAGAAAATAAAAAAGGGAAACAGATCCAAATGTAGTTTGAGATACTGTGACAATGAAATAAGAATTTGCAATTTGAAACAAAAATTGATTAAACTTTTAATTACAAAACCCACTCTGCCAAAGCTGTTCATGCAGTTAAAGCAGCTTTTTGAGAATTTTTTGAAAGGTTTTGTTTTTCATGATTATCACTGTCTTCTACATGTATCTGGTAGAAGCTCAACAAGTCCAATTACTAGTCCAATTACCTTCAATGCTAAAATCAATAGTGATCAAAAAGTTATTCCGAGTGTGGAAACACAATGTGGCAAGTTGTAAAAGAAAATAACAACAGAAACAATGTAGAACAGCAATAAGAATAATGTACAATCACTCACAAAAGGAGACTTGCCTGGTGTAACTGATCAGAGTTTTAACACTCTACAGAGTTTTCCTTTATTTCAAATTACTGTTAGTGCACAATTTTATAAGGATAGGTTTATCAGGATTAACATGTTATTCTGCATTTACAAAATATTAAGGATTGAGTTAATATTTGCTAAATCACATGTGCGTAATAGAGCCCCTTGGGATATAAACCCGCAAAGCCTGCAAGTCATTGTTATTTAAATAGTTTTTACATGCAGTGTTGCATCCTGTTTTGTTTTGGTGTTTCATGTTGATCCCTCTAAGTGGGCTGAGTCTATATAGGCAGGCCTTCTTCTTCAGTTCTCTTTCCATCCTGCTGCAGCAACACCTGGTTGATACAATGTATTTGGTTTTGAGTTGAGTTTATTCTATTGTTACAGTTATTATTACAGTAAACTTCTCTGCTGGTGTTATTTACATAACTATGTTCATTGTTTGAGCCAGCCTTAACATAAGTGGGGCTTTTCTGGGATCCAAACTTAGTCCTTAAGTGTAGGAGGTCATCTATGTGTAGCTACATGAGGTAATTGTTGAACTTTGCAGTTGAGTAAGTCGGCGGTGCTGAAGAGAGCAGCATCACTTTATTATTTTGTGTGATAGCCTCGGCCTGCCCCTGGCATACCTTGGTGCATCACATAAAATATACAGGTAAAGTTAAACAGTAAATCTGCAGGTAGAAGGGAACTTGGTTACTTCCAGAGTAGGAGTTTAGACATGTCAAAATACTGTTTTAGAAATAACATGTGACTGCCCATTACACCTTGAGAGCTCGGCCAGGGATGCCATCAGGTCCAGGTGCCTTGCATGTGTTAATCCGGTGGAGATCACTTAACCGAGCTCTCAAGGTGTGTGCAGATCAGCTGGCAGATGTCTTCACAGACACTTTCAACCTGTCACTCCACAGAAACCCTCTGCTTGAACGATTACCGCCCAGTAGCACTCACCTCCACCATCATGAAGTGTTTTGAGCGGTTAGTCAAACCCTTCACACCTTGTTAAAGCCCTATGAGACAAATTGTGATTTGTGAATATGGGCTATACAAATAAAATTCGATTGATTGATTGATTCATCACCTCCTCCCTCCCTGACTCACTGGACCCTCTTCAGTTTGCCTACAGGCCAAATAGGTCGACTGCAGATGCCATCTCCCGACAATGAGACGGCCTACAGAGAGGAGGTCAGAGCCCTGACATCTTGGTGCAGGAAAACAACCTCCAACTCAACGTCAGCAAAACGAAGGAGCTGATCGTGGACTACAGGAAGAGACAAGGAGTAGAACACGCCCCCTCTCCATCAACGGGACTACGGTGGAGCGAGTCAGCAGCTTCAGGTTCCTCGGGGTCCACATCAGTGATGACCTGACCTGGACCCACCACACAGACTCCATCAGGAAGACGGCCAGACAGCGGCTCTTCCTTATTCCGCAGGCTGCGGAGGCTCAACATGGATGCCAGGATTCTTAGCAATTTCTACAGGTGCACCATAGAGAGTATCCTGACTGGCTGCATCACCGCCTGGTATGGCAGCTGCACCGCCCTGAACCGTAAGGCTTTACAGAGGGTGGTGAAGTCTGCTCAGCACATCACCAGGACGGAGCTGCCATCCATGGAGGACCTCTACACCCAGCGGTGTAGGAAGAAGGCCAACCGGATAATTAAAGACCTCTATCACCCCAGCCATAAATTGTTCCGCCTGCTGCCATCTGGCCGACGGTACTGCAGCATCCGGGCCCGCACCACCAGGCTCAGAGACAGTTTCATCCCCCAGGCCATAAGACTTTTAAACTCCTCCAATCTGCCATAATTCCACTAACTCTGCACCTTAGCATATTCACACTATTTTTTTCTTTAGGTGTATATATATATATATATATTTTATATATATATATATATATATATATTATTTTTAATGATTTTTTTTTTATATTCTATTTTATATTTATTTTATTCTATATTTTTTTGCTTGTAATATTCTGAGCATTGCTTGAAGAGAGCCTGTGACCCAAGCATTTCATTGCCAGCGACTGCTAAATGTAATTGTTGTGCATATGACAATAAACTCTTGAATCTTGAATCTTGAATCTTATGGCCTGTGTGAGGCCTGCTTTTTGTGAATTAGCTGTAGTTAAGATATTACAATTCAATTCAATTTCATTTGTATAGCGCCAAATCACAACATACATTATGTCAGGGCACTGAGACTCAGGAGATAGAGCTATATAGGAGATACTGAACCCTAAAAATGCCCCTGACAGCTGTGCCGACAGTAGGTGACTGATGTGTAATGGAGAAAGGGCTGCACATAGATACACTGTATGAATGTGTGTATGAATGGGTGAATGGCAAAAACTATACTGTGAAGCGCTCTGAGTGGTCATCAAGACTAGAATAGTGCTATATAAATACTGAAAAATTACCTTACAAAAAACAACACTGAATATTGATCAGGGCCTCTCTGTCACTGTGATCTAACTCTGACAGTATTTCAACAAATTGAATCTTACTGTAAATTCCAGCAAGGAATGTACAGAGGTAAATATGTCAGAAGGGGGCACTATATACATTTGTAAAATTCATTCACACCTGCCAACATTTTTCAGTCTGAATAATGGCATTAACATATGATTACGCAACATAACAAAGTGTCTCTTGGGATCTGCTGGATTCCTGCTCAACGAATGTGTTGTCGTTTTACCTTTAAGCACACCGGTGGGAAGCCGGTGTAATAATAAATTGGAAAGCTGGAGTGCATGAACCTGTTCAAGTAACCACCTGTATGATCTCCACCTCTCCTCCAGTCTCTCTCTGTGTCCCCAGCCCCCTTGTCTCTCTGTCTGTGTGTGTGTGTGTCCTTCCAGTCTTCACCAGATCGTTCCGTCCACTACAGTGGTAGCTACGTCTGACATTAGCTCTATGTTACCTTGCCTGTGTTCGTACCTACCTTCTTGTTTTCTTGTGTTCAGAACCATCCCAGCCTGCCTCCTGATCAACACCACCTGCTAACCTGTCCGCCGCCAGCCGTCTTCACTATTCCTCTCTCTCGCCTGCTGAAGTCACTGGATCCCTCACTGCCACTCACCGCTGTTCTGCATCCCTTTGACCACCATTATTCTCCATTTCAATAAACTTTTAAACTGCATCCTCGAGTCTGTCCTGCATTCTGGGTCCAAACTCCATTGAACATAACAGAACGATCTGGCCACACAATGGACCCAGCAGAGACAGACTCCCTCCAGCATGAGATATCCAGTCAAGGCAACCTGCTGGGACACCACCACCAGCTTCTGCAGGGTTTTAATGGAGACCCAGAGACCCAGAGATGCCCAGGTAACCCAGATCAATAATCTAGTCGAGTCCCTCACTAATCAGTTTTCCCATTCACAAACTACATCTCCGCCCTCGCCACCTCCGCCACCAGGACACCTACCCAGGGAATCACCCGTTCCGCCGCCAGAGCCGTATGCCTGGGATGTCGAAGGTTGTGGTGGATTCCTCCTCCAGTACTTGCTGGTATTTTGCAGACAACTGTTCATCAACGCCAAGCCAACTTATACTATGTGGTGGGTTTGTTAAGAGGAAGAGCTTTGGAGTGGACTAAGGCTAAGCTGGGTGGTTCAGGAATAAACTCCATAGCCATGGACTGAATTGTTTGAAAGGAACTTTTTTTTTTGACCAGTGAACTTTTGTATATAGACTATTTAGTTTTTTCTTATTTTGCTAGTTAGGTCCTAAGCACAACAGTGCAAGGACCTATTGTTTTTTCTAGAGTTTTTGTTTTTAGGTCCCTAGAACCACCTATTTTATATGTTAGGATTAATATTAGGGTCCCGAGCATGACAGTGCAAGGACCCTATTGAATCTGTGTTGATTATTAGTTGTTGTTGTTTTTCTGCTAAATGAATTGCCTTTTTTGGGGACTTATCATACTCGAAAACTCAACAAATTGTGCAATTGGGTCAGGTCTGGGGAAAATGTATGTATTTAATGTGATTGGGAATGTGCGTCCATAAATGGCTCGATAGCGCCCCCTACAAATATTTCAATGAGGGTCTTCCTATTCATTTACTTTCACTTAGACTTATGAAAATCGGCACACCCTCTTGGAGCGATTTGATAGGCCAAACAGGAAGTCGGTTATTTTGATTTAAGTGGGCATTTTTGACCATTTACATGTGTTATGAACGATCTCCTCCTAGAGCTTTCATCAGATCAACTGTAAATTCAGTGAATGTCATCTCAACTTCATGGAGATTAAAAGTTGTCAAAAGTTTTACTTTACGTCACACGGTGGTCAAATTTTTATGATTCGCCAAAAAAGAGGGATTTACAACCCCAACTCAGAAAAAGTTGGGACGGTATGGAAAATGCAAATAAAAAAAGGCAGCAGTGATTTCTAAATTTAATTTGACTTGGATTTTATTGCAGACAGTATGAACACAAGATATTTTATGTTTTGTCTGGTCAACTTCATTTTATTTGTAAATATAC
The DNA here is from genome assembly GCF_009819705.1 of Hippoglossus hippoglossus. Taxonomy (NCBI): domain Eukaryota; kingdom Metazoa; phylum Chordata; class Actinopteri; order Pleuronectiformes; family Pleuronectidae; genus Hippoglossus; species Hippoglossus hippoglossus. The sequence goes on from NC_047171.1 coordinate 24,624,123, forward strand.
ATCCATTCCTGCCATTCAGACCTGCAACACTTTCCAGAAAAAGTTGGGACAGAGGCAATTTAGGGCTAATAATCAGGTAGAATGATTAAAAAATGAAGTGATTTGAAATAGGTGATGTCAACAGATGATTTTAATCATGATTTGGTACAAAAGCAGCATCCAGGAAAAGCTCTATAGGAGCAAAGATGGGCCGAGGATCGCCAGTTTGCCAACAAATGTGTGAGAGAATTATGGAAATGTTTAAAAACAGTGTTCCTCAAAGAAGGATAGGAAGAGATTTGGATATTTCATCCTCTATGGCGCATAACATCATTAAAAGATTCAAGGGATCTGGAGGAACTTCAGTGCATAAAGAGCAAGGGCGCAAGCCTAAGCTGACTAACCGTGCTCTCCGATCCCTCAGACGACACTGCATCAAGAACCGTCATTTATTTATAAGCAATATAACCACATGGGCTCAGGATTACATTGGCAAACCTTTGTCAAACACTACAATACATAGTTACATCCACAAATGCCAGTTAAAACTCTACTTTGCCAAAAGGAAGCCTTATGTTAATCGTGTCCAGAAGCGCCGTCGACTTCTCTGGGCTCGAAGGCATCTGGGATGGACCATAACACAGTGGAAATGTGTATTGTGGTCAGACGAGTCAGTATTTCAGGCCTTTTTTGGAAGAAATGGACGCTGTGTACTCCAGACCAAAGATGAAAATGACCATCCAGACTGTTACCAGCAACAAGTCCAAAAGCCAGGGTCTGTCATGGTATGGGGTTGTATCAGTGCCCTTGTTAAAGGTAACTTACACTTCTGTGATGGCACCATTAATGCCAAAAAGTACATAGAGATTTTGGAGCAGCATCTGCTGCCTTCAAGATGACATCTTTTCCAGAGACATGCATGCATATTGCAACAAGACAATGTAGAACCACATTACAAAGGCATGGCTGCGGAAGAAGAGGGTGGGGGTGCTGGACTGTGTGCAGTCCCAACTTGGCCACCAAAGAGAATATGTGGCACATTTTGAAACGCAAAATGCGACAACGGAGACCCTGTACTGTTGCACACCTTAAGACTTGTTTGCAGGAAGGATGGGAAAAAATGACCCCTGAAATGTTTCATCACTTGGTGTCTTGAGTCCCTAAATGTCTTTAAAGTGTTGTGAAAAGTAATGACAACATTACAAAGTGGTAAATGCTTTACCGTCCAAATTGTTTTGAAATATGTTGCAAGAATCAAAATTGAAAAAAGTGTTTATTTTGAAAAAACAATACAATTCATGAGGTCAAACATCAAATAATGTGCTTCTGTATTGTTTTTATTGTAATACAGGTCTAAGATCATTTATAAATCACTGTTCTCAGTTATAATTTTAAATGTAACCTACTGTCCCAACATTTTCTGATTTGGAGTTGTATTATAAATCCTCTCTGCATTGTCCAATCAGCCTCAAACCCTTTTACACCATCACAGTCACGCCCTGAACAGAGCCATATGCTAATATTGACCCATGATCACAGCGCCACCTGCTGGCGACAGGAAGTGACATGTTTTATACTTTGAAGCACTGCTGCTGGCTGGTTTACAATATACAGCTCAAATGTGCTCAGAATACTCAATAGAGGTTCATCATACTTCATGGTCAGAATTGTGACTTTTCAGCAAACAGATTAGCCACAGTGTCGGGCAAAGTTTGCTGCTTAATGATGTCAAATCAAGATGATTGAGCTGTATTTACAAACGTTCGTCAATAGAGGGCAGTGTAAGACCAAGGTTTTCCAAAGGGACAAAGCTTCCTCCTCAGTTAAAAACTCTATTAAACTTACTGATGTGTGTCAATTAAGGTTGAGAGGCAACTTTAGCTCATGTTTAAGAGTAATATGAACTGAACTGAATTGTCCAACTTTTATTCGATTTACATATATATTTCCCCCATGTTTTTGGTATTTTTGTGGATCGTTCTATCTGTTTGCACCTTGGGAGACCGGTTAATAATCATCCTTTTTTATTGCCGACTTTGCCTGTGCTTTTTCTCTGTTTGAGGAGGAGACATTTTTAATTCTATTCTAAATTTAACAGGAAGCCAGTGTAATGAGGCTAATACAGGAGAAATGTGATCTCTTTTTCTGGTTCTTGTCAAAACATATGCTGCAGCATTTTTGGACTAGCTACAGAGTCTTAAAAGACTTAGTGGTGGAGCCTGATACAAGGAATTACAGTAATTAAGTCTGGACGTAACGAAGGCATGGACTAATTTGTCTGCATCCTTTTGAGACAGGAAGTGCCTGATTTTTGAAATGTTACGTAAGTGAAAAAAGATAGTCCTTGAAATTTGTTTTAAATGAGAATCAAAGGACAAATTTGGATCAAAGATAACTCCCAAATTCCTGACGGTTTCACTGGAAGCAAGGCCAATGCCATCCAGAGAAGCTATTGCATTAGATAATGCATCTCTGAGGTGTTTAGGGCCAAGTATTACAACTTCTGTTTTATCTGACTTCAACAGAAGAAAATTGTGGGTCATTCAGGTTTTTATGTCCTTGAAACATGCTTGAAGTTTAGTTAATTGATTACATTGTTCTGGTTTTATTGTAAAGTATAACTGGGTGTCGTCCGCATAGCAGTGAACATTTAGAGTGTGTTCTCATAATGTTTCCTAATGGAAGCATATATAAGGTTAATAAAATTGGGCCAAGCAAACCTGAGGAACCCTGTACTTAGATAGTAATGGTTTGTTGGAAAACTTTCAGTCAGGATTTAGAATCCATCACAGCACAGAAACAGCACTGTTAAAAGTTACTAATTACCTTTTCATGGCTTCAGATAATGGACTTGTCTCTATACTCTTACTGTTGGATCTTAGTGCAGCATTTGACACCATAGATCATAAGATTCTGTTACAGGGACTGGAACAACATGTAGGGATTAAAGGAATTAGGCACTAGACAGGTTTAAATCATATTCATCAGATAGGTTTCAATTTGTTAATGTTAACAATGACTCCTCCATGCACACACAAGTTTCATGGACAATTCATGGAGTTCCACAAGGTTCTGTCTTCACCTTATATATGCTCCCTTTAGGCAACATAGTAGCACTTAGTAGCACTTAAATGGCACTTACTTAAAGCACTTGGTAGTTTTGCTTTCTTGAAGAAAATTGGACTTTCTTGATTCTTGTTGTTCTGGGTTTGTACCCTCATGGTTGAATGCACTTATTGTAAGTTGATTTGGATGAAAGCGTCAGCTAAATGAAATGTAATCTAATGTAACATCATCAGAAAGCACCACATACACTTCCATTGTTACGCAGACGACACCCAGCTATACATGCCTATGAAGCCTGACAAATCTAATCACTTAGTTCAACTTCAGGAATGTCTCAAGAACATCAAGGCCTGGATGACCCAAAACTTATTACTTCTAAATTCAGACAAAACTGAGGTCATTGTACTTGGCCCTAAAATCTCAGAGAAACACTGTCTGACCAGATAGTCACCTTGGATGGTGTTAGTTTGGCCCCTAGCTCCACTGTGAGGAACCTTGGAGTTATAATTGACCAGGACATGTCATTTGACTCTAGGACAGCTTTTTTCCACCTGCACAATATTGTGAAAATTAGGAACATCCTGTCTCAGACGGATGCTGAGAAACGAGTCCATGCATTTGTTACCTCTAGACTGGATTACTGTAATTCTTTATTATCAGGATGTCACAGTAAGTCTGTGAAAAGCCTCCAGTTGGTCCAAAATGCTGCAGCACGAGTGCTGAAAGGAACTAGAAGGAGAGATCATATTACTCCTGTCTTAGCTTGTCTGCATTAGCTCCCTGTAAAATTCATAATATAATTCAAGATCCTGCTCCTCACATATATAAAGCCCTTAACAATCAAGCCCCTTCATATATCAAAGAGCTCATAACATCATATCATCCAAATAGATCACTTCACTCCTAAAATACAGATTATCTTGTGGTTCCTAGAGTCTGTAAGAGTAGAATGGGAGGTAGAGCCTTCAGCTACCAGGCTCATCTCCTGTGGAACCAGCTCCCACTCTGGGTTCAGGAGGCAGACACCATCTCTACATTTAAGGTTAAACTGAAAACGTTCCTATTTGATAAAGCCTATAGTTAGGGCTGGATCAGGTGAGTCCTTAACCATCCCTGAGTTATGCTGCTAAGGGTCTAGACTGCTGGAGGAACTCCCATCATCCACCGAACACTTCTCTCCTTCACTCTGTCTCTCTGACCCCACATTCATTCATTTATTTCTATTAATACATGTCACTAACTACGTGTCTTTTTCCTCCCATAGTCTCTCTCTCTCTTTTTCTCTCTCTTTGCAGGTATCTCTGACTCCAGAGCTGCAGGATAACAACTATTATTATTACTATTATTATTATTGTTGTTGTTATTAACAATAATACTTATTATTAATTAATTATATAAATTCTTGCTGATATCATTATTTATCAATTACATATTAACACTGTTATTGTTTTAATTATAACTAGTCAGAGCTGATACCTGATGGTGCACAAGTGTTCCTGGTCTCTCTTTTCTCTCTCTCTCTCTCTCTCTCTCTCTCTCTCTCTCTCTCTCTCTCTCCCTCTCTCCTCCCCCTCCCCCATATCTCTCTCTCTCTCTCTTCTCTCCCCTCTTTTCCACCCATCTCTCCTCTCCTCCTCATTTTTCCCTGCTCACCCCAACCGGTCGAGGCAGATGGCTGTCCACACTGAGTCTGGTTCTGCTAGAGGTTTCTTCCAGTTAATGAAGGAGTTTTTTCTCTCCACAGTCACCAAAGTGCTTGCTCATTGTGGGAACTGTTGGGTTTCTCTATAAAAAATTCTTAAGGTTTTGACCTTCTATGTAAAGTGCCTTGAGATTATGTATATTATGATTTGGCACTTTACTAATAAAATTGAATTGAATTGACTTTGTTGCGCACAGATGGCTCATCATTAGTTTGCACAATTCTGTCCCAATATTAAGCTACCCAAAATTTTGGTGTGATACATGAATCTGAACAGTTTTTTTTACCTGCAAATCATCAATATAATACAATGTTTTGTCCAATTAAGGAATATTGCCAAAGTAAAACATTTCTTATTTCAAATTGACCTTGAAACAGTTATCCCTGCCTTCATTACATTGCATCTGGACAACTGCTATGCACTGTATTCAGGTCTCAGCAAAAAGGCTGTCTCTTGTCGCCAGCTTGTGCAAAACTGCCAGACTTCTCACGGCTTGATCAGACAATGGAACTCCCACTCCCATCCTTTCCCGGCTACAGCTAACTGTTGAGTTCAGGATCGATCCTTATCTTTTTCCTATTACCTTTAAGTCCATACATAGACCGCACACGCACTGTATGAGCATAGCAGCTGCCTACGTTTCACAGACAGGACTCTCCTAACTGCTCCCATAGTCCACCTTGTTACAAAGGTATTTACCTGTGTTTATTCCTGATACGTATTTTTAAAATTTGATTCGATAAAATCAGTGAATATTTGGAACAGCAAACAGCCATATTTTTGTAAGGACTACCGGCAATGAGGAAAACATCACGAAGGTATGGCCGTTCCAAATTTCAGATTTTACTACTAGCCAATTTGCAGTGTATGTTATACTAGAAGCATTACCATTTAGACAAAAACTGTCCTACCTGGGTCAAAATGGAGACTCAACTTAGTGGCTGTTTCCCTGCCAGCTTTGTTGGGCACATCAATGCCTTTATCAGAGAACGTGTTCAAAACGTACCCAGTAGTCAGTAGCTCACTTACAATTTATTCGTAATTTAGGAATCATTTAACCATAAAGATATGTGTCTTTCTAGCCCAGTGGCACTCAACCACTATTTCCATCCCTCAATACAGGACACAGCGTTCAATGTGTGGCATTAGAGGGGAGTGAAATGCTGGAATTATCTCTTTATAAACAACAAATTTGCCTGCTTCCAACAGTTTTCAAATAAATGTAATTTACCCAGTTCCCACTTTTGTTTTTAGAGATTTACAGATCAGGCATTATATTATGGGTGTTATTCCGCATTTTCCTAACAAACCAGCTACTAAAGTAACTGATATTTTCATGTCCTCTAATCCAACAGACAAGTTTTATTTATACTTATTTATACCCCCCCCCCCAAGGACTAGAATAAGAACTGAATGGGAACAAGAATTGATGAGGGAATTTGGACAAAGATCTTGGAAAGAGTACATTCGTCTTCCATGTGTGCTCAACATTCTTTTATTAAATTTAAATTGGTACATCGGGCGTATTTCTGCAAATCTAAATTAGCTAAGATATTGTAGCTATCGGTGAGCCGGTCGCTCTGATTGGACAGCATGTTTCAAAGGCTCATGGGACTGTTATGTGTTTTGGCGATGTTTAGCCATTTTGACTGATATTTGGTTGATGTTCAGACTTTGTTCATGTAGTGTTAAATGAATAAGCCAGTTTGCTGTCGTGCGGTGTATGGGAAGCAAGTTATGTGTTAAAAGAAAGTTCTTTGTGCAAACCTCGTTATTGCTCGTCAGTGCTCGCCACAATATATTCACAACTTAGCCCTTGATGTGACAGATGTAAGTCTGCGGACACAACATTGATCCACATGTTTTGGCTCTGTCCCAACCTGGAGGAGTTCTGGAAGGCTCTTTTGGTAGCTCATTTTACACTTCTAACCACAAAATTTGACCCAAACCCTCTTATGGCACTGTTTGGAATTATTCCTGAATGGATGCAGCTGCCCTTAGGGGGCCATAAAGTTGTTGCTTTTGCTACTCTCCTATCTGCCTTATACTCTTGATGTGGAGGGAGGCTGTCCCACCCTCAGTCTCCCACTGGATATGGGATGTGCTGTCTAACCTGCAGCTTGAAAAAATTATATACACATTACGGGGCTCCAAAAACTAATTTGTGTGGAAACCTTTTCCAACATTTTTTGCCCGGATGTTAACATGCTCCGCCCACTTTACCGGGAAGCATCAGAGGGTGACTTGTGTGGACATCGGCAGCTACGTAACCATTTTGGTTCAAGTAGTACAACAGCCATGACAGAGGAGAACAAAACTGTAAGTTATTATTTTTGAAAATATACTGCGATTGTGTCACGAATAGTAGTTTTAAAATGTTTTGAGGTGAAAATATTGTTGTCTACACCTCAAATGTATTGTGTAATTATCAAGAAAAGACCGTCAAGTTTTCGTCAGTTTAACTCTCATTCAACCCACAACAACAGAAAACAAACGCAGCTAGCTTACAGGCTACATGCTACTAGCACTGTGTATCTGCCACGTTAAACCGCATTAATGCCCCATTCATTCACACTGATCCCCTCCAGGTGAAAACTGCCATGGTCTTTATTGGAGACAGGGACAGGGGGGTCTGAACCCCCCCCCCCCCCCCATCCATAGAGTTTTCCCCCTCAATATCATTGCAACCATAAGCAATGATAATGTTAAATAGTGATACAATATGTACTGAAAGCATGTTAGCTAATTATAAACACAAAATATAGCATTCTTAAACTTTGACAGATTGCATCACCCCTCCCCTTGCCTCACAGTGGTTTGGTCCAGTCTGGTTCAGTGTCACATGTGCCCTCTTTCTCTCTCTTCCTCTCTCTCTCTCTCTCTCTCTCTCTCTCTCTCTCAGACCTATGCGATCTCAGAGTTTACTGACTTCCTGTTGCAGCTTTACAACAGTTAACTAAAAACAAAGGATGTGTCAGACACATTGCTTAGTTCTACCACTCAAAAGAATAAAGCACATTTACATTTAATCAGACAGGATATTGTTTGTTTAGCATCACAGTTGAATCTTGAATCTAACCCGGGCTACTTTGGTACATGCAGCTGCATCTTCTAATGAAAATGTGAGACAGGAGGTGTATCCACAATTAAAATGTTCATACCTCTTTGAATTTGCTCTGTTAAAATTGCCAGATGAACATTAATGTTAAAGAACACTTGGTTACATTATAAATGAAACAATTGGGTTCTAAGTGCATTATTTTTTCAGCTTTTTTTTTTTGTCGTGGTCCCATTTTGTGTCCCCTCCAGGAATTGCTCTTGAGAAATGTCTCTGTTTATCATAACCCCCCAACAGTAAGATGAAAGATCTGGTGGGTGGCAAACGACAGGCAAAGCGGAATGGGAGTGAGTATTGATTTGAGGGCTTGTATAATGTCTGTATATTTAGTGAATGGTTGTAACCAGATTTGGACAATCAACATTCCTAGTAATTAACATATCACTTTGTTTTGCACAGGGGCTGTCATCTGGGCCCAGACCTTCCACCTCTTCTTCCAAGAAGTTGCCTGCTGCCACACAGATCGCACAAATCACCTTTGGGGCAAACGGGCCCTCAAGAAGATGGACAGATACACACATACATGGACACACTTGATGTACACATCAAGAAAAGTTCCCTTGGCATTACAGATGCCCTGCACTATTACAGAAGGTTACAAAAGCTTTCTGTTAGTGTAACATCTCTTCTGTGGCTCTGCAGGGGAAAAAATCTTTATGCACCCATCAATGGCACCTGCAGGAAAGCAGAATGCCTGATTTAAAATTAAATTTTTTGGTACAGCGCCAAATCATAATATACATTATCTCAAGGCACTTCACATAGAAGGTCAGGACCTTAAAAATGATTGAGACGACAACCAGTTCCCACAATGAGCAAGCACTTTGGTGACTGTGGAGAGAAAAAAAACTCCCTCATTAACTGAAAGAAAGCAGAACCAGACTCAATGTGGGCCGGCCATGACCAGCGAGCTGGTTTGGGGGAAAGTTATGACCCCGGAGGATGGTGATCATTTCCTCCACAATGTTGCACAAGAATGGTCACATGTTCATTTAGGTTAGCATATGTTTGTGAGGGGCTTTGGTCCTGAAAGTTTATTTATGTTTTGACTTTTTATTATTTACCAAGCTGTCTTTTAATTATCAATTGTCTGTTACAAGCACACATATCTTTCCAGGTTCTGAGTCAAACTGCAGCCTACATGTTTAGTTTCATATTTATGGAATATCCTTTTCTTTTGAAAACTGTCCTGGTAAATAACTAATGATGAGGTACAGGTACTTATACCATTAATGTAAAGTTATGTTTGCGTTTCTAACTCTACAATCCTCTGTAATCCTCTTGATGTTTGACTACCAAGAAGACAAAAAGCAGGTATGTGGAATGTAGCTGATGTCCTAATGTAGGTAAATTCGGTAAACCTAAAGTATAGTATATAATATAGTATAGTAATGTAATAGCGCTAAAGTAACTGCTAACCTTAGAAACGTTACATGGTAAACCTGTTTTTATGTAAATCAATTTTTACTAATCATTTTTGAGAATTGTTTATTAATTCCATATGTATGAGGATAGAGCAAATATTACACACACTGTCGAATTTAAACAGCACTAGACACTGCATGCTGAAAAATAATAAATCAAATTGTTTTAAATATTAAATATAGATTTTATACAATATAGAACAACAGTTATTTGTTATTTAGGTGTAGAAGGTGTAGGGTCGTGTTTAACAGGTATTTTGTTTTATTATAAATAAATATTCCAGTGAAAATAACCAAAGTACTCTCAAGAGGAGCAGAGACGATGACATCATCAAGTCCGCCGCTGCCGTTCCAATTGCAGAATGACTATACTGCTTCCTCCCGTCCCTGGGAGTTAGTACTTCTGAGTCAAACTTGCAGAGTCCAAACTTTCCAAGTAAGCCAGTCTGTACTTAACATACTTGATATTGAGAAACGGCCATTCACAGATTACTTGCACCTTTGTTGAAGAGTGGGTTATGTAAGTAATTCATTTCATTGACTTTGTTTGATTAAGAAAGATTATGATTTGATTACTTAGAAATGTTTGACTCTGAGATATATATTTCACTGATTCTTGAGACGTGACAAAACACATCCAGCAGTTGAAACTGCTATTAAGTGTAAAAATGGAAATATTTTCAAATGTAGATGTAATGTGGGATTAATATTAGAATATATTCAACACAATTATCCCCTTCAATTTTATTTTAATAATAATATATTATCTATGACACTGTCTTCCCACTACATCTAAAACAGCATGTCCACAGAGAAGGGTTCAACCATTCATGTGTAATAAAATGGATGCAAATATTTTTAATGATTAAAAAGAGCTTGTTTCATAAAAAGTAACAACCTCAATACCATCTTTCAAAGGCTCACGGGAAGGTGTAACAGCTGACTTAATTGCTGCTTGTCCAAACATTAATGTCTTGATCGGAGGAGTCACTGCTCTATGCTTGGTGGACACTGTTACTGAAAGCTTCTTTCTGGAGCAGTTTGCACCTTGGGGCCACGATCGCCTTCGGCCTTGTCACTGGCTACAGCTGCGAGCAGCGAATGGTCTAGCAATTCCATATATAGGCTACTTGGAGCTTGATGTGGAACTATGTGGCAAGGTGATGCCCCGTTGTGGGATTCTTGTTGTCAAAAACCCCCCTGGTTTTGTGTCTTCTGTCCCTGGCATCTTGGGGATGAATGTGATACGCAAATGCTATCGAGAGCTCTTCGGTGCATTCGGGCCCTCCCTTTTTGATTCACCCCCGGTGTCACAGGCGCCTGGTCCCGTTATTGCGGCCTTGCAGCAGTACCATCAGTCTGCCGCCCAGGCTCCAGGGGGCCACACTGGCATTGTGAGGGTCCGATGCAAGCAAGTGGTGCGCATACCTGGAGGGGTGATGAAACTGGTTGCTAGTACCTGTCCAGAACAGTTCTCTAGACAAAGTGCTCTGTTTGAGCCCTCTGAGTCAGGTTTACCAGCTGGGTTGCTAGTTTCACCATGCCTTATACAGGTTGTCCGGGGTACAGTGTACGTCCCAGTGGTCAATGTTGGGACGACCGAGGTTCTCCTTTACCCACGGACTAGTCTGGGCATCTTGAATGCTGCCCAGGTTGTCAGCCTGCCTGCAGGTGTAACTGAGGAGAGGTCAACCTTGGCAACTGTCTCCTCCCATACAGTTGCCCCCTCAGTGCCAGATAGGGTAGAGTCACTGGATCTGTCTGAATTGACTGAGCAAGCCAGTGTAAACTCTCTACTATGCAAGTATCAATCCGTCTTTTCAACCCATGAAGGTGACTTGGGCTGCACCAACCTCCTCTCCCATGACATACCTCTGCTCGATGAGGTCCCTGTCCGGCAGAGGTACCGGCGTATCCCTCCCTCAGAATACGAAGCAGTGAAGGTTCACATTAATCAGCTGCTGGAGTCCCGGGCCATTAGGGAGAGCAGTAGTCCATATGCATCACCCATAGTATTGGTAAGGAAAAAGGATGGGAACCTGCGCTTGTGCGTGGACTATCACCTCCTTAACAGTAAGACCAGAAAGGATGCATTTCCTCTGCCTCGCATCGAGGAGAGCTTGGATGCACTCTCTGGGGCTTGCTGGTTTTCCACCATCGATCTGGCCAGTGGTTACAACCAGGTTCCTATGGCAGAACAGGACTGACCCAAAACTGCATTCTGTACACCATTTGGCCTTTTCGAGTTCAATTGCATGCCTTTTGGCTTGTGTAATGCCCCAAGCACTTTCCAGCGTCTGATGCAGAAGATGTTTGGTAACGAGCAGGGTCAGTCCTTGCTACTTTATCTTGATGATAATATTGTCTTCTCCTCCTCTGTTGAACAACATCTGCAGAGGCTGGAAATAGTGCTTGGTCGGCTCCAAAAGGAAGGCCTAAAAGCAAAGCTCGAAAAGTGTGCATTCTTTCAATGGGAGGTTGGTTACTTGGGGCATGTCATCACAAGCCAGGGAGTCTCCACAGACCGCAAGAAAATCGAGGCTGTGGCTAATTGGCAGCGCCCCGTCACATATCGGAACTGCGCTCCTTTTTGGGTTTCGCCAGCTACTATCGTCGCTTTGTAGAGGGTTTTGCAAAGCTGGCTGGCCCTCTGCATAAGCTGGTGGCTGAGCTAGCAGGTACCAAGTCCAAGAAGGGGCCAGGCCAAATTTTGGGTGCTGGGTGGACACCTCAGTGTGAGGCGAGCTTTGAGGCCTTGAAGTCAAAGTTGGTCTCGTCCCCAGTGCTAGTATATGCCAACTTTTCGCGGCCTTTCATTTTAGAAATTGACGCCAGCTATAGTGGTCTTGGGGCTGTCCTCTCACAGGAGACTGACAATGGCGTGAAACCTGTGGCCTTTTGCAAGCAGAGGCCTTCGGCCCACCGAGCGCAATATGTCGAACTATAGTTCCATGAAGCTGAACAGGGACAGGCTGGCCGATCTCAGGTCATGACCGGGATTATAGGGAGTCATAGCTGCGAAATGTATGTGGGGGCCAGCCCATGTTGAGCTTTAAAAGTTAATAAAAGAATCTTAAAATCAATCCTGAGATTGTCAACTCTGTCAGATTTTCTGTCTGACAGTGGTGACAGGCGAATTACGGAGTTGACATTCAATGTGAAGGCATCATTTTTTGTGTTTTTTTTGTCGTTTGAGTCAAATATAGAAATACATTATTGGTTTGTCTAATAATATATAAATGTGCTAAATATGGAGCATCAGCATTTCCCGCTTTTTTATTGCTTTTGTGAATTGATAGTCATCAACTCTATCAGAGTTTAGTTGAGGGAACATAGGGCTTACACACACATAATGGTGAAGGTAGATAGACGCACTCTCTCTCTAGTACAGGAAAATATGGTTAATAATATTGAGTGTTCTTTTTGTGTGTTTTAGTCCAGCAGGGTTAGGCAACATCTGTCACGGGAGGAATGTAGAAGGAGGAACAGAGAGTATCAAAAAAGCGGAGAGAGAAAATCAGTACACAGCCAGAATTAAAAGAAGAATTTCTAAGACCGGAGAGACAGAGATTGAGAAAGCGAGTTCAGGAAGGAAAAATAACGCAAATAAAGGATTTGACTGAAAGAGAAAAGAGGAAGCATTGGAAGCATAGCCAAAGAGAATCATGAAAGCGAGGAAAAGAGAGAGGGTCAAAACAAGGCAGTGTGATGGAAATCGTAAAATTTGTCTTTGTGTATTTTATAGGGGCTTTCTGCAGAAAGGATCAACACAGAAAGAGAGAATGCTGTCTGGTAGAAATATCAGCTCTCCTTCAGTTAAGATAACAGTTCTGTTCCACAATGTTCTAATGAAAGAATTCAGTGAAGGAAAACAAAGAGCAGAGCCACTTCACAGATTTTGTGCAAAATCAAAGAACCTTCTATTGTCAGAGAAGATTCTTAAAACATACCAGCTGCTGAAAACAATGAGGCAATTTGGTCTGTCATACAAAACGCTGAGGCCAAAGGAATCCAAAGTCAAAAGGCCCACCTGAAAACAGTCCAAAACATCTTTTGTAATTCTACACGTATAACCACTGAAATTCTCAGAGAACTAAAGCTGTAAACTGTGCAAGAAAACCTCTAACTTGGTGCATTGTTAAAAATATTAAGATAGAGCTGTCATGATATGTTGTCCCAGAAATTATTGTGATAAATTATATTATTGTCATCATTTTGAAACCATTTCATACCACTGATATAATGATAATATCATAGCATGATAATAATAATAACCCTTACAAAGAGCAATGAACTTTAAATTCTTAAACATACACAGTCTAACATTTGAATTAGAATTAAAAATATTAAATAGGGGTGCAGCCTGCCACGCACAGACTAGTGCCACCAAACATTTTTACACCTGCGCCGAAGCACACATGCAGGTAATGACTTCCAGTAAGGAAGCTTTGAACAGACGATGCTGAAATCATTTATTTAAAATATGTAAAAAACATCAACAGCCAGTTTGCATTACTAAATGGACAAACTGTGAACACATAGAGACTTTGGCTTGGTTGTCCTCTGAGTAGTGTTTTGGTTTTTCGACTCTGAAGGGAGCACCAAAAATAAACATATTTCCTGTGTGTGTGTGTGTGTACTTGGCCTCGCTCCAGGAGAAGAGATGTAACACGACCATAGACTGTATATGGACACGACTCGCTAAAACTCAGCCTATGTCTAATCAGCAATTCAGGAATCAGGAAATTCTGACAGATAATAAACTTGATTGGCAGATTCAAACGGAACAGAATAAAGTTGACCAATTGGGCTCCTGCCCACTTCTAGATCCGGGCCTGCATCAGATATGGGTCAACTCCGTAGGTCTATGTCACCTCCGTCAGATGAATATTTTGACAATATTTCATATTTTCTGAGGAATTGTTGGTCATATGGGAAAATGTAGTCCGTCACCTAACATGAGAATGTGTTTTTAAATCTTAAAAATGTTTTTGATAGCTGTTTAAGGTAAAGCTAAAATTACATTATACAGACCAATAAAAAAATACATGAGAATCTTTATAATATAAAAATATATAAATATTGAATGTAATTTTTCCTGAGCCTTGGTGAACTTTTTTTTATTATAGTTTTTATAGGCCTACCATAATGTTAGTGAAAATGTATTTGTGTTCTTGGTTTCTGATGGAGTTGACACAAAATAAGTGATGGCAAAGCAAAAAGCACATTTTGTTAAAAAACTGAAAAGTTGAGAGGTTGTATCGAAGCATAGCTCAGTAGCTTAGTACATGGCAGATGCATATACAGTATGTAGTTTAATTTGTCTGAGCTTAAGGTTTTATTTTTAATAATAATATTGGATCCTCTTTTGTCCTTCTTCTCAAGAATCAGTGATTGATTTCTATATTTCGGGAAATCTAGATTCAGATCACTAGATTTATTCGCCACTTCACCACCATGACAAAAATAAAGCTTTAAAATAGATCTGAAATCTCCTCCTCCTCTTTGATGCACATATCATCACAGTCTAAACCAGTGAATTACCATCCAACAGGAATATAAGATAATACAAATAATTATCATGGTTCAGATCTGGGCTTTCACTTGGTTACGGCTCTCAACATTCTGGATAGGTTCATACTGATTTTGCCCTACACCCCATGATAAAGTGCATTTTTAAAATTATTTTCTTGATTTGATTTACCTACATCTTTTATTTCATTATTGTTATTGTTATTATACGTTCATTTATTTAAATATTTTCTATTTCACCTCTCATCACTAAGTGCCTGGTATGGACCATGGCCTTAAATGTATACACTTTTATATATGTACACACTATGTCACATGAGACAAGTTAAACTTTCTGAGTAACAGCAGGGGGAAATTCATTGGACTCAAAGATGAAATGATAAGAATATTGGTGGTCAAAGGCCAAGGTCACTGTGGCCTCACAAAGTATGTTTAAGTTTTTCTTGAACATGATATCTTAAAATAAGTTTAAGGGAATATCTGCAAATTTGGTAAAATCATTTACTTGGACAAAAGGTCAAGGTCAGTTGACCTGACGTTGTGAAGGCAATATATCAGGAATGTCCAAAGGGAATTCCATTGCATCAAGGACTCAAGGACTGGGACTCACTTGGACTCAAGGATGACCTGATTACAATTTGGTGGTCAAAGTTCAATGTCACTGTGACCAAAGTTTTGGTCTCTTTAATGCAGCATCACGGGTCAAATGTCTAGGTCGTGGTGTGCCAGTGATACCCAGTGGCCTGAGGCATTTTGGTTTAGATTTGTTAGTCCATCCCTCTGTCCCATTGTTGTTAACATGATATCTCAAGAACGCCTTGAGGTAATGTCTTTAAATGTGGTATAAACCTAACGTTCAACTCAATAATGAACTGGTTAAACTTTGGTGGCTAAAGATCAACGTTTTTGGTCCTGTGAATGCAACATCTTAGGAACAGCTTAATTAAATTTTTATCAAATTTTGGTACAAATGTACAAACACCATCAATGTCCCCATACTCACAAAAACTATTTTTGCTGCGTGAATTCCTTATCGGAGTTTACATTTGTGCCATATTAGAAAGGTTTAACTGATTAGATTTGGGTTGTCAAGGTCATGGTTGCCTCATAAAACATTTTTGGCCTTTTTAATATGATATTTCAAGTCATCCTTAGGTTTTTATTTTTTATTTTGACCAGTGGCTCTTGGACTCAAAGATTAAATGATTAAATGACTTTGAATTTGCTCTGTTAAAATTGCCAGATGAACATTAATGTTAAAGAACACTTGGTTACATTATAAATGAAACAATTGGGTTCTAAGTGCATTATTTTTTCAGCTTTTTTTTTTGTCGTGGTCCCATTTTGTGTCCCCTCCAGGAATTGCTCTTGAGAAATGTCTCTGTTTATCATAACCCCCCAACAGTAAGATGAAAGATCTGGTGGGTGGCAAACGACAGGCAAAGCGGAATGGGAGTGAGTATTTATTTGAGGGCTTGTATAATGTCTGTATATTTAGTGAATGGTTGTAACCAGATTTGGACAATCAACATTCCTAGTAATTAACATATCACTTTGTTTTGCACAGGGGCTGTCATCTGGGCCCAGACCTTCCACCTCTTCTTCCAAGAAGTCGCCTGCTGCCACACAGATCGCACAAATCACCTTTGGGGCAAACGGGCCCTCAAGAAGATGGACAGATACACACATACATGGACACACTTGATGTACACATCAAGAAAAGTTCCCTTCCCTTTAATATGATATTTCAAGTCATCCTTAGGTTTTTATTTTTTATTTTGACCAGTGGCTCTTGGACTCAAAGATTAAATGATTAGATTTCAAGGGGTCAAAGATAAAGGTCATGCGTCATACGTCGTATGTAAAAAAAAATGATGTGGACTGAAACTGGAGTGATTGGCTTAGGCATACAACTGCAGGGTGGTTATTCTAGATACATATTTTTGATCTTGACTGTATGTTCTATTTATTTGCTTTGTTGTTTTTATAATGACTGTGTGCTCTGTTTGATTTTCTTCTGTTAAAAAACTTTCTAAGTCTGTTCAAAAGTCTTCAAAACTAATATACAACTAAAGTTATTATAAGGTTATCATCATTACTAACCACTACACTGTAGGGTGTTTTGCTGCTGAATTTTGGCCACCTCAGCTAAAAATCCTCAACAGTTCCTTCCCCTACAGCAATCTGTGTCCATGTCTGTTCTTTTGTGGGGACTCTCTGTTGCAATCTGGTGAGAATTGTGTTTTCCTGTGTACAGTGTTGTAAGGGCTCCTGAACTGGAAAGTGAAGGTAACTCTTGAGTCAGAGAGAGAGACATCAGCAGACAAGACAATGGATCGAGTTTCATACACTCAGAATAACCCGCTGTTTGACATGACACTCAGCAGAAGTGATCTCTCCAGTTTCCAGCCAGTCGGTGAGTACTGAGGCAGAAAGTAATCAAGGTATATAGATTGAGTTTACTCAGACTTATGGGAGAAACTTGACAACCACAATATTATTACATCCAGTTACTGCTGTTACTATGTGTATATAACAATTCTCATTTTACTTCTGTGAAGTGCAGTTATGATTCATCATATAGGCTGGGAGAGGTTGTAACTTATGAACATTTTCAGTTGAGCTACAGCATTTACAGGAGGAGAATGAATCATTTTATCTTGTTGGGGGGAAAAAATCATGTATTAATTAATAATAACATGTATTTATTATATTATATATTTATAATATATATTAATAACATGGCATTAAATGAAATCTCAAATCCTTGAATACAATCTCAATAGAACAATCTGTGGCTCAAATTATATTAAAAATAGAATATCATTTTTTTTATAAAAGATATAAAATAAATAAAACTAAAGTATTAAAATAAAAATATACATCTAAAAAAGTAGTGCAAATATTGTAAGGTGCAGAGTTTGGAGGAATTATTGCAGATTGGACTCGTTTAAAAGTCTTATGGCCTGGGGGATGAAACTGTCTCTGAGCCTGGTGGTGCGGGCCCAGATGCTGCAGTACAGTCGGCCAGATGGCAGCAGGCTGAACAGTTTATGGCTGGGGTGATAGAGGTCTTTGATGATCCAGTTGGCCTTCTTCCTACACCGCTGGGTGTAGAGGTCCTCCATGGATGGCAGCTCCTTCCTGGTGATGTGTTGGGCAGACTTCACCACCCTCTGTAAAGCCTTACGGTTCAGGGCGGTGCAGCTGCCATACCAGGTATTGGTGACGAGCTTCAGGGGCATGATGGTATTGAATGCTGAACTGTAGTCAATGAACAGCATTCTCACATATGTGTCCCTCAGGTCCAGGTGGGAGAGGGTAGTGTGTAGGGTGAGATCAAAGTGTCCTTGAGCAAGATACTCAGCCCCGAATTGCCCCTGACGACTGTGATGTTCTCATAGAAAAAGTGCCCATAGATGCATTGTATGAATGTGTGTGTGTGTGACTGGGTGAATGGCTAAAACTGTACTGTAATGCGCTTTGAGTGGTCATCGACACTAAGCGCTATTAAAATACAGATGATCAAACAGATTATCTAAACCGTCTAAATCCCTTTTGGGCCATTGGGGTGAGAGGCAGGCTACACCCTGAACAGGTCACCAGTGTATCGCAGGGCCAACATACAGAGACAAACAACCATTCTCTTTCACATTCACACCAATCTGCATGTTTTTGACTGTGGGAAGAGAAAAGACAGAAAGACAGAAAGACCCCGGCCAATGGCAAAACCGGGACCAAATGAAATAATAGACAAATAAAAAATAAGGCTAAAAGCTGAGTTTGAATGCTGCCACCAAGAAATATGATTTCTTACAGTGTTAAATATGAATCTGTGAATAAGATGACCAATTTGAAAAATTATTGAAAAATTTAATTTCAATTTAACCATTCCAAAACTCATAATAAATAAAAAGACAAAAACAGATTTACAGCCAATAAATAATTGTAATGCATTACTGTTTTTCATCATCATATGAATAAATATACTATTCATGATACTATTCACAAGGAATTGCAAAAAGGCTTTTCGATTCAATATTTCTATATTTGTGTAATATAATATTCAATTTCAAAAATAATTTGTTTCCTGTAACTGTAAACTTAAAACTAAAACTTAACTACTAAGTCCAACCCAGAGCAGGACAACTAGACTTTGAGTGGAAACTTGGTTTATGTTGCCATGCAGGGCACTGGCCAATAAGAACTTCTATTATTGCTCTTTGGTATTTTGACAGCGATGAGCTCCATATGATTTTCTATAGATAATATTCTGTCAAGGAAAGAATTTTAACTTTATTTTTCTCAATTATTTGACTAATTATTCATAGAGAGGGAGTTAAAGAAGGCCAAATGTGGTGTAATTATCAATGCTATTTAAGTTAAAGGTTTAATACTACACGTAAATTAAGTTTATTTAAGCTGCTTTTAGACATACACTGGACTTCCTTTGTATTTTCTCCCGATCTTACAGCGTTTACAGTAAGCGCATATCTAGTTATTGTTGTGATCAAATGCAATTGCATGTTTTAAATAGGAATAATTAAAGAAGCAAAAAATATTAAAGTAAGAAGACACTAAGATGCACTCATATGTTGCTGAAGGCATCGTGTAATAAAGTTACTTTGGGACTTAAACTAAGCCTCATCCTTCTAAACAGGAACATAACATGGTAACTGGAGAAAACTAAGAAAAACTACATTGAATTAAAGCCAGCGACAGTTTGAAACTAATGGGGAATATCGACCAGAACTGGCGCACCTTCAAACCGCAAATCTACCATTACATTGCAGCCTTGGGACTGGAGACAAAGCTAGATGCTAGGAAGGTAGCATTGCTGCTAACAATAGCAGGGCCACAGGCTGCAGAAGTTTATAACACGTTCGTGTTCATGGGGCTGGTCAACTTCATAGGTAAATTCATTCCCAACCTGACTACAAAAACAGCATGCATCCCTAGGCTCCTACACAATGACTGTGAGTTTAAATGGACAGCCAAACATGAGTGTGAGTGGCAAAAACTCAAGATCACACTGACCACTGCACCCGTGTTGACATTTTATGACCACACAAGGAGGATAAAATTGTCCACTGACGCCTCAAAAGATCGTATTGGTGCAGTTCACCTACAGGCTGAGGGGGGACACTGAAAACCAGTGGCCTATGCATCCTGGGCCATGACAAACCATCACTGACCACTAGTCTCTATAATCCAAAAGAATCTCAACGAGATGTCTCCACGGATTCAACTTCTGATGATTAAGATGCAGAAGTATGACTTTGAACTGATTTACACTCCAGGAAAGCAGTGGTACTAGCTGACACCCTCTCCAGACACAGAACTGCAACAGGTTATTCAAAACATTCATGAGGAATGGCCAGCAGGTTCATGTCCACAGTTCGGCCATGTCAGAGGTGAATTCAGTGTTGTGGATGGAATTAAGATTAAGAAGTCCTTTATTAGTCCCACAATGGGTTGATTTGCAGTGTTATAGCAGCAAGAGTAAAAAAACATCAGAAATATAGAAACATATCAATGTACTTAAACTAGTATATACAGTGTAAAGACAGGAAGAAATATATGCAGTGTGAGGATATTTACAGTGAATATATTGTACATGAGCCTTTATATTGTACAGACAGATGAAAATTGCACAGTTGAGACTTAAAAATGTATATTGAAGGCCCATATTGGAAATAGATTTTTCTTATTTCCAATGAGTTTTTGCCCAGTTTCTTGAGTTCTCATGCATGTTTAGCCTCCCAAAAATGCAAGCAACTGTAAAAAAAATAAACATCAACATGCGTTGTGTGGCCATGGCAACAGCATTCAACGAAAACAGAAAGCATTCACATTCTTTGTACGAAATTTCAGCTGGATCTGGAAGTTTGGTGCAGATTGGAAAATATATAGTTGCAAGAACTTCCCGTTTTAAGATGAAACATCAAACTTTGTCACGCCACCGACACGCCATTCAAGGAAACCTCACAAATTGAACAACTTTTCATCTTGAAGGTGATTAGATTACACTGACCTAATATGAAGCTGATCCCATTAATCCTCTAGGTCGAGACAACAGACTTTTGGCAACGAAGATGGGATCTTCCTTAGAGTGAATAGAGTTAAAACTGGCAGCAGCATTCGTAAACAGTGAAGATTTGTACTTCGACAAAAATTAAGAAGTATTTGAAACCTATTTGGAAGGTTAGAACAGTTCTTCATGGCAAATGGGCTGACTTAAAGTGATAAAAACTCAAAAGCTGTTTTCTGCAGAGGCAGGAAGTGAAGTATTAACTCGGCTGCGGCAATCACATGACGTTCTTTACAACACACAGATGCATCAGCTTTTATCACCACAAACATCTTTGTCGGTGTCTTCTATCTGTATGACACAGCTTTTTCAGTCCATGTCTGTACAGCTATGTACTTACTTTCACACACAGGGACCTCTGAACCCTTCAGAGTGGACAGTAGTTTACCATTCAGTCAAAGGCAGTTTGGTCTAATGCCAACAGAAAGAAATGTAGGTCCTTATAGACCCAGCTCTTTATTGTAAATGAGAGCTGCCATTTTCCACTGCTTGTCCAAACGTTTCATGCCCAGAGCTTTTCAAATTTATAAAAGCATTTGTATCATCTGGGTGAACCAGGCTATTTTCTGTTTCCTGAATTCACTTTACCAAGATGCAGGTTTTCTGCAGGACACTGATCTAATTCTATTGTTTCAAATGTTCAATGTTTGTGTTTCAGATCTGAAGCCAGCTAGGCCCAGAAGACAGTGGTGTTTTAATGTGGTTGTTGTTTACCTGATCTTGCAGACTGCCCTCAATGCCTTTCTCCTTTATAAAGGTACGACTGTATTCAAATAATATTCATTAGGATATACTTCTATACCAGTTTCTGTAGTACACTTCATATTTATATGCTCTATACAGGTGAACTGAATGTTACTGACAACACCTGCCTATTTGTTCTCTCTCTGTCCCAGTTTTCACATTGGAGTCTTCACTGTCTGGGGCTAGGATGGAGAAGTTGACAGACAATCGCATTGCTCCGGATGGGGATCAGCATGAAGACTTTAAAACTCTCATCCACAACAACAGTCAAGAAACCAAGACCCTAAGAGGCCACCTATGGGCCCTGCAAAACCAGGTCCTGTGAGCATAAAATGCTGATTAAAGAATAATGTTCGGTTTGTGATACATCTGCTTGTTCAAATGATAAGTTAGCCTGTGTACCTTTGTTGAACAGTGGCCAGTGTTGCCTCAATTGACATTCACTGGATAATTACATGCACAAGTAAAAAATAAGGACCATAAAATGGCATTCTTGCAATCACAATAATTGACACAAATTCACCAAACTCGATATTATAAAATGTTTCTGTATTAAACCATTAAACGCTACTCCGACTGACCAGAGGTAATCATACTTCAGGCGTGACTTGACTAGTCATCACATGATGGCTTTACAGTATGGAGAACCGCGCTCATTTGCCTACAAAAATAACTGCAAAACACCATGCTAAACAATTCCCTAACATTATACATGACCTTGCAAAATTGTGGTGGAACTGGACAGCCACTTCTCCACTGCGAGGCATCTCAAAATGGTTTCAATGCCCCAGCATGGACAATGACAAATCACCGTCACCGAAGCGACAACATCAAATACGGTAGCAAGTGCTGAAAGAATTGAGGTAAGTTGCCTATTATATTTAAGTTATTGAGATTATGAAATAATGAATAGTTTAATAAAATGGAGAAAGCCACAGAAGTGTGTGTGCACTGGCGGGGGCGGGGGGTTACTGCCAAAGAAGGTAGGCACAGAACCAAATCATTGTGGGAGCGCAAGACTAATGACATTGCTATCTACATATGCTTCATGCCTGTGTTTGCAGAGCATGGTATGTCGTTCACGTCTACGCTGCAATGCTAAATACAACGGCATATTTTAACCAAGCTTTTTGCTGCCCTGACATTTCTTCGATGCGACACTTCTATCTGATATGGGAATATTTTACGAAAGACAAAGCCATAGTCTTCTGCCCATCAGGCCTGGAATGCCTGAACTTTTACCTTCATTTTTTTTAGCTAGGGGGGTTACCATCCTCACTGCACCTGAACTGCTGCACTGTGGTTTTATGTGGGAAAATGAGAGGAGGGAGGCTTCTTCTTCTTGTTTAATGGTAGTTGTTATCCAGCATTATCAACATTATATCATGCTAATAATAAAGCCTTATCTATGTTTTTCCTTTCTTGTCTTCAGAGACTTAAAAGATTGAGTCTGAAGGAGCACAGGGTGCTGACCGCCGCAGGCATGCCGACCGCCGGCATGCCGACCCACCTTTTGCTGGAGTGCCAGGGGTACAATGATGTACTTCTGGCAACTGGAGGAACATACTTACGGATCGGGAGAGGATATGTTGTGGCCAGGATCCTGAGTTTACCACTGCACTTCTCTCAGTACAGCCTTGAAGTTGTTGTTTTAAAAAAATCCACATGCAGTACTGGGAGGACATTACGGTATTAGGCCATGTTTAAAATGCTAATGCAGCATATTAGATATTTAATAATTGGCAACATGGTTTTTAGGTCAGGGAAACTGTCTTGTCATTTTTAGCTGCTGTGTTTGGAGGATCAGAGACGAGTTCACTGATCCACAGGCTTCATACCTGGCCTCTGAGTTTCCTTTCCAGGCCCTCTGGAATCTTCTTATAATACCACAACTATTCCCACTATGGTGGGGTGTTAGGTCAGGCAATTATTATTATTGTTATTAGAATATTTCTGTTGCATCTTTATTTTGTATTTTTACTACTCTTTTTATAAATCTGCTTTGCAATTATTTATAAATATTAGGGATGTTAAAATTAACGTGTTAGCGCGGGATGATTCATTTGTGGAATTAGAGCGTACATTTTTTTAACGCATGCGCAGAATGACCCGCTCCATGTACCCATACCCTCCTCCACTCACTCGCTCAGAGAGACACTTGCAGTGAGATCAGAGCTCGTTCACGTTAAGCAGCCGATAAATGACTTTGTAGAAAAACAGTGAAATACAGAGTTTCTCCGGTCTCAGCTGCTCAGTGATCAGCGCCGCTGCGTCATGATCAGAGCAGAAGCTGCAGTTGGTTTGTACCGAGCTGGAGTTTCTGTGTCCTCCTCCACTCTGACCTGCTCTCACTTGAACTAATAAACACTCATCACTAGTTATCAGGACCTGATCAGTACATGAAGTAACTTAGTGTTGGTTTGATTCCCTCCAGAGTTTATGAGGCTGCATTTAAACATCATGAAAATGACTCGTCAACATTTTGTGCTCAGTACAACACGAGACGTGATGCTCACAGTCAGGACTCAGTGACGGAGTGACACCATCGATTCATAAACAAACACATGGCCGTACGTTTGTCACATAAATCATCCCAACAAAAAATGAACTATGAACGTGAACTAGTTCATTTTCATCTGCATGAACTGAATTTGGAACTCGTTCTTTTTAAGTGTGAACTGGCTCAACACTGCTTCTACAGATGGGCTCAGATTCAGATTTCACATTCAAATTAATTGTGTAAAGGTTTGGTTGTTTGTTTGATTTAAAAAAGAAAGGAAAAAGTTTTATTCAACCATCCTATATTTGCAACAAAAGAAAAGAGCAAAGGCTAAGATGCCTCAATTGTTTAGGATAAAGGTTATCTTTGAGTTTGATAAAAAAAAAAAATCTAAATAACATCATCCTATGTTTGAGAAAGCCAAATTTAATTATGGTGTGGTATGTTTTAGTTTGATTTTATTTTATATTTCAATTTTAATAACTATCCTTTGGACATGTCATCAATAAAAAAACAAATGTTAATTGTATATATCCGCCTTCTGTCATTTATCTTTCTGTTCCCACAACAATATACATATAATATACAAAATGGGGATTTTTCAGGCATTTAGAAATACCCTGTGATTAATCTGATAAAAAAATGTAATGGTTTGACAGCCACGAATTGGAGGTTACCAAGTTCTTACCTTGGTAACCTCCGCCCGCCCAACCACTTGCCCCCTTGACCCCATCCCATTTCACATTCTTCAGTCTATTGCTCCTGACGACCTTCCTTTTCTCACCCATCTTATCAACACTTCCCTGTCAACTGGCTGTTTTCCTAACCCCCCGAATGAGACAAGAGTTCTCCTGAAGAAACTCACCCTCAATCCGTCTGAAGTAAACAACTACAGACCTGTCTCTCTTCTTCCCTTTCTTTCCAAAACTCTCGAGCGAGCTATCTTTAATCAATTCTCCTCCTATTTTCACCATAACAACCTTCTTGATCCTCACCGGTCTGGTTTCAAGGCAGGCCACTCAACTGAGACTGCCATCCTTGCTGTCTCTGAGCAACTTCACACTGCTAGAGCATCCTCTCTCTCCTCTGTCCTTATCCTTCTAGACCTTTCTGACATTTCCTCCCTTCAGGACCTGGGTGTCTCAGGCTCTGCTCTCTCCCTGCTCTCATCCTACCTCAACGACGGCATTTACCGGGTAACTTGGAGAGGATCTGTGTCTGAACCTTGTCCTCTCACTACTGGGGCCCCTCAAGGTTCCGTCCTGGGTCCCCTCCTCTTCTCTCTGTACACCAACTCTCTCGGCTCTGTCATTCACTCACATGGCGTTTCCTACCACAGCTATGCTGATGACAACTAATCCTCTCTTTTCCGCAATCTGAAACACAGGTAGCAGCACAAATCTCTGCCTGTCTGACTGACATCTCTCAGTGGATGTCCGCACACCACCTGAAAATTAACCTTGATAAGACTAAAATACTTTTTCTTCCAGGGAAGGGCTCTCCCACCCACAACCTGACTATTACCTTTGACAACTCCATGTTAGCCCCCACCCAGACTGCTAGGAACCTGGGTGTGACACTCAACAGTCAACTCTCCCTTACTGCCAACATTACTGCAACAACACGTTCCTGTAGATTCATGCTGCACAACATCAGGAGAATACGTTCCCTTCTCACTCAGAAGGCGGCGCAGGTTCTGGTCCAGGCCCTGGTCATCTCACGCCTAGACTATTGTAACTCCCTCCTCAGCTCATCAAGAATGCAGCCGCTCGACTGGTCTTTAACCTACCTAAATTCACTCACACTACTCTGCTCTTCCGCTCCCTTCACTGGTTACCAGTGGCTGCCTGCATCCGTTTCAAAACATTAGTACTTGCGTACCGTGCTGTGAACGGATCGGGTCCAGTCTACATCCAGGACATGGTCAAACCTTCCACTCCGCTCTGCATCTGCCAATCGGCTTGTTGCTCCCTCACTGCGAGCTAAACACTCAACAAAATCACAACTGTTTGCTGTCCTGGCTCCTAAATGGTGGAACGAGCTCCCCAATCGGGACAGCAGAAAGTCTACACGTCTTCCGCCGCAAACTAAAAACACATCTCTTCCGACTATACCTTGAATTAAAAAATAAAAATAAAAAAGTAGCGATTTAGTAGCACTTATATGGCACTTACCTATAGCCCTTTGTAGTTTGGCCTTCTTGAATAAAATTGTACTTTCTTGATTCTTGTTGTTCTGGGTTTGTACCCTCATGGTTGAATGCACTTATTGTAAGACGCTTTGGATAAAAGCGTCAGCTAAATGTAATGTAATGTAATGTAATGTATGACTATATGAGAGTTTATATGCCACAAGTAAAAACTAATTTGTCTAGATGTCTCCTGACTTGTGTCTGCACTAATTCTGATGTGGATTGTGCATTACATTACATGTCATTTTGCAGACACTTTTATCCAAGCAACTTACAATTAGTGCATCCACATCTATGTGCATGTATTGGGGGTACCAAACTCTCTTCCTTTGAGGCAACCCAACTTCACTTGTGATTCTGGGTTTCAGAACAGAGAAAGCTCTTAGATGTATGTGTAGATTTAGAATGTGTGTACAATGTGTGTTAATGGGGGAGTGGCAATAAACTGTAAATAGAAAGCAATTTGAGTGGTCATCAACACTAGAAAAGCGCTATATAAATACAGACCTTTTATCCGACCATTTACATGCTTTATAATCTGGCATTCTTTTTGTATAGCCTTCTGAAGCGAAAAGTTTTCAACAATTTAATATCTTATATACATATAAGACACAGAACACCTGTTACCAATCAGACTCCCTCCCTGGCACCGTTCTCCAAACCAAATCCTCAATCTCTCACTCATGCAGCCGGCGCTGATCACACCCCACTACCACAGTAACAAAGAAAGTACTTTTTGTTTCAAGAAAACATAAAAAAACAACATTACATATTTTCAAATGCAATAACTTGCCTTTTCGTTCCACAGGAAACTGCAATCCAGATCCAAAGTTAGATCTTAAAAAGGTTGGAGTTGATGTAGCAGGACCTTTCTTATAGCTGGAAAAGAAAAGTAAAAAAGTGTATTGGTTAACATTGCATGTATCACATCATGATAATTCAGCCTCTTGTGGCGCTCTCTCGACCTTTTGCGCCCTAGGCAACCGCCTATGTTGCCAATGCCAGGGGCCACCCCTGTTGGACACTCGGAGCAGGGCAGAGCAGTGGAGCAAGAGGGAGGTAGAGAAGCCATCGCTTATAGACTAGCCTGTTAGCCTGCGAGGGTGGGCTCAAACAGAAATGTCTGGTGAAACGCAGAGGAAAAATCAGTCAGTAGATCACCAGAGAGTATGGAGTGATATACTTAATGGCTGCTCTGCTTATTGACTTAGTTTGTGTTGTTTTGTTAGTGTAGGCTGAATTTAAAGCTGCTGTGGATGAGCGTTAGTTGGTGAAATGAGTTTGTGATTTTTTAGTCCAAGGCAGCTGTTAGATTAAATGGGACTAGATGAGATGAGAACCACCAACAGAAGCCGCTGTCCGTGGTGTCTGTGTGTGAATGTGCACGCGTACAAGCATGCACTTGTTATGGAGGGGAGTGCCCAAATAAACTATTTGCAGGGGCCAATCACGGTTATTTTAAACTGCTGGTAAATTACCTGTCCTACTGAAAACTGGAGACTTCTGAAACCCTTTTTCTCTCATCAGAGATTTCCATTTGGGAAGCAACACAAGTATTTATCCTTGTTACTGTAACATGTCCTGTTCTGTTTCAGTTTACGCTTCCTTGTTTTTTCAAGGTATTACTATGATTCTCCTTTTGACGTAATTTCTGTGAACAAACTTTCAACAAACTTTTAATAAAAACCTCCCAGTCTGAATTCTTCTGATGATGATGATGCTGATGATACTTCTATTGTCAGAACCCATCTGAAATTAGTTTTGCGTCATATAGCAGCTCCATTTCCAACATCACTAGTAACAAAAATTAGGACAGGAGGCAAAAATACATAAATTTAACATAACATTGAAATCACAAAATGTATACAAAAGGCAACAAATTAAGTTCCATATTTCAGATTGACTGTTGCACAAAGGAATTTTTCAGTTTCACATTATTAAATCGTGGAACCCTGTTGTATAGTAACAATGCACTCTATATTCACTGTTCAGGACAAGATTGGGATCAGAATGAATTCCAGGTTATTTTAGGGGCACGGTTGTTCTTTGTCTGTTGAATTCATACAGTGCTGCTGCATCAATATACAAACCCGAAACGCTGTCTCTAACCAGTTTGCCCTTTTTGGGCAACTATAGCAACATGGCAGTCTTTGCCCATTCTAACATAATAAAAACACTACGGTTTTTGATTTAGATATGAGAATTATATCCCAGTTTTTCAGAAAGATCCTGAGAAATTCTACACACTTTTCCTTTCAATCTTCGATGCTTAATGTTGGGTAAATAATTAACTCTCTGTTATTCCCAGGATAAGGGCGTCCGCCCCCTGTACCACCATGATAAGCGCCCCTGTGTATAACTAATTTTCATTCATTCATTGTGATCATGATTTATAGCAATGATTTAGCATTTAGGTCATATTTCTGTTGTTGCTTTGACAACAGTTGAACAGTCTGTGTGGAGAAGATGGTCAGCTGGACATGCTAAGGGCTGACCTGAGTCTGCTCAACATAAGCACCCGCAACTTGGAGGCCAAAATGACAACCATCAGTCTCAAACCAGGTATGCCAGTATATAATTGAAGTCATCACAATGTCATCAACATTAACTATGCTGCTCATAAATAACACCAATAGAACATTTTCTAGTTGGTGCCCTCTGTGGATTTTTGCCGGAAGGATTGGTTTCAAATATGAAATACTTTCATGATTGAATCAACCCTAACAATATATTGTTTGTTATCCTCAGGGCCTCCAGGTTCTCCAGGAACAGATGGACTGCCAGGACATCCAGGGGGACCTGGAGAAATGGGCCTCAAAGGTGAGTCCACCTTATGAAACTCCATAGCAAAGGTAAAGGCTTGAGTTAAAATTATAAAAAAATGAGAAGGTGGTTGTGCCTGGTGCTGTTATCACTGAGTAACTGGGAGAACACTGATTAATTAAAAGGAACACCCTGTGAGAGTAAAGTTATAGATGTGGCTATGTTTCTCTTAAATGCACCCTATTATTGATCAATTTAAGATATCTGTTATGGCTTGTTCCAACCTTTGATCTGAAAACAACACTAGACTAAGTTTCTCTTTGTACAAACTTACAACTGATTTTGTTGTCCAAAACCACCTTTAGTGGTATGTCCCATCAGGACTTGGGTACCTGTAATCCATACCCAGCACAGATATTCCTCTACACTATCCAAGCCACTTGGTAATGCCTCTCAGTGTGTGCTGTCCCAGTCTCTATCTTACACTCTGCTACTATGTGCTGGACTGTTTCAGGGGCATCACCGCATTGCCTGCACTTTGGGGTTTTTTTATGCTGAAAGACACTGACCTCTATGTGCTTAGGGCCTGTTCTTGTGCTGCCATGATTAGTACCTCTATGCTGTCTGTCAGACCAGCCTTTTCCAGCCACTAGTAGGATATCTTGATATCAGCCACTTCCTCTATGTGTTGGTGGTACATGCTGTGCAGGGGCTTGTCCTTCCAGCATGATGATGGTTCCTTGTTCTCATCATAATTATTGGGTGTCTGCTGTCTGAGGGATTCACTTAGCAGCTCGTCACTTGGGGCCATTTTCCTGATGTAATCCTGAATTTTCATTGTTTCATCCTGGATAGTGGCTCTGACGCTCACTAGTCCTCAGCCCCCTTTTTTCACTCAGTGTACAGCCTCAGGGTACTGGACTTGTGGTGAAACCTTACATGCATTGTAAGGAGCTTCCTTGTCTTGGCATCAGTGGCCTCAATCTCTGCCTTTGGCCAGGTTATTACACCCGCTGGGCATCTGATGACTGGCAGGGTGCATGTGTTGATGGCTCTGACCTTGTTCTTTCCGTTCAGCTGACTTTTCAGGACTTGTCTTACTCTGTGTAGGTATTTGTCTGCGGCTGACTTACTTGCAACCTCTTCATGGTTTCCATTTGCCTGTGGGGATCCCAAGGTTTCCTTGACCGGGATTCGAACCCCTGGCCAAAGTCAGTTATCTTAGGCCATCCATATATATGTATACACACATATAGCAGTCAATGAGGTTGGTGCAGTTTTCCTTCAGTCTGCAGGCCAAGATTAATCTTCTTCTACGTCCTCAGATAGACAGCAGCAGTGGTCGCCAACTGCTCGCCAACTGGCAGCCTGCGGCTTGGCCAATACTATCTGACCTGCCAGATAATTTTGATGATTTAATTCTTTTTATTTCATCATATTGGACTAACATAGACATTCAAGGGTACAGGTGCTAATCTCCGTCATGGCAGCAACATTCATCGAATCCCTGTCTCCTTAACAAGTTGTCTTCAAAGTAAAAACACGTTTGTTTGTTACTGTTATGCTTTATATGAAGCTAAATTAAAGAGCTCTTTTGAAAAGTTGAGAACTTGGGTCTGAAGGTTGTTTCAATTGCTTAACAGACCTCTGAAATTGTTGACATTGAATGGATGAAAGCACAACAGCAGTTCAGTAAATCATTCAAACCTATATATAAGCCACAGACACGAAGACTAATGACGCAAACAGTTTCATTTCATTTCATTGACTGAAAAACCAGGTAGGATGAACACAAAGTTTTCTTACTTCACTCGTCTGCACCATAGACTGCACACAATGCCCAGCACCACTTTAAAAGTAACAGTATATTTTAGGCCTATTGAAGGAGGACTAACTAATGGCTTGAGAGCACATCAAAGGAGCAGTGATTCTTAAATTTATAATACACATCTATTATTCACCTATCGTGAAAGGTGAGATAACACAGATATTGCTAATAGCTTTTCATCTGACTATTATTTTAGACATCTCTGTATGTCTGTCTGTCTGTCTGTCTTTCTGGCATGTGTAGAAGGGACACTGCTTTAGTACAGGAATAATTTGCTGAACTCACTTGATTCGATTACTTCTTTTAATATCTACAAGACATCTTTGCTTGTTGACCTTAAATCTACCTTGTTCTTGTTTTTGATTATACTTACATTCTGTTTTAGCTTAGAAGTAGATTTGGTATTTCTGACATTTTTGTTTGTTCACCTGGTTTATATTATATTTTGGCTTTATTTATTTACTTCTGATTGCAATTGAATTGATGCAGTTGATATAGTTTCATATAGGGGGAGCCCTAGTGTGTATGTACTGTTGATGTTATTGTGTTGATTTTCCTGTGCCACTGATTGTTTAAGTCTTTCTAATTATTATTCATGTATTTTTTTAATAAAACTTTGTATGTGTTATTTTGTATGCTTGCTAAATTCCATGTTTTGTGTATGAGGACCCACTATACTTGATTTACAGCGACCTGTGATTGAAATATATGTATTATTCACATGCGTCCTCAAATCAACTTACTAAGTCTGTTGACTTGTATGTAGGCTGACTTCTTACTGGTATAGAGCATACATTACTCCTGTCTGTGTGCATAAGTCTTCATACTTCCCTGATAGTACTGAGTAGCAGAAGCTGGAGTCCATCAATAACTTACATAACTGAATGATTCTGTCCAGGTGATATTGGTGTTGCTGGCCCTCCAGGACCAAAAGGTGTCAGTGGACCTAATGGACAACCTGGAGAGACAGGAGTCGCTGGGCAAACTGGTGGGTTTCATGAGGACCATTTGTGTAATAATGTGTGTTTGTTATTCTTAAAGCTGTACAAAGTATGATTCACAAAAAAAAGGAGGTTAAATCAAACTTTTGCTGCAGCATAAAAAGTGCCCCATTCACACCAGTCAAAATGCTGATGGGGACTTTAGTGCTCACCAGAGCTGACAAAAATAAATGGCAGACCAAGTTTGACATCTGGAAAAAGTTGGACTCACGGATGTAGGAACCCTGTAAATATCTGTCTACTTTGGGAAAAGAATGGCAGCTTTGTTTATTGTATTCAAATCTCGTAGCTCCAACTCAAAACCACTTCACTGTTTCAGGGCCACGTGGACTCACTGGACCTCCTGGACCCACTGGTAAGCTTCCCCTTCTATTAAGCTGTCATGGTATCGGAAGCCATTATTAGCCAGGATTACAGCATAGCTGTAGGGCAGGGTTCGGCAACCTTTGTTACATGAAGTGCAATTTGAAATTTTCTTGTTAATTAGTGTGCCATATCAACATTATTTGGGTGGGGGGGGCTAGCTGTTGCTAAATGCTTCACTTTCTGCCCCATTCCCGCAGAGAAATTAACTAGTTTTGAGGCCACTATGTTCAAAATTTCCCTGTTCCACGTTGCCCCAAAAAACATCAAAACCACTAAAAGCTCACGTATTTTAAATGAACATAGTGCCTCAAAATTCTCATCTAACTTTTCCACAGGTCTTCTTGACCATAACCCTTACGAGTCATCTGATCCAAATGTTTTACTCGATGGCTTGAATCTGGTTCTGCCAGAGGTTTCTCCCAGTTAATAAGGGAGTTTTTTCTCTCCACAGTCGCCAAAGTGCTTGCTCATTGTGGGAACTGTTGGGTTTCTCTATAAACTTAAGGTCTCGACCTTATTATGTTATGATTTGGCTCTTAAATTAGACTGAACGGAATATCTTTTATGACAATCGAATCTTAATTTTGCCATGGACCTTTGTGTGAAGCACTTTGTAACCTCGTTTAGATAAGTACGACAAAAACAAATAATATTATTATGATTATTATTATTATTATTATTATGATTATTATTATATTACAAAGCTGTCACATAATAATTTAGCTATTAGTATCAAATGTCATGAATTCCATTCCTTCCCGTGTGTCAATATACAGCACAGCTGCTGTCATTAATCCATTGTTTTGTTCATGTAAGATTTATTATAAGCATAGTAAGTACAGGTGTGAACGCACCGAAATGCGTCCTCAATGTGGCTTGAGCTCTAATCACTCAGACCGCATTCGGAAGTGGTCTGGAATGCATGTCACCACATTCCTTTCGCTGTGTCAACACAAATGCATCATATACACATTACAAACACACTGCCAACCAACACATCGACATACTCAGAATGGCCTTTGCGATGTATAACATTATCTGCATATAGAGCAGGGAAGACACATTCAGGACACAATTTAATGCCAAGTATGAACAGACAAACTTGAAGCTGTCTACTTGTAATCAGATTTCTCAGTACGAATGTTAATACCAGTCCTGAACTGGTTCAATGACTTGCTTACAGACACACAGTAATACCAAATGATCTTTACTGTGAGAGGACCATGACCTTCCCTGGTTTCACATCATGTTGCAGGTTTGTTGAAAGTGGAACATAAAGCAATATAACGCTTCCTGGATGGAAAAAATGGATCAGCAAATTTAAGTTGTGAAACAGTTCAGTGTCTCTTCCTCATTTTCCTCATGATGCTCATCACTAATATTATATTGCACATACACTGCTATTTCATGTGAAAAACATCATTTGCACAGCTAGTATTGTTCATAATCATCACTGTGTGTGTGTGTGTGTGTGTGTGTGTGTGTGTGTGTGTGTGTGTGTGTGTGTGTGTGTGTGTGTGTGTGTGTGTGTGTGTGTGTGTGTGTGTGTGTAAACCTGGGCTCCAAGGGGCCCCAGGAAATCAAGGTCCAGGTACAAAGGGAGAACCTGGGACCCCAGGTAAGGGATTAGATATAAGTTGTGGTTCATAGCACAACTATTAAGTTTTATTCAACTAGACCTGACAACAAAGAACATCTTAAGAAACAGTTTTTATTTCTCATAGCCTATTAATTTGTTTCCTTGTCAGTGAAAAAAACAGTATAGGGTCTCCATTCATAGAGTACCAAGAGTTGTTGTTATTGAAAGAAAATTTAACCTTTTAGTATTTTGTGACTTTTCTATTTTAGAGACCTTTCTATCTTAGGAAGTAGTAGTAATTTCTAATTATATTAAGATGTGACATATAGTTTAGTAACTGTTGTCCTCTCATACTCTTTCAGGCCATCATGGAGACAAAGGTGACAGAGGGAACACTGGCCAAAAAGGTACACATTTTTTTTTCAATTCAGTTCAATTTAATTCAAATCAATTTAGTTAAAAGAAGATTGGAAATTGGAGTAATTCAACAGCTCCTACAATAAACAAACACTTGGTAATTGTGGAGTGAAAAAACTCTTAACAGGAAGAAACTACAAACAGAATTTTTGGAGGAGGGCTGTTATCTATCGAAAGATGTTACATGCCCAAAGTGTACACCAAAATGTGTGTTTATTTGTGCCCATAGAAGTATGCTTGTGTGTGAGATACCAAAATCATTTATGCTGATTTGTTTTGTACCTACAGGATCTTCGGGTGTTTCTGGTGTTCCTGGGCAAAAAGGAAATCTTGGACTTGTTGGTCCACCAGGACCTCAAGGTCAGGTGCATAGTGTATAACATCTATAATGCTTATACAGACTATTACAGGTCATTATGTCCTCATAAAATATGTAAACTAGTCATGTCATTTTAAATGGCATAAATCATTTTTGAATCCAGGCTTGATTTTTTTATATGTAAATGTTATCAATTATTTGTTCAGTATTAAGTGTTTTTTTCTGTCATACTTCTATTAATAATCTTATTTGAATGCATACATTATAATTAGATTAAGGTACATTTCTTTGTTTTAATAATCTTGTGGGCTTTAAAATCCTGATTGGTACCTATAATTGTAAAGCAGAGTGCATGTTTTTCAAGTCTGACAGAAAAAGGAAAATTTTCCCAGGAAATTTAAATTAACTTTAAATCAACTGAAATCAAATTACAGTTCCAGCAGGAGGAAAGAGAACACATCACATGTTCCACATAGAGATTTATGATAATGATGAGACCAATATAAATAATAATAATACAATTAATAATACTGTGTTTTCAAACTGTAGATTTATTCAATTCATGATTATCTATTGGACATGCAAGGTTTAGCAGCTCACATCAATGATGTCCAGCAATGTTTCATTCATAGCAGAGGAACTAGTGGTCTAAATGGAGCTCAAGGAAAGTTAAAGTTCTGAAAAATGCTACAGTTAGGGTTAAAAGAGATAAAGATAAAAGTAATAATAAAATAAAAAATAGCACAGGGGTATTTTCACGAGTTGTACAAGTATAAATAAGAAACTGGACAAACAAGTCCAACTCCTGTACAACTTCTGAAGATACAATGAACTTGATGACTAAGCATTTTCATAGATAAAGAATACGTGTGGCTTACAAATACAATATTTCTCAATGGTAGCTTGTTGATACAGGGCACTGGGGCGCTGCCCCTCCAACATCCTGAGACAAAAAAGCCTTTATAAAAATGTTTATATTTATAATTTAACTAGATAATAATAGTTTACTCGTACAATGTGCCTGTGAGCATTCAATATAAATTGTTTTCAAATTGTATTTGGTCAAATGAAAGTGAATGTGGGACCTAAAAGTTTTGGCAACCACGGGACCTGAGGCTGCTCTTTAATTGGTTGTTGCGCAGCTCTCTGTGCCCCAGACTATCCCACTTTTATTTACAGTGAATAGGTATTGCTTTATGTTTTTTTTTAACTAATGGGATTTGTCGACCCTTGCACAAGAAAAAAAGAGGAAACTATTGCAGCAAACTGCACACACTTATAGAAATCCGTCCCCTAAATATGCCAGATTTTTTGCATCAGAATCCATGAATTATTCCTTTGGAAATAAGTATAAATGTAAAACAACAACAATAAAAAAAAAGTAAAAAAATCCCTGGATCTTCACAAAAATTCAATGGGTTCTTCCCTGACCCATATCACACCCTTTCACCATGTTTCAAGGTAATCCATCCTGTCTTTGCATAATCTTGCTAATAACAAACGAGCAAGCCAACAAAAGGACAGGGCTAATGAAAAATTTCATTTAAAAATGATGCAATCAGTATGACACACAATCACTATCAAGTGCATTTTCCTTTACAGGTCCTTCCGGACCACCAGGGACCAAAGGAGACAAGGGAGAGCAAGGAAACCCACTAGAGTGTAAGTCTGCACAGTACTGACATGGGAACAGCAGAGACAACAGGAGCAGCAATCAGCATAGATATGAATACAACTAATAACTAAACTCACTGAATATGACTTTGAAGGTATGTTAAATAAGTCTCCAATGTCTCCAAATGTGTGTCTGATGGTGATATATGGAAGGTCTCACGGAAATTTTTTTTACATCACGAGTTAATGTTAAATGTCTGTCCGTGCAAATATCACATGGGCATGGTGGTGGCCCACCTGTACCAGAGGACTAATCAGCACAGCTGAGGGCTGTTAGCTGAATGATCCTCTTGTACAAAAGGCAGCAGCAGAGCTGCCAGAGGGAGAGACACTCAGGAGGGACACATGGGAAGAGACTCACGGAGAGAGACTTAAAGAGTCTGACCTGAGGTGAGCTGTAAAGCCGAGGCCTCAGGATAAATAGCTGGCAACTTTAGGTTGATTTTAATTTATGTTTGGTCAGTTTGAGGAAGAAATAAAATGCCGGAAAGCAACTCCTTTGTCTCTGGCTGTGTGTGGGAAACGCCGGAGGCATCGTCATTTGCCACAATCACCTTTAGAAAACAATACGATCGACAACGTTCATGTTGTTAGGGTTCTTACATTTTTAAGGCAAGTTTTAACCACAGGCGACTTGCATCAACATCTGGAATTTAAAATGTACAAATATTACCAGTTAACATAATCACCAGTTAAACTGAAACACTGGCTTTAACTGAGTTATGGACTAAAACAAGGTTCATTCAAAATCAGAGGGAAGACATAATGCACGATCCTCTGGTACAAAAGGCAGCAGCAGAGCTGCCAGCTGTTGGTTACATTGCAGCCTTAGTTGACTTCGGTTGCGGTACTTCCTTTTGGTTCAAATGCATCTTGCAACACTCACACATCATGTTGACTCACCCACGGCTACACTCCACTTGTTTTTTTGTTACTTTTTATGTATGTCTTTAGTCATGGCTTAATAAATATACTGTTGTTGACATTTAACAGTGGTGTGTCGGCCGTTTTGTCATGGCCTTAAGAGCCGTGTGACACTTTGTTTTGGTAAATGAAAGCTAAGAAATATACTGTTAGAATCTGAGGAGTCTGGGCTTTCATATGATAATCAATCAATCAATCAAATTTTATTTGTATAGCCCATATTCACAAATCACAATTTGTCTTATAGGGATATGCAGCTTGTGTTGTTAGCATGAAGTAGCATGATCGTCAGTGGATATGTACACAGGGTTTAGTTGCTTGTTGTTGGAATTGTGTTTGGTTTAAGTGAAAATGGTCGTCATGGGCATTTAGCCACAGTCTACCCATTCTAACGAGGTATAGCATGTCCATTTTCACAAAAAAAATATTTTGGATATGTGAATGCATTGTTCTTTGTCAGTGTGTGTAATGTCCAAGTTTTAGACAGGTTAAAGGGATAGTTCACCGAAAAATGAAAATTCACAAATTATCTACTCACCACGATGCAGATGGAGGGGTGGTTGAAGTGTTTGAGTCCACAAAAGTTTCAAGGGTAAACAGCATTGCAAAGGAGTTCAATACAATTGATGTCAATGGTGACCTAGACTGCAGACGTAATAAAACAACAGAAATACATAACATGCCTCCATACTGATCATGTTGTGTCCGCAAGCCCCGACCTTCATATATAACTCGAAACGAGGTCAAATACACCATGTTTTTAGCTTAACTATCCCTTTAAGATGTAAGGGAGTTACTCAGTGCCAAGCACAACCCACTTTTAGCGTTACCTCTGCATCCTCCACACACATATATAAAAACAAATGACAGATTTTCACTATTGTTTATAGGGCTGGGTGTCGCCACTGATTCTCCAAATCGATTTGATTCCGATTCACAAGGTCTAGATTTGTTTCGATTCAGTTAGGGATATTTCAGTGTACCATACCATCTTTGCTTGGATATGAAAGGGAAAAAAAACTAATGCTGTAAACTGTGCAAGGAAACCTCTAACAAGGTGCATTATTAAAGTTATAAAGGTAGGCCTGTCATGATACCAAATTTTATTAGATATATCTTCCCAGAAATGATTGTGATAAATTATATTTGATTCATAATTTTGAAACCATACCAGGGCCAGTATGAGTAAGTGTAAGCTCTGTCTCGCTCCATCTCCAGACACAGATATGAGATGAGAGAAGCGACTCGCTAACTCGCTAAAATGTTGCTGCTGTTGTATATGTAAAATTAATCAGAGAATCGATTCTTTTAAACCCAGCCCTTACTGCTTGTATATAGTGTTTGGCTTTCTTGTTTCATTGTAGAGCTGTACCTTGCTCTCTCTCGCTCTCTCTGGTCACATTCAGAAAGACCACCGGCAGCACCAGGAGAAATCCTGCCTGTGTCTGTGATCAGTTAAATCATCCATAAAATGTTATCATCCTCAGCAGGCAGGCGCTTTCACTGTTCACGTTCATGCGACAAGCATACAGCTCATAAAGACCTCAGCCTGACACTGACCCTGCTCTGCCCCCCCCCAAATCAGCACCTAAAGTTAACCTGCTTTCAGACATGCACTGAACTCCATAGATCCTCAAATATTTCTCCGTAGGGCTGTATATGAATGCAA
This sequence comes from Hippoglossus hippoglossus, assembly GCF_009819705.1. NCBI lineage: Eukaryota > Metazoa > Chordata > Actinopteri > Pleuronectiformes > Pleuronectidae > Hippoglossus > Hippoglossus hippoglossus. Next base: position 24,663,011 of record NC_047171.1, read on the forward strand.
ATGTACGAGTAAGAGCCTCAGGAATTTCTGCAGGCTTTCATTGCTTGTCCCCCGCAGAGACTCCGGAGCCTATCTGAGAACACAGCAGGAGATCCTCTGCAGGATTCAACATGAGCAAGTGGTTGTGGTTATGACGCTTCTAATATGCGACAGACACAAAAATTCTAAATATAGAAAGAATACAAATATCTCAGGATATAAAACCAGTGCCATTAAAGTTATATACTGCCTCTAACTGCAGCACTTTCCCTTCATCCTCCATAGGATTTGTTGCTGTTGTGAATGTGTCTGAGTGGAGAATCTCACTTGTTCGTGTGTGAAAAGAAACCTCTGGAGAAAGTCCGGACCCAATTCTCTAGAGTTCATGTTTATACTAATCTAGAGATATTCTTCAAAGTAATATTGTCCCCCGTGTTTTGAAAAATTTTGTACAAATACACAGACAGATGGGGATTTTAAGCCTGCTGCAGGCTTCGCTGGTGCACATATATCAAAAACCACCTTCTACCCTCCAAATGGAAGCGAGGTGATGGGGGAGCAGTGGCTCATTAGCTCTTCACAGGGCTCTTCACACAGGGTCAAGAAGGGGATTGTGGAGCTTCATCTTCTTGGTATTTTGAATATTTTGACCACATGATATTAGAGTTTTTCATACCTTAAAATAAATTGTTGAAAGGGGTGTAATATGTCTCTTAAAATATCATAAAATTGACTTTGATGTCACCATAATATTGGAAATGAAAGAAAAAGCCAAATATGCTCCAAAGAAGAAATTGCAAAAGCAAATTGACCCCATCGCACTATTAAATCCTTCACATCTGGAGCTTTTTGCTGTTGCAGTGAATGTGCGTCTTGTGCCCGGGAGATCCCGAGGGCGAGTGGAGGTGAGGAACAATGGGCTCTGGGGAACCGTGTGTGACGACAGCTTTGACACAGAGGATGGCAGGGTGATCTGTAAGATGCTGGGCTTCCAATCTGCCATTTCCACCTACACTGCCAGCCCAGGTAAGGTCTGCTGCTACAAACGCGTCATGTCCTCTGTTCCATATAAGAGGAACAGAGGACATCCTTATCTAAACCATCAACCCTTAAATTTGTCTGCATACATGTGGTTCTATGTCTATGTGTGTGTCATATTAACTACTATTTCTCCCTTTCATTGTGTTGAATTTGCTGTTGAACATGATGTTGAATGAAACCACTGTGCAAGAAATAAGAAATGGTAATGAAGGGTATTTGCTACTAAAACCTCTATTACTTGGAAAAATACCTACTTGGCTTGTAAAAACACAAATTGCTGAAGTGTCAAAATATCTTCAGTCAAATTTGAAAATTAATCTTTACAGAGAACATGTATTGCGAACAGCGAACAAACACCTATCCATGAAGACTGGTGGCTTGTTTATCCACATACAGAAAATGTAAAGAGCATAAGGAGTTATGGGCCTGAAATATTTCTTGTTGAACAGCGTGTCTGTGTTTCTAGACTAGTCCAGTTTATTGTCTATGTGGACACCAGGTACTCCTCGATGATAACGACGATAACTAGGCTCAGATAGGTCCTTCACTTTCTAAAGTCCACCACCAAATCCTTATTGTTTGTATGTGTGGGGTTTCATCCAAAAACCTGTTCACCAAACTCCTCTGCTCAGCCTCCCGTTCCCTGGGAGAAAGGGCCCCTGAGGCCATTAATGAAGCATCCACCTGCACACCCAGTAGCTTGTGGCTGAGAAAGGCAGTCCGAATAGAGCCAGAAGAGTTTTAAAAAAAAGACTCACAGTGCTCCCAGCACTTTCTGGTTGAGCATAAGCTCAGTGAAGCAGAGATATGATGGCGTCTTTCACTCCAATATGGGGCTGGTAGGTGAACTGCAGAGGGTCCAGTGATGGCTTGACTTCTGAACAGATCCTCTCCTGTGTTGAGGTAAATGGTGTTGAGAGGAAGAGATGTGAGGAGGGTTGGGGTAGGGGTGTGGGGAGCAGGGAATGGATATAGATGTTTGAGGAGAGGTCACTGAGGGGGGTGATTCATAAAAGGGTCTGGAGGGAGGGTGAAGTGATATCGACAAACCTGTTAAAGAAAACATTTCACTCATTGGTGAGGTGCAGGTCTCCTTCTAAGCCCGTCATTCTTTTTTTACTCACCCAGGGTCTATTGTTAGGGAATAGCATACAGAGTATTAAAGGGCCCATATTGTACACCTTTCTGGGATTTAATTTCAGGTGTTGGTACCCCTAAAATGATATATCAGTGGTTTAAAGTCGAAAAAACAGCTTTTTTCAAAGAATGCTTCGTTTCTCTGTTTGATTTATTCAGTGTGATTTCTGTTGTCATTGATGGCCACTCTGTTCTGTTCCCTTTGGGGCTCTTGCTGCTGTTCTCCCTGGCATACGCTTTCCATGTATGCACGTGGAAGGGCAGGGAGAGCCAAGAACAGATTCCATACCGCCAAATGTAACTTATGCAAATGAAGATTTCTTTGAAGAGAGCGGTCCTGACTGAACTGTTGTTCAGGTTCCCTGAAAAAATGAAAATGTTTGTTAACTTCACAGGTAGACCTGAAGAGGTGATTTGTAATCACATGAACAGGGATTACAAACCTGAAACAGTATAAAAAGTCCTGGTTGTAGAAAGTGTCTCAGTGTCCTCTGGTCCCTCGTCCCCATGATCTGAGTGCTCATAGCTTAGTGTTGGTGTAGTGGCTCATATTAGAAACAAAACACCTTGATCTCCAGCAACCAATTGTTGAGACAATGAAAACCATGTAGAACCATATTTCCAAAAATAGTTGTCCTTTATATTCTATTAATGGGATGGGGGGTTGGCAAGCATCCCCTTTTTAAACAAGTTTAATAAAGACATGTAGTAGAGCTTAGTTCCTTTATTATCCAAAACGTTATTATTTCACACAAAAATAATCATTAGAATTGTTTATTGCTCTCATTCTGTAGGGTCTGGTAAGATCTGGTTGGACGAGCTACGATGCCTAGGAACAGAGTCTGATATCTTTGACTGCCCACACAGTGGAATTGGTGTTAACAACTGCCAACACAGCGAAGATGCTGGTGTGCACTGCCTCTAGAATGATACAGTACATATACATGTAGACAGTACAGGATATATATGTGTGTCTATACATCTCATGCTACGTTTCTCTTTATTACACTATTTGATTCAATTACAGTGTACTGTCAAAATAAGATTGAGCAAATAAATAATAATCTCTACTCTGTTGTCTGCCTTTTTTTATTAATTTTTTTATGTTTCCAATCAGTACCTGTCTTCCTTCACTTCACATCTCTTGCCCTAAGCTTCATGCATGCCATCACCTTTTCATCCATCACACAGATGACTTTGCAGAGGTCAGCAAAGATAAAGTTGCATAAGTAATGCTGAGGAATGGTTTCTGCCTCAGGTATACTGTAAAATACACATATTGAGTTCACTTATATTGGCATCACAGTCATTAAACTTAAATTGGTAATCACAACCACAAAAAACAATACAAACAAACAATTGAGTAAAATAAAAAAACATCCCGCTTAAACCCTACCCCCACCCTCAGTCCAGGCCACAGCTCCTCATAAAATGTTCCTACTAAATTACTTCACTAATATCAGACCTAAACCTCCAGGATGGCACATCCATACGTGCAGTCGCAAGAAGGTATGCCAAGTCTCTCTGCAGAGTCTCAGAAGCATGGAGGAGATACTAGCAGACCACAGACTTTTCAGGAGCTAACTGATTCCCTGATCCAGGTCTGGGAGGAAATCCCCCAGGACACCATTCACCGACTCATTAACCACCATCAACAATCCATTCAGTAGTTATAGGGCAGACATACTTCACAAAAATACTGGTACAATACATGTGACTTACATGATGGGAGACTGATGACATCTCATGGGAACACAAGAACACACATGCAAGAACCCACGATGAGGCAGGCCTATTATGTCTCCTTTCTCTTATGTTGGAACCTCAGTTCTGCTAACTTTAAATTCATGGTCTGGCCAGTTGCCTTCTCGTGGCGCTTCATGACAGCATCTGCAAAACAAGACAATTTTTTAAGAGAACATTTGGATTAGTTAGAGGTGACTCAAGGTGGTTCTTGTTAAATTATTTTGTACCTACAGAAAATGTCTTTAAACAAATGTAATTACTGTTAAAATAATGGGGTTTATGTGACAGACTCAGGAAGTTTGGGAAAATTGAACCTTGATATTATAGCAGTAAATATTTTAAAAGTAAAAGTTTAACTCCTTTCCAGCTAAGTACGTTTGACTACATAAGGCATGAAATGAAATGGGAACAACTCACTGTGTGAGAGATGGAGCAAGTGCATATATCTGTGTATAAGTGATTAGAGTGTGTCTGGAGAACATAGATTCCCATTACCTATTGTACATTTTTCCTGAAGAAAAATTTGTGGCCATGTATATGTAACCAACCTTTTTGCATGTATACGTATGTGTATTGCTGTGATATCAGTGCAGAGGTATGAGAAGAAAAGAACTGCATCCTTATTTTAAATAATTTTAATCTGACTAACACTGGATCTAGGGCAGGGAAATATAAATATTGTTAACACTTAAATAGAAATATAATATATTACATTAAAATTCAATAAACCTTGATATACTGTTGACTGACAGCATACTTACATCCTTATAAAACACTTAAACATAGCTACTTCTTGTCATATATTGAAACAGACACCCCACAGTTTAGGAAACTAGGAAGCTTTGACCTTCCCTGGATCCAGCACATCTCCTGCCTCTTCTCCATGTGTTCTTGGATTTTTCGACCTAAATATTGAAATGCCGTCGTCGTGGTCAAGAGCTCTCCGTGCGGCGGCGGCTTTTACAGCCTTCACAACCGCGGCGGACGCTTCCATGCGGAGGATGCGCTCCCTTCGTGCGATGAACGGAGTCACGAGAGCCTTTCCCAGCTGCTCTAGGAACACCCTCCGCTTGTTCCGCTTGCCCCGCATCCAGTCTGGGTTGATCTCTCTGATTATCACGAAGGCGTTGTAGGAAGAGACGTCGAGAATGTTGTGGAAGACGAGCAGGGGCCAGCGCGCGGTCATCCTCCTGCAGCTGTACGTTCCGATCACCTTGTCTAGGTTGTCCACGCCACCTTTGTTGCGGTTGTAGTCCAGGACGATGACCGGTTTCCCGTCCTCGCGGTCGCTGACGTTGGCCCCGGCGTGCCGCGTGCTCAGGAGCACCACGTTCCTGTTTCTCTTTGGGATGTAGGACACCAGAGTGGTGGGGGGCGTGAATGCGAACTTGGATGAGAACACCTCTCTTCCCTTGACCGCGAGCAGCCCGGTCGGGAGCTCGGGCTTGTTCTTCCGAACCGTGCCGACCACGTGATCTTCCTCTCCAGGAGCTGCCGCGCGAGTTCGTAGGAGGTGAAGTAATTGTCGCACGTGACGTTACGACCGTGCAGTCCCTCCGTTACATTGAGCACTACCCGCAACCCCTGGTTCTGTTCTGGGCGTCCGCCGCTCGGCTTTCCGGTGTACACTTGCATCTTCCAAGCGTAGCTGGATTTTGCATCGCAGGCCACCCACGACTTGATCCCGTATTTCGCCGGCTTGCTGAGCATGTACTGTCGGAAAGGACACCGGCCTAGGGAGAAGAAGAGGAGGAGAAGAGATGAGAGGAGATGAGGACGAGGACTAGCAGCCGCTATCTAGCTATAGCTACATAACATAATAACATAACATAATAATAATATTTTAAAAAATGAAAAAAAAGACTAACCTCTGAACGGAACCAGTTGCTCGTCCACGGTCACTTCGGGCCCCCGGGTTGTAGAGGCCTCGTCTTCGCCGTCGTCGTCCTCGTCTCTGTCTTCTTCTCGGTCTGCTTCTCCATCTGCTTGCCCATCCGCTTCTTGGTCTGGCTCTTTCGCGGCCTCTTCGGGTTCAGAGGATGGTTGCTGGGAGAATAGCTGTTGGAGAACCTGTTCTCTGGTGAAACGCGCCTGACGTGACATTGTGACATGGTCAGGGAGGGTGGCACACGGAGAATGGCACACCGGCTTCTCTGTGGGTCTAATGTACCCCCCTAGATTATGGAATCAGGTGTGGGTCTAGATGACCCCACAGAGCACCACAGCGCCCTCTCTGGGGGTCTAAATGACCCCCCAGGAGAATCGAGAATGACAATCCATTGGTCTCAATTACCCCAGGAGAATTGGATAATGACAATCCTTGGGTCACCCTAACCCTAACCCTGACCAGCCAGGGCTTGCGGATGATCGCACGCACGCATGGCCCACACACACACACTCTGGGTCAATCCGACCCAGGAACAACACGAGGGTTAACCCTCAACAAGAGTAAGGAAAAACTACTAAAAAAACCTTTTAACAGGGTAAAAAGAAGGTAGAAACCTCAGATAGAGCTACATGTGAGGGATCCCTCTCCCAGGACGGACAGAAGTGCAATAGATGTCAAGTGTAAAGGAGAACATCAGAAAGATAAGGGTTTTATCAGCATTGATAAGAATAAACATTTTGAAGCATAACTGAAGGTCAATGAATTGATGGATTATTGTCAGTAATGGTCGAGTATCTGAGGAGAAATACTATATATCGAGCAGTCCTGCTGCAATCATAGTCTATGGTCAGCAGCCACCACGATCATGATCCACCATCAAGATCGGATGCCACTATAGTCCACAGTCATTGTCCACTGCCGCCATTAGGATCCACCATCAGCTGCCACCTCGATCGTGGTCCACCACCATTATCAGATGCCAACACGATAAAGGATCCGCCATTATTATCACGATCAGCCAGCACGATACAGAATCCGCCGTACTGGATCCACCATTACGATCTCTGATACGCGATCCACCATCATAATCCACGATGTGGCCGCAGCCGCGGCCCTGGATCTGCGGACGATAAGGCAAAGGGACTCCGGGAAGAAGTCAAGTCAGTAACATGTATTGATGAGATATTAATTTCTTTGATGTGATAAGGATTGAGAAGAGGAAGGAGAAGCTGGAAAGAGAAGCTCTGTGTGTCATGTGTCCCCCGACATTCTAGACCTATAGCAGCACAACTGGGAGCAGGTCTAAGACAAGCCTGGACCGGCTCTAACTATAAGCTTTATCAAAAAGGAAAGTTTTAAGTCTACTCTTAAACGTACAGATGGTGTCTGCCTCCCGAACTGAAAGTGGGAGATGATTCCGTAGGAGAGGAGCTTGATAGCTGAAGCTCTGGATCCTACTCTACTTTTAGAGACTTTAGGGACGACAAGTAAGCCTGAATTCTGGGAGCGCAGTGCTCTAGTCTAATGGGTTGATATGGTACTATCAGCTCTTTGAGGCATAATGGTGCCATATTATGATGAGGAGGAGAATTTTAAATTATATTCTAGATTTAACCGGAAGCCAGTGTAGCGATGCTAATACTGGAGAAATGTGGTCTCTTTTCTTAGTTCTTGTCAGGACACGTGCTGCAGCTATGATGGTATATTACCGTAAGTACTTAAAAATGTACCTCTGAAGTTACTCCGAAGAAGAGTCTCCATGTCAAAGACACCCAGGAGGAGACAATGATTATAACAGTGGCTGTATTAGCGTATGATGCTGCCCTCCATCCATCCCAGATCAAGAATGGATTTCAATCTAACACAGCAGTACAAATTAGTAACTCTACTACTCAGATCTCTAAATTCGAAATATTTTCCATTTAATTTCAGGAATTAACAGCCAAAAACAGAACCTCACCGCAATCATAAGTGTATGGTTTGTTTGTTTGTTTAGTCTAGCCCCTATATTGACACGATGCCATTTATAGAGAACATTGGTTTAAGTTTAGGTCCAAAAGGTAGCATTTATGTGTCTAGGGCAATCCCATTCCTGTGAAAATTCAGCATCGTGTGTCAGAGATTTATTATTGTGCTTTATCTTATCTTTTGGACATGACTAGTTTTAAAAAACATTAAAGCTCTTTTTGTTAGTAAGCTGGGAAGGGCAGGGTATGATAATGCTTTGAATTATGAAAATCAAGTAATTTGGGGGGGAGAATTAGAATGTAAGTTACATGGATAGAAACTTAGAAAGAAACTTATACTAGTATTGTGTGGGTTTTCCTGGGATGGTAGTGGGTGTTGCCCAGGTGTCACCATTTATTTGAGCTCCTCAAGAGAGTGGTATATAGCGTTAACAGTATATAAGATGAATATTGTGCAGATCTTACTCTCAATTATAAAATCTTGTTGCTCCTGTATGTCTTAATTGCTGCTCTTTTTCTGGTCTGGTGCATCTTCTGCATGAGGGCAATGTCTTTACCTTGGTGTATATATAAACAAATAAATGTTTGAACAACAAGTATCTCTCAGAGCAATACATACACCTTCAACAATCTACTGCCATTACACGCTTTTCATTAATGGGAAAAGCCTAATTCCACCACTAAACTGCTACCAAAATTCCTGATTATCAGACTGCAGGTCACGTATATGTAGAGATACACACTATATGCTGCCTTGTTAATTATTGGCCGTTGTTCTCGGTTGAATTGAAAAGTCCCTAACATGACATATAGCAAATGTGAAGTAGATAGGATGAAATCTGTAGGAGTAGGATTTTGTAGCACGTGTGAAAAAGCCCAAAATCACGGCAAATTTGCACGTTCAATCCAAAATGTCCGACTTCCTGTTGGGTGTGGTGAAGAGTGGCAAGAGGATTTTTTGTGTGTTTAGGCATGATACATAAGTGTGCCAAATTTAATTTCTCTAGACAAAAGTAAATGAATAGGAGGACCCTAGTTGAAAATTCATAGGGGGCGCTATTGAGCCATTTTTGGACGCCTGTTCCCGAGCACTTTAAAATACATAAATGTACACAAGACCTGATACTACTGATCACTGAACAGTGTTCAATACAGTTCCACAGATGAAGTGATTAGTTCACTGTTTAATCATGGAAGACCGAACGCAGTTAGCCTTTCTGGCCAGGTGGCTGTTTATCAGGCAAACACAACTTCAACCTCTCAGGAGCCCCCCCAAGACAGCCCCCATCTATAATCTTTGCCCAATCACATGAAAGGATCCAAGACCCAAGAGGTGAGAATGGAAATATAATGCATCTGAATTGCACATGGGAAAAGTTATAAATGTTACGAACTAGCAAAATAGAGAAACAGCAGATGTTGAACATATGTTAGATAGATAGATAGATAGATGTACTTTATTGATCCCAATTTGAATGCATTCTTTTTGCAGACCAGACCAGAGACCAATGCTGTTTAACTATAATTCTAATGTATCTCAACTCATACATGGTCGCATAGTTGAGTAATTTATGCTAAACAACGTTTGCGCTGCCTTTTTGCTACTTTTTATGAAAATAAAGTGGTAACCAGACATCTCCTTCATGAAAATATCGAGCAAGTGTATTTACTACATACAGCCTGGTGTTTATAGTTTTCTGTATGGTTATAGTGGTGTAGCCAAGGGGCCTGTACTACAAAGCAGGATTCACAGTTATCTGGGTAACTTCAGGTTTACCTCAGGGTTTTCAGTTCTACGAGGCTCATTTACTTCATAAATCACTATGGTTACTTATCCTGAACCACTAACCTGCTCCAGAGTAAGTTAAGTTGGAAATAAGAGATCAAGCCGTAGGAAAGCATCGCCCAATGACCAATCAATTCTTTGAAACATGACAGCACCATTCTTAGAGGATCCTGTGGAGAGAAAAAAAGAAGAAAAAAGAAAGGATCCCATTGAACTATTAGAGTGTTAGGTCTCTGAGGAGGACAAGGTTCCTCAGTGACCGAAAAAAATCCTTTTGCCTAATCTGATAAGTGTCTTTATGAAAGACATATCATAACCAACCTGACACGTAGGAGCAATGTGCTCACAGAAACACAGACTGTGTCTGCATCGCTCTACATTTCTTTACTTGTGGGAGTTACTCATATTTGTGTACTTGGTGTATTAACAGCAGGATGACTGTGGATATTTTTATACTTGTAGCCTTGCTTTTAAGTAGGTTTATCCTACGAAATTAAATTGTTATTTGGAATGGGGGATAGTTAGTTTACAGATTTACCTTGTGACAGAAAGAACGTCAGTTTGTTTGCCTCCTGTTTTCAGACACATCACTCACAATGTTTGTGGCAGCTGTTCTTAAATTCAGCTTTGCTAAACGGAAACCTCTTTTCAACATCGGCCGAGCCATCCTCAATAAACTTAAATATATCCCCCAGCCCATAAACATAGTGTACTTGATCCAATAAACCTAGGTAATTCACCCAATGCTTGATTTATATAGTATGCCTCTACAATCATCCTGTGTGTACATATAATTTTTTTCCAATTTAGAAATTATGCCTCGCTGGTCTGAAGTGTGGTTTGACAATTACTTTCCCGTATGCAAATGGTTTATGCTGGTTCTGATAATTTTATTATAATTTCATAGAGATCTCTATGTTATTAATGATCAACTTGGAGAGAAAATGTAGTGTGGCTTGTCCTATGTCAGAGTGGGCATACGTCGGATCTCCTCGTAAACATTTTTACATCGGAGGAGCGGCACAGCTGTAACCCACTAATTGCAGATCCACAATGTCACTATACACAAATATATTGTAGCTTCCTCCTTGGATGTCAGCAGGGTAGGGGGCCGCATACTGTTTCCTAAAATTGGGGGTAGGGGGTACCTAAAAAGGCACCCCTGGTTTGAAACCCAGTATTTCTGCTAGTTTACTATTAAATGGTAATGGTAAATGTGGCAATGGACGATGCCACCGGGGTCTCCCAAACACAGCCAAAGACAATCCAGTTCCTTTTCAGCATACTTTTATTACTTAATACACGTGAGCAAAGAAATTGAGTAATGACCCTTTCATTAGCATGGGCCTTTCAATGCTGACTGTTTTCCAGTAGCTATTTGCAGTGTTGTGCCAGTTCACACTTAAAAATAACTAGTTCAAAGTTCAGTTCATGCAGATGAAAATGAACTAGTTCACATTCAAAGTTAATTTTTGAGTTATTTATTGGGATGATTTAGGTGACAAGTCCTGACTGTGAGCATCACGTCTCGCTGTACGGAGCACAAAATGTTGACGAGTCATTTTTCATGATGTTTAAATGCAGTCTCAAACTCTGGAGCGAATCAAACAAACACTAAATTACTTTATGTGCTGATCAGGTCCCGATAACTAGTGAGCGAGTGTTTATTAGTTAAAGTGAGAGCAGGTCAGAGTGGAGGAGGAAACAGAAACTCCAGCTTGGTACAAACCAACTGCAGCTTCTGCTCTGATCACTGAGACTAGAGAAACTCTGTTTTCATTGTTTCCAAAATCACTGACCTGCTGCTTGACGTGAACAAGGTCTGATCTCACTGTGTGTGTGTCTCTCTGAGCGAGTGAGTGGGGGCGGCGGGCGTAGACTGTGTGTGTGCGCTGTCTGGGAGCACGCACGCACATAAATTTAAGACATTGATTAATTTATTTCTGTATTTATTTATTTTATTCAACACTGCTCACAGCTACTGGTCAAGTCAGCATTGAAAGGCAGAAGTAGTAGAACTGGATCATCACACTCCTGTGACCAATCCTGCATGACACTGAGGTCAGGACCACCTTTCTCATTAGCATACAGACACAGAATTAAATAATGAGGTAATAAATAAATGTGGAAATAAATTTAAGACATTTCATTTATTTACTTATGTATACATTTATTTATACTTAAGTCATGTTTCGTCCTCGATACGGAGCAGACAACAGAACAAAACACTTTCCAATCTCTTACAGACAAACGGATGCTCCACGTCTCACCATCCACAAAACCATTGTGCGCAATAGTACTCACAGAGTGTAACTCTTCCAGAGTAAACATATCCATTGACCCCCTTGTGTTCTAACTTTAATTCAGAAGGTATTGCGGTACTACGATATCATGTCTGCTTTTGCAGACATGATATCTGCTTTTGCGAGGGGCTGCCTTCAAAGGTGTAACACCTGATCCTGCTTCAGTAGACATACAGTACCTGCAAAATCGACGGCATTGTCAAACATCCGAGGTTTGCCATGGCTGGTAGAAGTCTCTATAGTTGCTCTGGAGAAGATGGGAAATTAAAGCACTCCGCTGCTGCTTACATCTGCGTATTACACACCCTCCACCACATCATAGGGGAGGGTCCATGGGCATAGTGGAGGGAAGGTGAGTGTGGCTTAAGTTTTGGTGCAAGCGCATTTGCACATTCATGTGAAAAACAAAAATTCCTATTACTACTCTCGTTGATCCATCTCTGCCTTCGCTTTTACCTCAGCTAAACGAGAGAGATAAAAGCTAAGTTTTGTAAAGTTTTCTGACTGTATCTTGCACACACACACACACACACACACACACACACACACACACACACACACACACACACACACACACACACACACACACACACACACACACACACACACACACACACACACACACACACACACACACACACACACACACACACACACACACACACACACACACCATTATAAAGCAACATTTAAAGTAGCTGTAGCTATCAGAAAACTTTATTCAGCATAAAAGCAAAAAATACTTTTTGTGGTAACAATTACAATAAGAGAATGAATAGAAATAAAAAGGTATGCCAGTGTGGTACATAAGCTTCAATGTTAAAAACAACTCCACAAGGTAAAACTCTCAAAGAATTAACAGGATGGCATTATTTTGTTCTCCTTTTGGTCCTGGCATGCTCGACCTTTTGACTTCTGTCCTTAAATAATGTCCTCACCGAATGAGTAAAATACTGTGTTCACCAAGCAATTCGGGGATTTGTTTTATAGAGACCGTAGTCTTCTTTCTTGAAAAAGGCCACTTCTGTTTCATTTGCTGAAATGACAAATGGAACAAATACAATCCTTAATTTTATAAAATTGAATTAAACTATACAATCTTCTCAATGAAAATAGCAAAATCTTACCAACATCAGCAGCTCTAAGGGTTTGGCCATCTTGCAGAATGAGATTGTCATCGTCATCTAAACTCATCACCAGTTCATTAGTCTGCCAAAAGAAAACAACATTTTATTTCCACTTAAATGGCAACTTTGGAATTCTCTAACTTTAGACATTTGGCTTGCCCAATCACAACAATTGTGACAGCAGCTCCATCAACAGTATGTATGAACTCGGGATACATGCATAATATAGATGGCTGATGTATTATTGGCTGGTAAGTAAGAAATGGAAATAATTTGTGTTCATCTTCGGTTTTAGATATTATAACATTTTCTGCTGAGACACTCACTAAAGGGATTTGCAGAAACTTTTCTTTACGCAGGGCTCCAGACTAACTTTTTCATTTAGGTGAACCAGTGCATAATTTAGGTGCACCCAAAAAATGTCACTGCGCCTTTTGAAATTATAGGAATAAATGATATTATTGTGATCATTTTAAACAACTGATATAATGATATTAGAGCATAATCATGCAAGTTCAACCTGTCAAAGAGCAATGAACTTGAAAAAGAATATTCAGTCTGACATTTGAATAACAAATACAAATTACAAATTAAATAAAACATTAATAAAATAAACCACATACAACCAAAGCAGTAAATGAAATGGACTCTCTGGCTCTGTTAACAAAAATGCTCTAAAATAAATATACAACATTTGGCACAGGATATATGTTCCCAGCTCTGTAAACAGGATGATTATGATTTAGATGAGCATTTAACTTTGTATTGTATTAGGTTAGTATTCCAGCCTTTTACCTAGGATTGTATGTGTGCCTGTCTCTGTCAGGTTGTGTGTGAAGAGCAACAATGACATATATTTTGTTATTAATCGATGGTGTTGCATTATGAATCTGGATCGTTCCAGTCACTTAAACCCTGATGTCCCAGCTGTGCGCTTCTTGTGTTGTATGTAGCAGAGAGTGCGCAACAAAATGTTTGACTATTTTTTCAAATGCGTGTCTCATAAACTCCGGAGTGAATCAAACAATCACAAGTATACGTCAGTACTGTTCAGATCGTGATGAGTGTTGATGTTTATGGTTTAAGTGTAAAGTGAGCACAGGTCAGCAGGAGTGTGGATGGAGAACACTCAGACAGAGATTCTGACACGGTACAAACCAACTGCGGATTCGGCTCTGATCCGTGTGTGTAAACTCCGCAGAGATGAGAAGAGGAAGCGACATGATTCAATGAAATACAGAGACACACTAGCTAAATGTTTGGTGCAAGGTCAGATCAAAGACATTTTTTAGTCATAGATTTTAAACGGTCGTACTCTGGAGCCCTGTTTACGACTGTGTTGGACAAGTTACTGAAAACTAGTAATTATCTTCCAACAGTGTCAAAACCTCACGATAACACCTCACGTCATCCTCCCCTTCCAAACATGGAAGAGAACCTTTGGTAGTCTTCAGTTTTCATAAAAACTCAAAGGGTGTTTAGTTTGTCCAGTCTGGGCTACTACAAGAAACATGGCGGCCTCCATAGAGAGGACCCCCCCTGATGTAAATATAAAGTATATCAATATAAAGGGCCCATTCTAGGGTAAATAAAACCACAATTTGTATAATTTAGATGAAACACACACGTGAAAATTGATCTCAATAGATCCCTTTCACCTAAACCTTACACACTGGTCCTGTAAGTTACTCAACATATAATTTTGTGCAGGTGAAGGGGCTGGCGGGAGTTGCCCGGCGTAAACAAACATGGAAGACAGCTGCGAAAAAGGTAGTCAGTCGAAGGACAGTGAGGTTTAAACTGACCTCCTCCGTGAAAAGGTCTGTACAAGCAAAACTTGAAGGGTTGTATCGTAACCGGTCTGTGTTTGAAAGCAGATCAAGAGAAAAATGTAACCGTAAACGCTCACATCTGTGGCCTCAATGTTTATTACCAACTTCTTCTCCTTGGTTACCTCCCTAAACAGCGTGCTGCGTGTGAGGTCTAGTTGTACTTCTGCGCATGCGAGTCACATCACTGCCATCACCAGTTCACATTTGAGTCTGATCCTGGCCACATTTCAAAGATAATGTGAACAGCTACATAAAAAAATTGGATCTAGAAAAAAAATCTGAATTGAGAAGCAAGGCTTGCAGTGTTAACTTAGTGGGCCTTATTGAGGTCCAATGGAGTGATGGATAGATACCTTTGCTCCATGTGCTTGGTGGATTATCTTCATCGTGTCTGAAAATACAGTAAAAGACAATCAAATGAAAAGCATGACTTTGCACAATGCATAAAGTAAAAATATAATATTA